>NC_135345.1:61557868-61873583 GCF_023851605.1 Tamandua tetradactyla
TCTTTATCCAATTCATTTTGAATCAGTCTGATCAAGCAAGCTTATGATTGTAATATAATTATAGATTAGTACAAAATTATAGGTATAGCTCAGAAATTTCAAAAGTTCAAATTATAAAAATCAATTTTTAACATTTGTAATGTTAGGATTTCAAAAAGATTTAAGCAATCCAGCATTATACTGGATAGCTAATACCACATCTTAGCCCTAAGGTGAGAATCAATTTATTATCTAATAATATGCCCAAATTTTTTGCAGAGCACATTTTATAAACTATTAAGTGGACCAGCTTAAATGTGAAAGAGTTTCTGAATTCTAATTACCAAGTCCAAATTAACAAAGTATTAATACATGAACAAAGTAAAAAATTTATGAGACCCTAAATGAAGACATCTATTAATTACTCATCAAGGTAGTGACTAATTTTGTTAGTTCAAAAGAAATAAAAAAATTGCTGAGCTGAATATATATCAACATAAAAGCAAGTCTGAAGCCATATTAAAGAATTGTATATTACAAATATTTTAATCCATAACAATGATAAAGAAAATCCTCTTTAAGATAAAGGAATTAGTTGAAAATAAAAGCATAGGTGATTGAATTATTTATTAAAAGTTCACTTAAACAAATGAAAATATACTATATATGCATTATTCTCTTTTTGCTACACAATCTTCTCCACTGAAGACCACCATGTTTTCCCATAACAACCTATGCTTAGGTTTATCTTTAAAGATAATCCATGATATTAACATTATGTATTTACTGCTTATTTTCTTCACCAACTGTAAACTCTGTAAAGGCATGAATTTATCTAGTTTCTTGTTGTAACCACAGTATCTGGCACAAAGCCTATAAAAGGTCACACTAAGTGAATGAACTAAGCTCATTTTATTTAAGTCAGGCAAGGATCTAATTGAGAACCTATTTAAAGAATTTAAAGGTTACTGTTCTGATATATATAATATTTTACAAAATCAGCTCTCTTCTAATCATGTATTATATCTATATAAAAACATAGAGGTAGATACAAATAAAGTATGAAATCCATCAGTGTCAATATTTATCCAGCTTCAGCTGTAACATACAACTTTTTAAAAATAAAACTTTTAAGAGTTTATGTTAGACCTTTATAAGATCAGGAATCTTCAAGTACTTCTAAAAATAAGCCACAGGACAGACTTCCAGGAAGATGGTGGAGCGGAGTGGCTTAAATTCACTCCTGCTCCATGGAAAAAGATAGGGGACAGGGAGAAAATGACTGGGATTGTGATCCCAGGGTGTGAGTAAACAAAGAGTGTCTCTAGGATGTTCTGGGGGAGGAGAGAGATGGGGGATTGGAACACTGAGAGTGGAATAGTTTGCTCAGTGGTTATCCCCACCAAGAGTGGGCTGTGGCATGAGGGTAGGTGTGATTGAAGGGAACTGACATCCCTAAACTCCAGCCTATCCCAGCTTCTGGCTGGGGAAACCTCTCTGAGCAGCTCCATAGTCAGCAGCTCCATAGTCAGCAGCACACAAAAGCCGACTGATCCTCCGCTTTGGGGGCCAGGCCCCCAGGCCCAGCCGGTTCTAGGAGTAGCCTGTACCAAGGGCATGGTATCTGGAGAATCTGGGCACTGCTGGTGGACTGATCCCCCAGGTGCTGGTTAGGTCCTCAGTCCCTCCAACAGGGATGGCCTGTTATGCTCCTGTGGACAGGGAGAAACACCATCTCTGTGCCTATTGGTCTTCCAGCAGTTGTAGTCCAGGAGGGGTGGGCCTGAGGGAGAAGGAGCCTCACACACACCACCTGCTAGTGAGAAGGGGTAAGTGCAGGTACGCTAACTCTCTATCTACCTACCTTTTTGTTTTGTTCCTAATATTCATTTTTTCTTTCTTCTTTTTTTAACATATTTTCCTCTATATTTATTTTTATTAGTAGTATTGTAGTTTGTACTATTTTCATTTTATTTATATATGTTTCATATATTTATATTTTATTAATTATTTTTATTATTAACATTACTTGTTTTTCTCTTAAATAGTCTCTTCCTTTAGTGGGCACCAGTCTGAGTTTATTCCCAATATATCTTGGGGTATCTCCTCCTGACTTTGTGACCTACTAGTTTTGAGGTGTGATTTGTTGTTGTAGTTGTTGTTGTTTCACATTTTTATTTTATTGTATTATTATTATTACTATTTTTTTGTTGTTGTTGGTCATGGATGTGATGGTTAGGTTCTGGTGTCAACTTGGCCAAGTGATTATGCCCAGTTTTCTGGTCAAGTAGGCACTGGACTTAGATTGCTGAAAGGATTTTTTAGACCTGGTTCATAAACTAGAAGGCTGGTATATTAAATGATCAGTCAGTTGACTACAACTGTGGCTTTTTACATCTGTGATCAACTATGGCATGTCTCCCACCAATGAGATAATCCAATCCATTGAAGGTTTTTCAGAAAGAAGAGAGACTCTTCCACTGCTTTTTCAGTTAACAAGTCTCTGCTGTGGATTTCATCCAGACCTTTCATCAGAATTACCAGCATCACAGATTGCCCTATGGATTTTGGGCTCTTCCATTCTCATAGTTGTGTGAGACACCATTATAAATCTCATATGTATAAATATTTCCTGTTGATTCTTTTTCTCTAGAAAACCCTGACTAATACAGCTGGGTGCCAAAAGTGGGGTGGTTCTTGAGAAACAGAATCTTAAAAATGAGATTTTATGCTAGGTTTTCTACTCCGATAAGATTCACAGACACTAATGACTCTGTTTTCAATAATCAAGATGGCACTGACAGTCCATGGGGTGAGTTGACAAAAGAGATATTTAAAATATCACCACTGAATTCTGCAAATTGTACTCTTATATGAGACAAGACTCTGGGTCAGAGTGCTTTTATCACTGTTACAGAGTTTTGAGGAATTAAGAGGTATAATGCTGTTCACAGATTGTTGTTAAATATACCGGATACATCATTAGAGAAAGGGATGAGCTGAAGGCTTCAAATTTACAATTTAAGTAAATAAAAGTTTCCATGTTAGCCCTGAAAGAAAATCTTATTTCCGGTGGTCATAGACTTGAGATATCTGAAAACCAGATACAGAGCTTCATTGTGTGAGTAGCAGATTTACAATGTAAACTAAAATTTCAACCATACTGGGTGTCTACTGTTGAAGTAGTGGCTTTGAATGGAAAAGAATGGGATCCTGAAACTTGCGATGGAATATATGGTTTGATAATGATGACAATGGGGAGATGGACTCCATGGAATCTGTGAACCTTTGCTAGATAGATCTGTAATGGAATATCTTGCAGAAAGAACTTCCTGACCTACAACCTGCCTTGAGGGAACAATTTCCCAGCCTCCAGTCTGCCCACAGGAGTCTGCCATCCAACCTCCAACTAACAAAATTAAAATTTCAGTACCTACTAACCCTATAACCTCTGGGGAAATGACCCTCACTCCTTTGCTAGAACAACTAAACCTGTTTCACCAGATGAAACTGCAATGGAATGCCCTGAGGTAATTAGCTTTTTAGATATATCTATTTCTTTTCATAACATATCCCACCACCCCTCTTTTCTTCCATACATTTAACGAGACTAAAGTCTCAATAGGCTCTAAAAGATGAGGGATAAAGTTTGACCCATGAGTAGGTATGCTATACTCCAAAAGAACTGTATGAGTTTTCCAAACTGTATAGGCAGAATTCAGGGGAATAAGAATGGGAATAGATATTAAGGGTGTGGGATAATGGTGGAAAGAATATAAGGATGGATTCAGCTAAATTTATTGATAAGGAAACATTAAGCAGAGATTCTGCATTCATTGTTGTAGCTCAAGGGGTTAGAAATGACATTTACAGTTTGTTTGGATAGTGGACTGAAACATGAATCAAAAGGTGGCTGACATTAACTGAGGTTGAAGTGCCAGAACTGCCCTTGTTAAATGTAGATGAGGGTATCCAGAAGCTTAGAGATTGATTGTTAGAGTAGATTTATCATGGAAGATCTGCTCACACACTCCAGGAATGTCCAGAAGACACATCTTTCACTAAGACCTTGAGAAATAAATTCATGATACTAGCTCAATCATCCATGAATAGCTCTGTAGTCACCCTTCTGTGAAGGTCAGATATTACTGTGGGAACTGCTGTCCCTGAGCTGGAATCCTTAAACTCAATGGGAATGATCCGATCTTGAGTTGATAGAAGCCATGTGGTGACAGTTAATCACCATATACAAGGCGGGTGTGGCCACCATAATGGACAGCAGACTCAAAACAGCAGTCAAAATAATCTGACCGGGAAAGACATTTGGCATTGGCTAATAGATCATGGGGTGCATAGAACAAAATAGATGGGCAGTGTACTAAATTCTTGTTTGATATGTATAAGCAGAATAATTCTAGGTCAAATGAACAAAGGTCTAACTGAATTACAAAAAGCAGTCATGGCTCCTTAATCAATTTCCAGACTTGAGATAGTTTACAGATACAGAGCCCCTCGAATGAGGGGAGGACTGTGTACCCTTGGGGAAGGACCCTTTTACACTCCTCAAAATTTACAGTTAACTTTCCTCCCTATCTCTCCCAAGGAGACCTATGGCCTTTTACTAGGGTGGTTGCATACTGGGGAATAGGAGATAATCAGATGTTTGGGGGATTAGTGGACACTGACTTGGAAGTAACACTAATTCTAGGAGACCCAAAATGAATATCACTCTGATCCACCAATCAGAATAGAGACTTATGGAGATTAGGTGATTGATGGAGTTTTAGCTCAGGTCCATTTCATAGTGGCTCCAGTAGGTTCCTGGATCCATTCTGTGGTCATTTCCTCAGCTCCAAAATGCATACTTGGAATTGACATACTCAGCAACTGGTAGAATCCCCACATTGGTTATCTGACTCATGGAGTGAGGGCTATTATGGTAGGAAAGGCCAAGTAGAAGCCACTAGGACTGCCCTTCCCTAGAAAAATAGTGAAACAGAAACAATACCTATTTTCTGAGGAATTTGCAGAGATTAGTGCCACTCTGAAGGACTTAAAGGATGCAGAGGTGGTGATTCCCACCACAACCCCATTCAACTCTCCTATTTGACCTATGCGGAAAACAGATTGAACTTGGAGGATGACAGTCAATTATCATAAACTTAACCGGATAGTGCCTCCAATCTCCAATTGCATTGCTGTTCCAGATGTGATAGTCTTGCATGAGCAAATCAACACATTACCTGGTGCCTGGTGTGCAGCTGTTGATCTGGAAAGGGCTTTTTTTCAATAGCTATCAGTAAGGACCACCAGAAACAATTTTTATTCAGCTTGAAAGGCCAGAAATATACCTTCACTGTCCTGTCTCAGGGGTATATTAATTCTCCAGCTTTATATCGCAATCGTATCCTCAGACACCTTAAAAATTTCTCCCTCCCACAAGTCATCACATTGGCCACTATATTGATGATCTCTTGTTGATTGGACATAATGATCAATAAGTAGCAACTGCTCCAGACTTAATGATAAAGCATTTTCATATCAAGAGATGGGAGATAAATCCAACAAAAATACAGGGGACTTATACCACAGTGAAATTTCTAGGTGTCCAGTGGTATGGGGCAAGTTGAAATATCCCTTCCAAGGTAAAGGATTAGGCTCTTGTGTCTGGCGTCTCTTATGACCAGAAAGAGGCATAACACTTAGTTGGCCTCTTCAGATTTTGGAGAGAACAGATTCTTCATTTGGTGTGCTACTCCAGTCCATTTACCAAGTGACCAGAAAAACTGCTAGTTTTGAATGGGGAAAGAAATGAGAAGAGGGTCTGCCGCATGCCCAAGTTGTTGTGCAAGCTTCTCTACAATTTGGGCCATATGATCCATCAGATCCAATGGTGCTGGAAGTGTCAGGGGCAAAGAGGATACTGTCTGGAAACTTTAGTAGGGTCCTATAGGATAATCACAATTCAGACCCTTAAGATTTTGAATCAAAGCCTTATGGTCCACTGCAGATAACTATTTTCCATTTAAGAATCAGCTTTTAGTCTGCTACTAGGCCCTAGTAGAGGCTAAATGCTTAATTTTGGGCCTCCAAGGTACCATGAGACCGGAGATGCCTATCATAACTTAGGTGTTGTCTGACCCACCAAGACATAAATTTGGGCATGCAAAGGAGCACTCCATCATAAAATGGAAATAGTATATTAGAGATAGGTCTCAAGCAGTTCCTGAAGGCACAAGTAAGTTACATGAGGAAATGGCCCAAATGTCCGTGATCCATGCTTCTGTCACATTATCTTCTCTTTCCCAGGCCAGATCTATGGCCCCTTAGAGAGTTCCTTATAGTCAATTGACTATACTGAATTGGTTTACTGAAAGTCCTGCGCAATATGCAGGGACCACCCAGAATAGCTACAGCACTACAACCCCTTTAAAGGACAGGGGTCAGGGAAAATCCTCCCAGTGGGTATACATTTGAGCAGTACACCTGGCAGTTCATTTTCCTTGGAAGGAGAACTGGCCAAAGGTGCATTTGTATACTGAGTCATGGACTGTTACTAATGGTTTGGTTGTATGGTCAGGGACTTGGAAGGAGCATGATTGGAAAATTGGTGACAGAGAGGCCTGGGAAAGAGGTATGTGGATAGGCCTTCCTGAGTGGGCAATGAACATGAAGATATTTGTGTCCCACATGAGTGCTTATTAAAGGGTGACTTCAGCAGAAGAAGGCTTTAACAATCAAGCATAATAGATGACTCATCTTGTCAATACAAGTCATCCTCTTTCTTCAGCCACTCCTGCCACTGCCCAATGGGCTCATGAACAAAGTGGCCATGGTGGTAGGGACAGAGGTTATGCATGTGCTCAGCAATGTGGACTTTCACTCACCAAGGCTGACCTGCCTATGGTCACTTCTGAGTGCACAATCTGCCAGTAGCAAAGACCCATACTCAGTCCTTGATATGACACCATTCCCAGAGATAATCAGACTTCTACCTGGTGGAAAGTTGATTACATTGCTCTACATCCATCAGGGAAGGGGCAGTGAATTGTTACAACTGGAGTAGACACATACTCTGGATATTGGTTTGCATTCCCTTCATGCAAAGCTTCCACAAAAACTACCATTTGTGGACTTATAGAATGCCTTATCTACCATCATGGTATTCCACACAGTATTGCATCTGATCAAATAAACTATTTCAGAGCAAATGAAATTCAGGAATGGGCACATGTTCATGGAATTCTCTGGTCTTGCCATTTTCCCCACCCTCCAGAGGCAACTGAGTTGATAGAATGGAGGAATGGCCTTTTGAAGATCTAATAATGACACCAAATAGGTGGCAATACCTTGCAGGGTTAGGGTAATGTTCTACAGGAGGCTGTGTGTGCTTCAAATCAGCATCCACTCTATGGCACTGTTACTCCAATATCCAGGATTCATGGGTCCCAAAATCAAGGATGGAAATGGGTGTGGCAGCACTTTCTGTCACCCCTTGTGGTCCACTAGGAAAATCTTTGCTTCCTGTCCCTAAAACCTTAAGCTCTGCTGGTTTACAAGTCTTGTTCTCAAAGTGGGAGTGCTCTTACCAAGAGACACAACAATGATTCTATTGAATTGGAAGTTACGATTGCCTCCTGGCCACTTTCAGTTCCATGCCACTGAATTAACAGGCATGAAATGAGATTACTTTTATGTCTGAGGTGATTAATCCTGACTGTCAAGGGTAAATAGTAATGCAATTACACAATGGAAGTAAAAGGAGAGTTTTCTTGGAATACAAGAGATCCCCTAGGGTGTCTCTTAGTACTACTATGCTATGTGATTAAGGACTTTGGAAAACTGCAACCAAATCCAGTCAGTACTACTAGTGGCACAAAAACTTCAGGAAAGAAATTCTGGGTCACCCCACCTGGCAAAGAGCTATTGCCAGTTGAAGTGTTTGCTGAGGGCAAAGGGGACATGGAATGGATAGTAAAAGAAGATTGTGATAAATATGAAGTACAACCATGTGACTAGTCATGGAAATGAGGACTGTGATGGTATCAATATTTTCTTCCCGTTTTGTTATGACTATGTTTGCTCTTGTACATAAACACATATCTTGTTCTCCTCTTATCATATGACATAAATTGTATTATTCATGTTACCATATTTAAGCCAGAGGATATGATGTTTAAGAGTGAATGTAACCTAAAAAGTTGCACCCTATTCTGGAGAGATGTAGTGCATTTCCAATTGTATGCAGGACAGTTGCATATTGATTGTTAGGTAAACAGATATCTGATATTGTTTTCTATTTGGAAATTAAGCATTTCAAGGTGATGTGTATAGCTGCAAGATGACAAGGGTGGACTGTGATGGTTAGGCTCTGGTGACAATTGGCCAAGTGATTATACCCAACTGTCTGATCAAACAAGCACTGGCCTGATGATCGCTGCAAGTATATTTCTTGATTGGTTGATAAACCAGAAGTTTGGTATATTTAATCTTCAGTCAGTTGATTGCATCTATGGCTTATTACATCTCTGATCAACAAAGGCATGTCTCCCACCAATGAGATAACTGCTTCTTTAGTCAGTGAGCCTATCCTGTGGAGTTCATCCATACCTTTCATCAGAGCTTCCAGCTTCACAGCCTGCTTTGTGAACTGTGGACTCTTCCCTTGCCATAGTTACATGAGACAATTTTATAAATCTCATTTTTATGAATATCTCCTGTTGGCTCTGTTTTTCTAGAGAACGCTGATGAATACAATGGGCCAGAAATCAAGCATGGGTTTTCTGTATGGGATGCAGTCATTCTGCCACTGAAGCAGTTGTTTACCATTACCTAGCTTTTAGTAGGCCCTCAAGTTGAATTGTATCCCCCACAGAAGATCTGGGCCTTTTTCTGGTGGAGAATAGCTGACAAAACAAGTACAAAAGAAAACCTTCAATTAAAAGCCAAGTAAATTCAAAACATTAGATGAGTGAAGGGAAATGACTTGTAAAATAGCATTATTAAGATAATAAAATGCCCTGAACACACCAGAATATCACAAAGCATGTGAAGATATAAGCAGGAATGGCTAAGCCAAATGACCAATTCAAAACTCCAGAGGTGATACCAAATATGGACCAACTACTTCAAGGATATTTATGAAGAAATAAATGATATAAGGAAGACAGTAGAGGAGCATAAAGAAGAATACAGACGATTAAATTTAAATGTGGGCAATCTCACAGAAGTGAAAGAATCAGTAGGCCAAATTAGAAATATACTAGATACACATGATAGCAGATTTGAAGGAACTAGAAGAATAGGTGAGTTAGAAGACAGAACTATTGAACTAGAACACACAAAAGAACAAATGGCAAGAAAGATGAAAAAAAAAAAGATAGAACAAGGCCTTAGGGAACTAATAAACAACAAGAGGCATGCAACTATAAGAATCATTGGTGTCCCAGAAGAAGAAAATAGTAAAGGGCTGAGAAATTTAGTTGATGATATAATGGGGGAAAACTTCCCATATTTATGTCCCTTATAAAGGACATAAATATGTGAATCAAAGAGACCCAATGAATTCCATATAGAATAAATCTGAATGTGCCTACTCCAAGACACATATTAATCAAACTGTTAAACGGTGAAGATAAACAAAAAGTCCTGAAAGCAGCACAAGAAAACTGATCTATAGACAAGGGAAGATACATGATACTGACTTCGGACAACTCAGCAGGCACTATGGAAGCAGGAAAACAGTGGTGTGATGTATTTAAGATCCTGAATGAGGAAGACTTTCAGTCAAGAATTCTTTATCCAGCCAAGTTATCTCTCAAAATTAAGGGAGAGATTAAGATTTTAAAAGACAGACAAAGATTGGGAGAACTAGTCAACAAGAGACCTGCCCTACAAGTCATACTAAAGTGTGTCCTATCAGCTGAAGAAAAAAAGGCAGGAGAGAGACTTCTGGAGGAGGGCACATAATTGAAGAATAACAATGATAGTAACTTAAAGGGTAAAAAGAGAGAGAAAGAAAAGAATATATAGATCTGACAAATGAAAACTAAAGGATAAGGTGGTGAATTCAAGAAATGCTTTCACAGGAATTACTTTGAATGTTAATAGACTAAAATAACCAATTAAAGGATATAGTCTGGAGCAGGCCACAGTGGTTCAGCAGGTAGAGTACCTGTCCGTGCAATCAATCAATCAATCAATCAATAACTAAAATTAATAAAATAAAATAAAATAAAAGATATAGACCAGTAAAATGGATTAAAAAAATATAACCCATCTTATGTTGTTTGTAAGAGACACTTCTTACACCTAAGGGCACAATTAGATTGAACGTGAAAGGATGGGAAAAAGATCTTCCATGCAAGCTGTAACCAAAAGAAAGCAGGAGTAGTTATACTGGTATCAGATAAAATAGACTTTAAATATAAAGATTTCATAAGAGACAAAGAAGAACACTACATATTAATAAAAGGTACAACTCACCAAGAGGAAATAATAACCCTAAATGTTTATGCTCCATATCAAGGAGCTCCAAGCTACACAAGGCAAACATTGGGAAAACTAGAGAGCTCTAGCTGTTTCAACAGTAATAGTGTGAGACATCCATACACTACTCTCCACTATAGATAGAACAACCAGCCAGAGGACCAACAAGGAAATTTAAACAATGGAATAAATGAATTAGATCTAATAGACATATATAGGTTATTACACCCCCAAACATCAAGCTTTAACAAATATATGGAAATTAAACAACACACTCTTAAGTAATTAGTTGGTCAAGGTAGAAGTTGCTAGAGAAATTGATAAATATCTAGAGATAAATGATAATAAGAATACAACATATAAAACTTTTGGGACATGGCAAAGGCAGTGCTCAGAGGGGAATTTATCACACTAACTGCCTATATTAAAAAAAAAAGATAGAGCAAAACTTGGGTAACCTGGAGAATTTAGAGAAGGCACAGCAAACTAACCCTACAGCAAATAAAAGAAGATAAATAACAAAGATTAAAGCAGAAATAAACAAACTGGAGAACAATAAAACAATAGAAAGAGTCAACAAAACCATAAGTTGGTTCTTTGAGAAAATCAATAAAATAGATGGACCCCTAGCTAGATTAACAGAGAGAAAAACAAAGAGGACACAAATAAACAAAATCAGAAATGAGAGGGGGTCATTATTATATATCCTGAATAAATTAAAAATATCATAAGACAATATAACGAATAAGCAACAAACTATACAACTTAGATGGAATGGAAAAATTCCGAGATACACTACCTATACTTACTCTAGAAGAAATAGAAGACCTCAACAAACCAAATATAAACACAGAGATTCAAATCAGTTATAAAAAAAGTCTTCCCACAAAGAAAACCCAGGACCAGATGGTTTTACAGGGGAATTTTATCAAACGTTACAAAAATGACTAACACCAATACTCCTCAAACTCTCCAAAAAATGAGGAAAAAAGGAATATTACCTAACTCATTTTATGATGCTAATATCACTCTAATACCAAAACCATATAAAGATGCTACAAGAAAGGAACACTACAGACCAATCTCCCTAATGAACATAGATGCAAAAATTCTTAAGATACTAGCAAATTGAATCTAACAACATAGTAAAAGAATTACATATTATGACCAAGTGGGGTTTATACCAGGAATATAAGGGTGGCTCAACATAAGAAAATTAGTGAGCATATTATAGCACATTAAGAAATCAAGGGAAAAATTACACAATCTATTGATTGATGCTGAAAAAACATTCAACAAAATCCAGCACCCTTTCCTGGAAAAATACTTCAAAAGGCAGAAATTGGAGGAAACTTTCTTAATTTCATAAAGAGCATGTATGAAAAACCCATAGCCAGCATCATACTTAATGTGCTTGAGAGACTGAAAGCATTCCTCTTAAGATCAGGAATGACACAAAGGTGCCCACTGTTGCCAGTATTATTCAACATTGCACTAGAAGTCCTAGCTGGAGTTATTACACAGGAGAAAAAAAAAATTAAAGGCATCCAAATTGGAAAGAAAGAAGTTAAAATTTCATTATTTGCAGATGACATGATCCCATACTTAGGAAACCCTGAGAAATCTATGACAAAGCTATTTGAGCTAATAAACAAATTCAGCAAAGTGGTAGGATATAAAATTAATGTACAAAAATCAGGAACATTCAGAAGAGTGAAGTGGGAGGGCTGACACTTCCTGCCTTTAAAGCACTATAAAGCTACAGTGTTCAAAACAGCATGGTACTGGCACAATGATAAATGCATCAACCAATGGAATTGACTTGAGAGTTCAGAGAGAGACCACAAAATCTATGGACAATTTTTCTATGACAAGGCCCCCAAATACACTGAACTGGGATGAAATAGTCTTTTCAATAAATGGGCATGGGAGAATTGAATATCAATAGTCAAAAGAATGGAAGAGGACGGTTACCTTATACCTTATACAAAAATTAACTCAAAATGGATTAAAGACAAACTTAAGAGGCAGTGCCATAAAACTTCTAGAGGAAAATTCAGGGAAACATCTTCAAGATCCGGTAATAAGAAGTAGCTTCTTAAATTTTACACCTAAAACATAAACAATGAAAGAAAAAATATATAGACAAATGGAAGCTCCTTTAATATCAGGAGATTCTGTGCCTCAAAGTACTTTGCCAAATAGTGACGTAGTATCCAAATCAAATGGAGAAAATATTTTGAAACCACATACCAGAAAAAGGCTCAATATCCTGTGTATATAAGGAAACTATACAGCTCAACAACAAAAGAACAAACAGCCCAATTATAAAACGGACAGAGGATTTGAACAGACACATTTTTGAAGAACATATGCAGATGGCCAAAATGCACATGAAGAAGTGCTCATTTTCATTAGCTATAAGGAAAATGCAAATTATGATACCAATGAGATATCACCTCACACCTATAAGAATGGCTGCTATTAAACACACAACAAACTACAAATGTTGGAAGGGATGTGGAAAAATTGGAACACTATTCACTTTTGGTGATAATGTATAATGATATAGCTGCTGTGGAAGTCAGTTTGGTGATTCCTCAGAAAACTAAATATTGATTTGCCTTATAACCCATCAATATCAATAATCAGTATATATCCAGAAGAGCTGAAAGCAGTAACACAAAAAGACATTTGCACACCAATATTCATAGCAGCACTATTCACAATTGCCAAAAGATGGAAACAATCCAAGTGCCCATCAATACGGTATGGCTACAAAAAGGAAGGATGTTGAGAGGCACACAACCAACTGAATAAACCTTGGGAACAATGTGTTATGCAAAATCAGCCAGAAACAAAAGAACAAATATGGTAAGGTCTCATTCAGAAAATACTTATAAGAAAATGGTAGCCTAGATTTTAAGCCCTTATAGCAGCCACATTTAGTTTGAAGTTGTAAATGTATTTCTAGATTCTGAGACCCTGAACTATATGTGTATCAGATGATATTTCCCTGAATCTTTGAGAAACTCTGTGAAACCTAAGCCCAGAAATGGAGTGCTCAGTCCTGAAAGTTGCCAAATCTATATACAATAACAGTTAAAGTAACTGAAAAAGAGATCAGACCTCAACTGGATCTTAAAATGAAGCCAATCTAGCTGGGTCTAAGATAAATTAAAATGCAGGGTAAAAGATGATAGTGTATATACTCAGACCTTCACCTATTGTATGAGACTAAAGGCAGAGAGGCTTGTTATATCTAGTTCGTAAATTTTCTGTAACACACAATCTAAATCAACCTGTTTGGATAGCTCATTTAAATAACCCAAACTCCTGGAGTCCAGAACAGGAATGAGAACATGCAATACCTGGATACATCCCAGACTGTGATGGGTTGATAATTAAAGAATATTGGTAGATTCCTCTGCAAGGAAAATCAGTACCATCCCCTTCGTGAGACATAACATCAAGGGATGAAATTCTTCCTGACTATACAGGGTTTGACTCCCCAGAATGTGCCTGGCCCTAGCACCATGGAATTAGCAGTGGCTTCTGGACCAAAAAGAGGAAAAGACGTATAATAAAAAGGCATCAATGGCCAAGAGTGTTCAAATAAAGTCAAGAGGCTATTCTGGAGGTTACTCTTATGCAAGGTTCAGTTAGATAGTGCTAATGTCACAGTTTTCTAAACCCCAACCAGCATCGCTCCTGTTGACTCTTAAGAACTCCTAGGGCTTAATCAGAGAATGTATGAACATTTCATGTATTAGGTTTGCCTTCTTGGAACATATAATACCCATAGGGTTCCTAGGTCAAATAAGTCCTGAAGCTCAGACCAGCCTCTCCAAGATGATCAATTAAGTTCATCCCCTATCCTTTAGTGTGGACACCCCTTCTCAACATGAAAAAGTCAGAATGGATATTGCCCAAAAATCCTTATAGATTCGGGAAGGTTTAAAAGAGAAGAAGGAGGTATAACCGAGAAAATGGGATTTAACAATTGAATATGGCTGCTGAATCACTATATTAATATTCCTTCTAGCCTCCAGTGTTTTGGAACAGATAGAAGAAAAAATCTGAGTGAAATGGTAGCCCATGATAAACTCTGGAATCTGTTCTGTAACTACTTGTTAAAGTGTGCTTTGAAAATTATTGCATTTCTCTTTCTTTGCTTTGTATATATGTTATAATTTATAATTAAAAATGTTGTTTTTTTTTTAAATAGTAGACCACAGTAGATGCTGAATGTTTTGGATATAAATATGAAAACAATAACTATGACTGAAAGGGGAAAAGATATTGGATTGGTGCTTAAATCTGTGTTAAACCAGATTTTGAAACAAAGATTAACTTGGATGTGGACTACATTAGTTTATTACGAATCACTTGTAAAGAGTTCTAATGACTTTATCAGATTCCAGGAGAGCAGGAAAAGCTGGTATAGCACAATTTGCCTTAATTACCGAACCAAAAAGAAAAGTTTGTAAAATTCTGGTTCTGTGACTCCATTGATGCTTGCAGATCAAGGAGCAATAAACTTTTTACAGAAGTCTACATCTGGTTTGCACATCACAGATAATTACAATAATTAATATGTAAAATCTAATAAAATATAAAATACCCCAGCTAAGAAGAGGTGGGTTTGATCAAAATGACCACAAAATTAGCATGTCTAAAAAAACTTCCTCACTTGATAGCTCATAGATATTGTAGTCTAAATATATCATGGCAAGAGATCAAAATGTGAATTAATTTCAACAGTGAAAAGCAAATAGAAAAATTTTAAATAGTGCTAATTTCCTCTAATTTTTCAGAGGACATTATTAAGAAAGAAACAAAAATTTGATCTATGAGTACATATTCATGAAAATATATAGCACAGTTAAGCCACAAAAAGCAATAAAAATAACTCACAGTTTCTTCATCCTCTAATAAAAGATCCAAACCCTTCTGGCTAACCAGAAATAAAACAGGAAAAAATAATTTTTAGTGCACTCTATCTAACTTGGTTTCTTTCCACTGCCTTTGAGATATGCCTCTTCAACTGATGCTGTCACAGGTCTTCAAGTGTTCCAACTAAGACTTACAATTTAGAAATTCCCTTCTATGGCAGGAGTGTGGCGATATCTATGCAGATAGTTAGTAAGGTGCTCGTACATCAAAATATACTGCCCCACTTACTCTTTCAGAGTACAGTTATTTTGGTAATATTGTTCAATTCAGTAAACAAACATTATTGAGGGCAAATATAACTCAAAATACTGGTGTCTTAATACGAACAAATACAATTTCTATTGTCCTGGAATTTTGTCTATTAACTACTTAACAATGAAGCATAGTAAGCTAATGTATTCCATATGTACTGAAAGTAAACATGTATATTAGCCTAGCATTTATTGAGTTCATATAGTTTGGCAGTCGCTTTATTAAATGCCTTCAAATTTTATCAACTTGTTGTTTAGATCTGGAGGAATAGTAATCTCCACTTAGCAGATGAGGAAACTGAGTTTCTAAAGGTTAATTGCTTTGCTAAAAGTCACACAGGGTGTAAACAGTAACAATTTTATTCAGCCCATTTCTTTTTTGACCTTCTGATACCAAGGCGGCATTCTTTATGCCTTCCATACTGTTTCAGTGCAGAAAAGCAAGATAATTGATGAACGCAAACATGGCCTGAGAGCAAAATGTATTAGGAATAGAACAATATTTACCACTGTCCTCCTACAGGCTTCATTGGCTTCCAGATATGGTAGGAATTTCATATATATCAATATCCTCTTTTGTTTTATGGAAACTAAACCCAGACCTAGAACATTTATGAGACTTCCTCAAGTTCCTTTTGGTTTGGTTTGGTTCTTTTTTCCTTTTGCTTCTTCACACACAGGCTCGAGAATAGGAGCCCACTCACCTGACACAGTCTCTGTGCTCTGACTACCACACAACCTTACTAAAGCACATCCGTGGTCTGATAATTCTCACCTTAGGAAAAAGTGCTCTTTTGTCATTGACATTGCTTTTTTATTTATTTAATGATCTTTAAATTAACATAAATGTGAAGGGTTTTTAGACTTAAGGAAATAATATTCCTGCCTTGAAACAGTATTTTCTGTACTGCAGGTTTGTACATTTAATAATAATCACTTAGCTTAAATAAGCTAAACTTCAAGTATTCCTAGAGAAGCAGCAGGAGGAGGCCTGAAAGTTCCAGTGCTGGGACAAAAACAAAACAAAACTTGCTGTACACGTTCCTAAATAATTTTTACAATATAGAAATTTTTACATAAAAAAAGGAGATGGTTTTTATGCCAAGGCAAAGGTGTGGCAGCAAGCTTTCAGCTCAGAATTAATCAAAAACTTCCTTAACAGAAAAATCTGTCCCTATCTTTTGTTATACTTCATATATTAATAAATAATGATCAAAATTAAATTATTTTAAAGTTCGTTAAGCAGAGACATTTAATAAGAGTAAATTTTACTCTTGATGGAATGATAATAAATGCCAAGCTGTATGTTTTTGTCAGTGCGATTTCAAGAGGTGATTGAATTCTTCATGACTACAGATCTCAATGCCCCCCCATGGAAAATCATTAAGATTATGTCATTATAAGTTTCTTTAGTACCACATATATCCAGTATGTCTACATGATACCAAAACACCTTTAAAATGTGGAAATGTGGTACTTTTTAATTCATGTATTCCAAAAATCATGCATGTCTACATGATGCCAAAACACCTTTAAAATGTGGAAATTTTAGTGTACTTTTTAGTTCATATATTCCAAACGTACACTATTAATTGAATTTTATTCTTTCATTTGACTCTACTAATCAATAATACCATCTCAGGCACCTGAAAAGCAAAATAAAATATCTGATACTCTATTGAAAAATATAGATCTGTGTGATATACACTAATAAAAGTATATTCCTATAGACATCTATCTCCTGGTGCTTTTCCTAGTGTAACTTTTGAATATATTTGTTAATGCCCACAACATGTGACACAAAGTTACTGTAAAATAATAAAATTTTATATCATTTTGTGATTACTGAGTACAAGTTGGCATTACTGGGTATAATATAGCATTTAATCAAATATATTTTGAGCAGTTATGGATTCATTTAATAAATAATAAAGACACGCAAAAATTTTGCTTAAACAAATTAGGATGTTTTTGTTTTGCTCTCATTTAATAAGTACAAAGGGAGGCAGTGCACGATTAACAAAGTTGTTTTTTGATGTTTTCATTGTCCTAGGTAGCTTCTACTTTCTGTACATAATCTTAAGAGTATGCAGGTCAGAAGATTGTTCTTCTTGTCCAGTATCACAACCCCATTCCAAAAAAGGTAAAAAGTAGAGGAGAAGATGATGGCAAATGACAGCTGGCTCAGCCCAATTTTAAAGGGATGTTTTAAAGACCGATCTAGTGAGTTAAATCCTATTGGCAATAACTTCTAAGAAGGCTAGGTAATATAGTTTCTGGTACACACACTTCCACCTCTCCCCAATTAGAGTCTGCCTATAAGGAATAGAAAATACATATGGGTAGGAAATTACTAATATCTGCTAATTACCAATATCTGCCACAGTATTCTGCAGCCCAATTGTGAGAAGGCATAATATATCCAAATAAATTGAGTGAAAATAAGTCAAACATATGCTCTTTACACTTACTTCCAAAACAAATAACCTATAGACATTGGTTAAAAACACTTTACTTATTAAATAGTAAAACAGAAACATTGAAGGAATAGAAAAACATATAGAACAGAAAACCAGGAAGAGGTGTTGGCAAACAAAATAGTTTGGATTCTATATTATATTTAGAATAAAAAAGGGAAAGCATTTGAGTTCACTGCATTGTGCTTAAAAGATAAACTTAGTTATGATATAATGCTGCAATGATAAGTTCCTAACACATCATTGGAAGGAGAGTTTGTTTTAGAGTTAGAAAAACCTATGCTAATTATGGGCACCAACTAAATGATCAGAAAATGGCTTATTAAAACAGAAAGCACAAATTAATCCAAATCTACTTGGCTAGAGAAGCTTAAAGTGGTAACAATAATAAATTCCCGTAATTACTGAAAATAACGGCAGTTTTATGTCAACGACAACTAGTAAATACCAAAAGAGGTTTAAAATATTTTAATTAATGACAAGTTATTTAAATACGCTAATACAAGAGCATGGTTTTCATATTTAAGTGATTAATGAGAGGTCAGTATATGAGCATCCACCTGAAAGTAAATCAATTGGTGGTCCCCTCACATTGAAATCAGCCTTTTGTGACAGACTCACTCCAATGAGCAAAATTTGTGGATAACTTCAATCCCTCCTGTCTTGGAACCAACACAAATACTAAGACAGAAAAGTCAACCCAATCTTGCCTGTGCAGCCAACAAAATCTTAGAACAAACATGCACCAAAATCCCTATATTAAATGTGAATTCAGAGGCCGATTTTTCTAGGAGTGTAGGAATGTCTTTTATTTTTTTCTTCCTTTTCCCTTTGCTTTCTCTGCCCCATCTTTCATTCCACTCTTGGGCAAGGTTGTGGTGAAGGTTATCAGGATATCCCAGAGATCTTCACAATAGTTGTTGATTCTCCTTAAAGACAGGTTTTATTTGCAGAGTTCTAATTTTACAGTTCAAATTTGTTCGTCCTAATTTCACCATTTTTTTAGTCTTAAATTATTTGAATCCTCTATAGGAAGAGTGGCTGCAGAGAAGCGTTTTGCATTCTGAACAATAAACATTGATGAATTTTGAAAAAAACAATTGTAGCTAAAGATGATGAAAAAGGAAATCAAGGGCCTTCTTGAATCATGTCCTAAGAGTTCCCAGACCTGACCAAGAAAAGGAGAACCAACAACCCTCTGAATTTATTTTGCATAACAAGATTGACCTTTCCTTTAGATTAACTACAGATTGTTTCATTTTTCCTGCGGTATGAATTCAGGTACAAAATAAAGTGCTAACGATGGTGTAGATGCCCCTCTCCATCGCCATTACCCTACCCTTTACACTGGCCACAAGAAAATACAAATCATTTCCATTATCCAGAACTACTTAGGCTAATGACTTTAAAGTGGCTTGTTGCTCCCCATTGGCAAGCATCAAATGATTGACTCAGCCAAAGCGAACAGCAAATCTTTTGAAGACCACAAATATTACTTAACCAACTTCAAAGGATCACATCTTTTTGCTCAAGTATCTTTTTACCAGTTATTTTGCATATCCTCAGGATGGATTTTACCCCTTCAGGACATTTCATAAGTATAAATAGTCAATAGAATCAGAGACTGATTCTAGCATAGCAAAAAAAAACAAACAAACAAACAACAACAAAAAAAAACCCATAAACTGTGTAAGAGTGGTACTACAAGTATATTGCCTCTGTGGGCTGTCATAACAAACTATCATAATTATATTCCGAGTAACTGCATTTCCCTTTTAATTATAAGATCAATCTGAGTTATAGGCCTTCTGCATATTTTATAAAACAGTTAAAAAGCGGGTTCATATACCAATTATATACATGCTTTATAAAAGTTGATAAATTGCTTTATAAATTTTTTGAAGTTTTTCTTACTGTTCTATACTCTGGAAAAATTTATGTAGCAATACAACTTTCTGGTTTTTAAGATGTCTTGACTTGGTTCATTTTGTATGGCATTTTATTACATAACTTTCTCTATATCTTCCATGATTTTTTAAAAAATTTTTTCTCTACTTTAGTTAAATTGGATACTAATTTATGAGCTTGAGCAGAACATATATTCTTTCTTGCAGGGTATGAATTTTGACATATAGACATTAAAAAAACCTTAAAGATTATGCTATTTACATCTTCTACAGCCTTAGTTTTTCTTTCACTTGGCCTGATTTAATTCAATTTGAGTGGTTTGAAAAAATCTCCTAATCATGTGCTTCTGTTTATTTCTTCTTGTATCTCATGTAATTTTTGGATTTCAAGATGATTTTTTTCATTATTTGTGCATAGATAGCCATAATTTTTGTAATTTCATTGTGAATTGGGACTTTCAGAATCATAAATTTCCTTATTTTGCATATTTAATCCATTTATGGTTTAAATTCCTTGAATATTATCTGGAATGCAACTCTTACTTTCTTGTTATTTAAGTATTTTCCTGCTATAGCTTTGTCTATTTCTTTATTTTTAGATTTTATAAGTCCATCTGTTTAAGTTGTGTCTTTTGTACAAAGATGGATTTGAAAATCTTTTTTTTAATATCTGAGTTAAATCTATTCATATATATTTATATAACTGATACACTATGTTTTTAACTGTCCTATAATTTTAAGTTAAATTTATTTCATGCATACCATTATATGCTTTATATCTCCTTAAGGTAGTATGATTCCTTAGCTTTTCTTTTGGGATGAAGGTTGATATTTACATTGATTTTATTATTACATATTATTCCACAATGTTTTGTTTTATTTTGTTTTATCCCTCAGGTACTTCAATCAGTTTTTCTTTGACTTGCACTATGTATGAATGTTTTTTTCTTTTTAATCTTTATATGTTTTCATACATATTCTCAATATCTTTCATTAATTTTTTTAATTATAGAAATTGTAAGTTTACAGAAAAATCAGGCATAAAATACAGAGTTCCCATTAACTCTGTATTTCTCCCATTAACTCTGTATAATCCTATTATTAACACCTTGCAGTAGCGTGATACATTTGTTACAATTCACGAAAGAACAATTTTATAACTGTACTATTAATTACGGTCCATCGTTTACAGTAGGGTTCACTGTTTGGGTTGTACAGTCCTGTTTCAATTTTTAAATTTTTATTCTAGTAAATATACAAACTAAAATTTGTTCTTTTAACTACATTCATATATATATTTCAGTGCAGTTAGTTATGCTCACAATGTTATATACCATCATCACCATTCATTACCAAAACTTTATAATCAACCCAGAGAGAAACTCTATAAAATGTAAATACTAAATCCTCATTTTTCACTCAGTTTTAAGTAAATATATTTCTTCCATGGAGATTTGTATTTTAATTTTTGTTTATAAGATGTTATGTTTTTGTTTAAATATTTTCCCTGAGTTTGGCTAACTCTCTTTTTATATCTTTCTGGTAATTTTCATTTTTATATTTTATTTTTACATTTTTGTTCTGAACTTTTGAATCACTGATTCAAGCCATTTTTTAATGTCTGAAAATTCCTGTTTATACATATTTTATTCAAATTAGAATGCTGTGATGCACCTTTCTTCTGCTATGTGTTTGTGTTTGGTAGAAGATTTTCATCAATTGAAATATTTTGATTCTAGTGTGTTATCTTTTTTGAATCTTTATATGGGTATTGTCTTCTACTTTCTACTCATTTCCTAATTTTATTTCCCTCTGCACCAACAATAGCAGTTGTGTGCAGTCATAGGGAAAAAATTGACACCCTAATTAGATTTTTTTATTTCAAGAAAACCATCACCCATTGGCTGATGTACAGTGGATTTTTTTTTCTTTTAATGTGTGGTGCACTCTTATTGGGGCAGGTGTGTAGTAGGCTGAATAATACCACTAATGTGTCCATGTCCTGATCCTTAGAACAATCTGTTAGTGGTAACTTATATGAAAAAATACTGTAATTAAATTCAAGATCTAGAGGGGGTAAGGGGGATCATCCTGGGTCCAATGTAATCACAATGGTCCATTTAAGAGGAATCCAAAAGAAGTGAGAGACAGAAGGTGATGTGAAGACATAAACAGAGACTAGAGTGAGGTGCTTGAAGATGGAAGGAGACCACAAGCCACAGAATACAGTTATCCCCTAGAAGCTGAAAAAGGCAAGGAAATGAATTTTCCCAAGAGCCTTCCGAAGAAACCACTATTGCCAACACCCTAACTTCAGCCCAGTGAAACTGATTTCACACTTGTAGCCTCTAGAATTAGAAGAGAATAGAGAATAAATTTGTGCTGTTTTAAACCACAAAGTTTGTGGTGATTTGTTACAACAGCAATATGAAACCAATATAGGATAAGACATGAATTTGTATTTGTTTGTGTTTAAGGAGGACCCTTAATTTCTCCTTCCTCCTTTCTTCTTTTTCCTTACCTCCAAACCTCTAAGGGATGTTTTCTCCCCCCAATTTAGTCCCTTATTCCACAGAAGTAGAAATTTCCTAGTACTTCTCCCTTGAGTCCCCAACCTGTCAATCTCTTTTCTTTAGATTTTCCAATAGGTATTTACTGTTGTGACCTATCACTTGTCAGATTTGTCTTCGGTATTCCAATTGAGAGTGGAACTTTGATTTCTTATAGTACCCAGATTTTATCACACATAGATGAGGGATTTAGATTTGCTGCTGTTGGAATTGGGTATTATTTTTTCCTATAGCCAGGTAGTTTGAAGTTCATAGTGTTCTCCATCTTACAGTTGTATTGAAAATATTAGAGTTTTGTTTGTTTGTTTGTTTGTTTGTTTGTTTGTTTTGGCCAGGAGGATAGAGAAGTTTGCCCTTATACTAGTACCATTATCTATCACAAAGCAGAAATCTAGACATTTATCTCCTGAATTCTTGATATAAATTATCAGATTTAGCTATTTCCTCCTCTTTATATTGTTTGATGCATTTGCTGTCTTTTTCATTGTATATCTTTCTAATCATAAGTAATATACACAGACTTCTATTAATGTTTGAAAGGTTCCTTTTCCTCTGCACCTGGCCAGAAGAGCATGTTAACAAGCACTACAACTTTTTCTCCCCTTTCATTGCCTGCATTCTGTCAGCTTCACTTTTACTTTCAGTTTTTATATTACATTATCATGGTGATAATCATTTACCTTCTGTCCTCCAGCCACTTAGCTTTTCATAGGTTTGCTTTAAAGTTTAGCTCCTAGTAAATAATATTGGTATGACTATTTGAATCTTACTCAATTTTAAGTCAAGTCGTTTGTTAGCATTGTATTTCTTTATTGATTGAATATATATCATGAGCCCCGAGTCTCTAAAAATTCATTGCTCCTGGAATCAAGGTCAAATTTAAAAAATTAATTATTTTCCAAGAATCACTTCAAGTCATGCCACATTTTCGAATATTGAGATGTCTTGTACTTACATTTAGAAAAAAATGTTTTTTCTTGTTATTCATTCTCATTTTTTCTTCAACCCTTATATCTTGTTTTACCATGTGGCATGCATTGTTCTTATTGCTTTATCTAAAATAACTCATTTATTTTTCACAATAATCCTATTATCCCAATTGCACAGGTGAAAAAACTGAGGCAGAAGCCATTGATGAGCATAACAGACTTACACAGTTGAGTATCTTAAATTAACCCTATTACCCTAACTCTAAGTCACAGAACCACATAATGTATTCTTTTAAGCTCACTTTCACAATTTAAATCCACCTCCTTCCTAGAGAACTCTGTCTTTGAGGTCTCTCTACTGCCACTCCAGTTTAGAATACTCACAATGTAGGCCTGCTGGATTGTCAACTTGTGACATGTTTCTGCTGCTTTTCTGTGTCAGATCCATGGGTAATTATTAAACCAGTGCTGCAGTGCACCTGCTAGCCATCAAATCTGATTAATCTGTGCCTGAAATATAGGAATATACCTGGTTTATTTTCTGTTTTTCCTGGGGTAGATCCTAAAATCGTTTCTTAAGATAAGGTACATGTTAATGAATGTACTGAGTACACAATTGTTTTAAAACTAACTTTTAATGTCATGGCAATTAATTGCTCAATTTTCTGGTTCTAGTTTTCATGTGAATTTATATTTTACATTATGATTTTTGAAAATATTGCTATAGTCCTTATAGGAAAAAAGTTTCATGTTGAGTTTAGATTTAAATCTGCTAAAATCACCATTTATTTTTATTAAATATCCCAACAGGAGAAAAATTAGACTGATAATTTTCTACTAATAGAAAAGACTAGACTATTTTTAGAGATCTAAGTAAGATTAACACAGTTCATTAACTTATGTTCCTACAACAGTCTATAGATTAAATGAGCAATAAACTGTTTTGCAATTTAAAATTAGACCTTTTCCCACACTTGTCTGATATATTAATAGCAGTCTATTTTTACCATGTTCCAGAGGTTATAGGCTTTAAACATATGTAAGTAGCATAGTGATATTTTATTCTCAAGGTCTACCAAATATCTTTAAAGCCATTATTTTAACCAAGATAGAGTAAAAGTATTAAGCTCATAATTTATATTTCTACAGTCTCATAGTATATAGCACTCCTGAGGAGAAGACATACCTCTGCTTCTTGTTCTCTTCCAGAAAGTTTGTTCATTTCAGTACAATTTAGCTTAGTTTACTTTGTTTTCTCTCTGGAAGCTCATCTCTTCCTAGTTCCTAGTATTGTGAATTTACTATGACATGAGTGAATGTAGACCTGTATTCTTTTATTTTAGGCACTGGGTTGGCTCTTTAAATTTGAAGCTGTGTTACCAACATTGAGAAATCCTCTCCTGTTATTACCTTCTGTCATGTTTAGGTTTATGTGTCAACTTGGCCAGTGGTGGTTCCCAGTTGCCTGCTCGGATAAGTGCTGGCCTGTCTTTTGCTTTGAGGCCATTTCATTGACTTAAATCATGGTTATGTCAGCTGCATCCACAGCTGATTGCATTTGTAATCAGCTAAGGTGACTTTTCTGCAGTAAGTGATGCTTAATCTAATCAGTGGAAGGCTTTTAAGGAAGACTCAGAAGAGACAGTCATTCTCCTGCTTCGGCCGGTGAGCCTTTCCTGTAGAGTTCTTCCAGACAACTTCACTGGAGTCACCGGCTGCACAACCTGCTGCACAGATTTGGACTCTTCCATCCTCACGGTTGTCCAGCCAGCCTCTCCTGAGAGTTTATTGTAGATTTCATCAGAGTTACCAGTTTGCTGACTGCCCTACAGTCCCATGGTTATGTGAAATACTTCTGTAAATTTTATATCTGCCGATATCTCTTGCTGGCTCTGTTTCTCTAGAAAACCCTGGCTAATACACCTTCCCTCTGTTTTCAAAGAAAAATTGATTATTCTAACAATGCCTCCCTTCAACTGGCCCACCATATCCTTTACCTTCTCTCTGTATCTACTTTTTTGTTTTCCTTATAAAGAAAAACTTTGTATCATGTTCTGTGATATTTCTAAAACTTTTTCCTTTTTTAATTTTACCTTTTTTATCATAACAATATTCTTTCTTTTCCTAAAATCTCTTTCTTGAATTTATCTTTTTTGTTCACAATCTGTTCCTATATTTATGAAAATAATTCTCTTCTAGAGTTAATTTTTCTTTCCTTTTGCTTATTGGCCAGATTCTTTCATAATGTTAGTTGTTTTTCTAGGAATGGGGTTCCTCAATTTTCCATTATGAAAGATTAGCTAACGAGTGTGGATTTCCTCTACTGCTGGGTGTTGTAAAAATAAAAAAACTGTCTTTAATATTATTTACCTTCTTGGCATTCTGAATATATAGTGTTAGGCAGACAAGGCATGCCAACTCATGTACCTTATTTTAGGATAAGCTTACTATGAGACTGCAATTCCTATCCCTCCAAATTCTTACCAAGTTTATTTTGTTAGTTTGTTTTATAATCTCTTCATGTTCCCCAAATAAGTTTCTCCTCTGGACAGTTCCCCGCTCCATTTGTTTACTGTATTTTCTTTAGTCAGATCAACGTACACATTAGATGCTTTACTTTTCTCCATTTTACCTTCATATTTTGACTAACATCTCCCTTTTATGTGCCACTTCCCTCTTATGCATTTCATGAAAGAAAAACTACCTTAGGAATTCCACTGCCAGGATTTTTCCCACCTGTTCACCACGCCTTGTAATCAAAGATATCGCTCCTGTATTACTGATAAAGCATTCCCCTTTTCCTCTATTCATAGAGACATGTCTCAGCCACCATTGACTTTGCTAACCCACTTCCTATTTTCTTTTTGGAGATTGTTCGATTCAGTTTTGTAACTTTTTTAACTGTTTAATTCAAGAAAGTTTGGGTAAATATTGAAGCTAAGCACAGTTTGGCATTGATCACACATTTTGAAATTTTTTGACTAGGAGTTACTGACTGAACTCCTAGGTCCCCAAAATAAGCAAAAAATGTATACTTGGGGAAACTTTTATTTAACTTGCATGCAACCAGGAAAAATACTTAAGTTCATTTCCCAATAAGTGGATTTATATGGCCTTAGCTCTGACCATGATGCTGTCATTCCAGGGATAGTATAGCACAGCAGAATGCTTTGCACTGGCCTGGGATCTCCCTTTAAAATTTTCTGCACCTTTGTACATAGGATACAAGTTCAAATTTCAATTTCTTTCTCTCTTTCAGGATTGCATTACAAAGCTCTAAAAGGTGGAAGCGGGCTTCAGCCACTTCCCAAAAATCACCATTGCTTTCCCCAGGCTATAAAACAAAAATCGAAAAGTTAAAAAAGTGCTTACTGCTTCAAAACAAGTCTCCTGGGCTCTACTCTCATTTTCAAATATCTCTTAGAAATCTTGGCACTCCCCCTGAAAAATATATGTTTTACTCTATCATTCATATTAGTGCCCCTTTATCTTCTAAGTCCGTGTCTTCCTGCCTTAGCAATCTTGTTTTCCCGCAGGAAAACATTCAAGTCACAAAGTCTTCATCTGGAATTTTATGTTTTGTTTTTTAACAGGTGTACAATGTTGAATTTTGTGTGCTAGAATTTTGCAGAATAGGGACCATCAGTTGGGGTAATATTACTGTAAATAGAAATGGTTAGCTGTTTCAATTTGTTTCATAGGAGAATTCCAGTTAGAAAGAACCTCTAAAATAAACTTGTTTTACTGTAAGAGAACATTAACGGCCCATTCCTTTTGTTTCCTGAGGACCTGAAAATGATAAACTACTCTATTCTTAAGTGTGAGGGCTGCTTCATTTGAACTACATATGAGAATTTAATAATGCTATTGTGTAAACACTGGTGTACAATGGTAATGTTGTGAAGGAAGATTATTCTGCATAAACTTTCTGAGCACATTCATTAGTTTTCTTATGGCTTATACCCCAATCTATATGTGTATCATTCATAAGTAGTGTTGACAAATCTGCAGAAAGACATTTGTTCTTTTCAATGTGTTGAAATGCAGTTCTTACTTTTTAGTTTTTTTCTTTTGGGTTCTTACTATTTAAATAAAAATATGCACATCAACAATTCTGATAGCAAAGTTATTAGAACTCTGAAAAATAAATACATTAAAATCAAGTGTTATTATTTTGGCAACTTTCCCATAGGTTTGAAATTATTTCAAAATATAGAATAAAAAAAAATTATATGCAATGTATTTCCTGGAACATGCACATTTTTCCCTAATGATACATCATTATAAACACTATCCATACCAAAGTAAGAAAAATAAATAGATA
The DNA here is from genome assembly GCF_023851605.1 of Tamandua tetradactyla. Classification (NCBI taxonomy): domain Eukaryota; kingdom Metazoa; phylum Chordata; class Mammalia; order Pilosa; family Myrmecophagidae; genus Tamandua; species Tamandua tetradactyla. Next base: position 61,585,750 of record NC_135345.1, read on the forward strand.
ATAAAAGGATAAATAAAAATAAATTTAAAAGTAAGAAAAGATAAAATAAAGTTTTCAGATTGTCACTGGAATATAATTCTCTGTAGCAATGCATTACATAAAAAAAATGCATTATTATGTCTTCAAATGAACAAAATTCTAAACCCAAAATCATTTACATACTATAGAACCCAGAATTATTTACATACCATTTACATACTATAGAAGAATCATTTACATGCTATAGAACATCCAGTATCACAGCCTTTTTTTCCCCACAAAGATGTGGATTTTTGAATACAGTTTTCAGGCAAATTGATCATTTAATTTGTCACAGCACCATATACACGTACGGGATATAAATCCTCAAGCATAATATTCCCAAAATAAAAAAACTATTTGGCTTCAACTTTGAAATTGTTACTCCCCTTCCCTTCATGTGGTTGCTCTCTCTGAGCAACATTTGTTCCATATTAGGAGATAAAATATCTTAATTTAGAAAAATATTCTAGTGCCTTAATGCCATAAGATAAAGAGTACATGCTATAGAGTAAATCACAGCTTTGTTTTTTGTGTGCTGTATGGTGAGGGCCACATTTCACTCTTTTTCCATATGAATGTCCTGTTATTGCAGCACCATTGTTGTGTTTTTGGAGGGAGGGAAGGGGAGTGCATGGACCTGGAATGGACCTGGGTGTCCCTCATAGCAGGGGAGAATTCTACCACTGAACTACCTTTACACCCCCAATAACAGCTTTTTAAAAAGTATATTTAAGTTCAACAATTTGATTTCAGACTTCTGAGCTCCTAACCTGTGAGAGAATACATTTCTGTTGTTTTAAGCCACAGTGTGGAAATTTGTTATAGCAGTCCTTGGAAACTAACAGGGTTCAGAGGAGTATATGTTAGCCCATATATTTTTGGCCAATTCAAAACATTTTAAAATATCATATAGATGTCCAAATATCTGACTTCTTTTCCTAAATAAATGGAAAGTTAAGAGGAGAATTTATCCTTTTCTACCCCTCCCAAGTTCTTGCTATTGTATTGCCAATACATAATTCTATACCAGTCGTATTCACTATATAGACTATTATACTAATTGTACAAATTTACTGTACCCTCTAGAAAAGTATTTCTTAACTGGTAGTAGCGAGGTGTTAGGGATATCATTAGAATCTGATAAAGTTCTTCTCTAAAAAAATGCAACTATCCGTATGCTTACAAAACTCTGCACGTATTTTCTGGAATGTATATGTATTGATTTCTAAGGACGTGGTTGGAAGATGTTACCAGGCAATGCAGTCTGGTGGGCCTAAGGGTTCAACTGGAGAATAAGAAGGAACATAGTAATTAGGAATTTCCGTGACGCTGTAAGTAAATGACATTGCTGGAAGTGAGCGATAGCAGGTAAGTGCCTTGACATCATCGGATGGTTTAAACGTGCATGCAAGTTTTCTGAGCTTACAGAATGAGAATGATATTCTCTGAATTACCTAAAATTTATAAAATCCCTGAACAGATTTTGCTCACAAAGCTTATTAAACGATTTAAATTTGAAACTAATCCATACAAATTGATGTGAAAAAACTTTAATGTAGTTCCATTCATCAAAGCTAAATAAGAAATTTTGGTCTCATTGTAACATGACTTTTGCCAAGTGAGAATATTAGAGAAAATAGACTATGATGAAGACCAGAACATAATCTAAGAATAGCAACAAAAGAAGGCATGAAGACTGTTGGAGAAAGAAGACAAAATGTTTATTGGTGTTGGTAATCCACGTCTCTGTCCTTGTGACTAATATTTCAACCTTGGGAAAAGTTCTGTGAAGAGGTGAATGGTGATCTGGATATCAAATTTGATAGAAGCCAAGTTTGACAAAACATTACTATTCAAGACAGACAAGGTTAAAAAAAAAATTGCTTCTAGTAAAAGAAATAGCTCAAAGTGATTGAGAAATTTTCTATGAGAACTCTAAACTTGGCACTATTTTTACAAAAAAAATGACTAAGTGCATGTACCCTATGATCGTGACATTTCTCTATTGGTATCAAATGCATATAATCTTTATAGCTTGATGCTGAAATGAATAGAGAAGATAATTTTCCCCAGTGAAGAACACACATAAGTAAGAGAATAAGAAAAATATATATCCTTCTGTGGTCATTCTCTGTGCTTAATTTTTTCTGTAATCATAGCCCGCACTACATATATTTTAAAGGGCAATAAATATGCTCATAATTCTATACTATGATTTTTTTTTGGAGAGTAAAATGTGTACAAGTGTCTTGGTAATTTTCTCTCTTCCTATGTAACGTTCCATGACAGAAGAAGTAAATACTGTGGGCAATTCATCACATTGAACAAATAAAAGCCGTTACATATACCTATGTGATATGTTACCCTCCTATAATTAGGTCAAATAACGCTGCTTCCATTTGGCAACAGCCTTTTACCAGCTTGATGATTTCATGATTGATTTAGTTCCCTTCAGAGCTTGCTTTCTTATAAAATTAGTGTATGTATATGCCTATCTTTCCTGGGAGGTGGTGAGCACTAGATTTTTTACTCCTATCCTTTATACTTTTGCAAGATATCTTTCTTTTATGAAATATAAACTGGTAAAAACCCAAGTAGGAAGTAAGCAATAAAAAGCAGTAACTACCTCTCATGTGGCACATGACATACAATTATCCTATTCACTCAAAATTTCATTTCTATTATCTTTTGTACTCATCTCTCTTTTTTCGACTCTTTCACCTTCCAGGCAGGATCAAACTTAAAATATAAGGACACATTAGATTTTCAGTTCAGTTAAAGTCAAACTGAAGACTCAGACATCTTCTTTGACACTATTTAAAAGCATGCCAAAATTTGTGAAAATGATCTGATGACTTAAAGCTTTTTCTACTTCTATTTCCACTATTTTTGTAGTCTCTCTCCTTATTTACTGTCATTAAATAACACATTATATTTGTTATTTAATATGACAATATCTGTTTCATTTTAACACTGTCATTAATGATCATCCTTTCTAGCATATTATCTGTTAGAATATTTCCCTTGGGCATGTTATCTTTGTAAAGGCTTTTTATTATTATCTTAAAAACCATTCATTAACAATATATTCATTCTATGTTTGACTTTCTACTTCAATGTAATCTCTTGAACTAAAAGTAACTCTTTATATTCTGCTTCTTTTCTTCTTTTGGCTTCATTTCCAGAACATGTATTTCACTTTCCTTTCCTTCTAAAGCAGGTTTTGGTTAAATCACTCCTTTTTTTAAGTGGAATTATAATCAAATCCACTTTTTATGATATCCTTGTAATACACTATCTTTCTAAGGTTTTTCATTTTAATATTTAGCTTTCCTTTGTTAAACATTACGAATGCCTCAATTCCCTTAACTTTCTCAAATTGAAGTCAAATATAAGTTTCTGTCACTCTTGAAACTAATGTTTTATAGTGCTTAAACAAAGTAGTCGCTGGTATTGAACATATTTAAAAAATTAAAATCAGATATTTCTAAATTAAAAAAAGTGAGTTGAACATACTCATCTTTTAAAAAACATCTATATTTTCTGGGTAATGAAGTTACCTGTGGTAAAATTTAATAACCTTCTTGGTATGGTGGATTTAGTTACATTTGTTATCTGAAAAGTACCTGATGAGGGTAAGTATTTAATGTAAATTATAAAACAATTAAAATAACAGTCAATACAATGTGTCTTTAAATGTTTATGTGTTTCTAAGTTATTGTCACAAGTAAATAAGTGATAGATACCACTTGTGTCCATTCATTGAGCAACCATTTTATCCATTATGTTCCAGCCCAGGTCTTAATGTGGGGGACAAACAAGGGACAGGGCAAAACTCTTGATTTCATGATAAAGAGGAAAAGACCAAAATAATCAATAAAGCATCACGCATGAACTTTTATGGAAAGAAAGCACAGTGTTGTGATGGGAATAAGAGGGGGACTTCTGAGAGGGGTATTTAGGAAAAGATTTTTGGAAGAAGTGTCATTTGAATTGAGTGCATCTCTTATGAATGATACATAAGAGAAAGACATACAGGGTCTGAAACCTTTCCAAAAAAGCTAAAATTAAGGCCCAGCATAGCAGAGAGGGTGGCTGCTTGAGAATCAGGACCAAAACTTTGTGCAGTTGGCTTAGAGATTGAAGGTACAAGGTACCAAACACTTCAAGTTCTACTATGTGAAATGATACATTCTGTCTTTTAAAAGACATGACTTTAAATATTTGGATATGAAGGATGAACTCCCTGTTAATTCTTCTCCTTAGATAGTAATAATGCCGGAAGGATAGTTGTGTAGCTTGCTGACCCTGAAAACAGGCCTCTCTGCTAAGATTTCCTATGCATTGTCGCCCAGGAAGGGTGTATGAATGATTGAAAAGATCAGTTAAATGGAAAAACTCTCATATGTGGAGCAAGGGAACATTTGCAGCAAGGAGAGAGGCAAATTTCCAAGTGAAAGACAATCTGTGTCTGAGAATTGGCCAGTGGCATCTTCTGAAGGAAAATCACCTCCAACACCGGGAAATGCTTCTAAAAATTGAACTCATATTTGAAAAACGAAATTCTTTTCGAAAAGGACTAAAATGTGACTATTTAACCAGGGATTGACTCTCATGAAATTGGCAAAATACAGTTTTCAATCGTCAATGAATACTGAAGGAAAAGCAAAGAAGTTAAATTAAACTATAGGAAACTAAATTTGCACATTTCTGCAAACAAAGTTATGGCTAGTGAAATATTAAATTCCTTTCCTTGTGTGATGTTGGAGCTTGTGATTTCTATTTAATAGAATAAGGTAAATTTGATGGAATATCACTCCTGTAATTATATTATATAACAAAGGAGTTCACTGCTTTGATTAGACATGGATACATTAAATTCTATGGCAAATACTGTAAGATGATGTCACTCCTATAATTACCTTGCAACATATTAGACTCCACCTTGGCAATTTGGACTTTAATCCTTTAAAGTTTCTTTACAAGATTGATAAAGTAAGTGAACAGGTTGGAGAAGCCCATATGACAAGGAACTGAGGGAAGCGACTAAGACCTGCAAGCAACTTGTTAATCTCCAACTAACAGAAAGTACACTCTGGGTCCCTCAGTCATGAAAACCACAAGAAAATGAATTCTGACTGTAACTGAATGAAGCCCAGCTTTGCCAACAACTTGAAGCTCAGCTGAATGAGCATGGAAGAAAATTTTTCCCTTGCCCTTAGATGAGATCGCAGGTCAGCTCACGTCTTGAATGCAGCCTGTTGAGATCCTGAGCAGAGGACTTATCTAACCTTTAGGTGAATTCCTGACCCACAGAATCTGTCAGATAACAGTATGTCTTGTTTCAAGATGCTAAGTTTGTGATACTAATTTATGCAGCAAAATATAAGTAAATACAGGGCCTATCTTTGGTATTTGTGACTCCGTGCAAGCATAGTTCATTTGGGCATGATTTCTTCCTATTTTTGAAATGTCATTTGCCTTGGAGTCCCTCATTTATTCTGCTATTTATCATAGCTGCTTATTTTTGAAATAAGATGTTATAAAGACTTGTCTGAGAGTTATAACACCATACCCATCATGATGAGCCAACAACCATTAAGAAAATATATTATAAAAGTAATGTCACCATAAAGAAAGTGCTGCTAAGATTAAAACTGTGGACTATCAAATCTAAATATCTAGGTTTGAATCCTGGTTCTGTTAATTTCGAGCAGTTTACTGTTTGATTTTTTTTTTTAACTTTTTATTTGGAAATAATTTCAAACTTACCAGACAGTTGTGAAAATAATACAAACCACACACAGAGAATTTTAATATACCCCCCAAACTCCAAAATATCTAGATACTCCAATTTTAACGTTGTACCACATATGCTGTATCATTCTACTTATCTGTCTATCAATTCAATTGCCTATCAATTTATTTATCTATTCATCAATCTATTAATCTATTTTCTGAACATTTGAGGGTGAGCTGTATAGTTCATGTTCCTTAATACTGTCATGTACATTTCCTAAGAACAACCATATTCATTTATGCACACCCCTTAAGTGCAATTTGCAAGTTCAATATATTTAACATTGTTATAAAGCCTATATATTCCATTTTTTCATATGTTCCAATAATATTCTTTTGAGCCTTTTCTCTTCCATTATTAAATCCCATCCCGGACCATATATCACATTTAATTGTTATTGTTTGTACTTTACTTTCTTTCTAGTTTTAATTGAAGAAACATAATTTTTCCCATGTCAACATAATTTTCCCAATCAAATACTACTAGGCATATCATCTAGCGGTAGTACAATGTAACCACCATTCATTACTAAAACTCTCCCACCTCTTCAAATAAAAATCTTGCACCCATTATGCATTAACTCTCTATTCTCCCCTTTTCCTACCTCTGCAACCTCTATTCTAATTTCTGTCTCTGTGTGCTTTCATATGCTTTGAAATATTTTTGTAGTTATCATGGGGCTTAAATTTACTATCCTAAATCTGTAACAATCTCACTTCTTTTATACTTACTTCTCAATAGTATACACAAACTATGTTCTTATTCCCATCTGATTCCTCTCCTAGAAGTAGTTCTTGTCACAAATTACATATTTATACTTTATGAGTCCCAAACCACTGATTTATTGTTACATATTATGCCTTTGCCTTTTAGATACTTTAAGAAATAAAAAGTGGAGGTACAAATCAAAAATACAATAGTGTTAGCATTTGTTTATCATGTTGTTACCCTTTATTTCCTCATGTGGGTTCAATCTATTGTCTACTGTCCTTTCCTTTCAACTTGCCTTTTATTATTTGATCTATTATCTATTGTCTGTTTCTTTTCAACCTTTAGCTTCTCTTGTAAGACTGGTCCAGTGGTGATGAACGCCCTCAGATTTTGTGTTGCTCGAAAGTCTTAATCTCTGTTTCATGTTTGAAATGCAGTTTCACCAAGCATAGGATTCTTGATTGGAAATTTTCGCTATCTATAATTTAACCATATCATCCCATTGCTTTCTTACCTCCATGATATTGAAAGAGCAATTGGCACTTAATCTTATTGAGGATTTCTTGCATGAGACTCGTTGTTTGTCATTTATGTCTTTGAGAATCCTCTTTATCTTTATTATTTGATGGTTTGATTATGCAATGGTACAGTGTGAGTCTACTTGGATTTATCCTGTTTGGAGTCTACTGAGCATCTTGGATGTTTACATTCATACTTTTCATTAAATTTGGGATGTTTCAGTCATCATTTTTCTTCAAATATTCTCTCTGCCCCTTTCACTCCTTTTCTTCTTCTGGGACTTTACAGTGCATATATTATTATAATAGTGGTATCCCACAGCTTCCTCAGGCTCTGTTCACTTTTAGCCATGACTTCTTCTTTCTGCTTCTAGGACTGAATGATTTCAATTGTCTGATCTCCTACCAGCTCAAATTTTCTGTTGAACTCTTCTAGGAAATTTTTTTATGTGTGTTATTGTTGATACTCAGATCTTTTTTGGTTCCTTTCCATAAGATCCATCTCCTCATTCTTAATTTCCTTGTATTCATCTATAATTTTCCTGGCTCAGTTTAGTTTTTTTGTCCATTTCATCCTTTAGCTATTTAAACATATTTAGAACCATTTCCTTTAAGTCTTTGTCTTTCATGGCCCAAGACTGTTCCTTCTCATTGATCGTTTTTAATGTTTTAATTTTATTTTCATGAACCATTGCTTCCTGTTTCTTTGTATGTTTTGTAATCTTTGGTTGAAACCTGAGTATTTAGATATTTTACAATGTTATTGCTTAAATCTAAACTCCAAAGCAGCTGTTTCTTAAGATTGTATCGAGCTTGTATTATGGAAAAGTTTCCCTTGAATGCCAGGAGCTTAAAAAAATGAAAAATAAGAAGGAAAAAGAGAACATCCCTTTCCAAATCATTGCATATTGACCTGTGGGAATGCTCTCCTTTAGAGCTGATCCATAAAATAAGAATAGAAAATAACTCAAAGCTAAATTGTAAAGGCATCCCTGGTCATCTTACACATCCCTGCATGTGTTTTTTGGGGTGCATGCAGGTGTCGTCCTAGTAACTTCTACCTTTACTTGAATACAATGGTACCTCTTCCTTAGAAAACAGCTTCCTCCCAAACCCAAGCACTTTATTATATGGCCCATTGCCAGCAATCCCTTGGCCCAGGTAGCCATGATTTGACTGCTTTCCAATAGCCTATCTGTCAGAGAGGTCTGTGAGTTGACAGCTACACAAAGGGCAAGTTTGGGATAGAAAGCCTGTGATGAGTATCCTGGTTCAGTCCCTCAGGCCACTACTTGACAGAATAGCCAGTACAGAATGCTTCCAACACATGCATTGGTTACTATAAGGCTCCGCGGTGGCCTCAGTCATTGAGAGGTTGTTAGTGGGGCCAGCAAAGGCACTTAGAACCTACCATTTTTAAGCTCTTTTTTCTTGATTTCAGCACCCACCTTACTATAATTCTTTTAGTGTTTTCTGAGGCTTTCAGACATATGTTCTGCAAGTTTTTACTGGTTGTTCAAAGCTCCTTTGGGGGTAAGGAGGCTTTACCCCACCATCTTGAAAAGGGCAGAAGATAGACAAATTTTTAATTTTTCTGTTCCTCAGTGTACTCATTTCTATATTGGGAAGAATAATAGTATATTATCTTCAGGATTTTCAATGTTTATATTACATATTATTAATAAAAAATATAAGCCCTTATTGAATAATAAACATTAATATTTTCATTACTGATTATAGTATCATACTAATAGTTCTTCTTATACATGTCAATGTCCCTTTCTTAACTAGAAGGAAAAACTTTATAAATGTTCTTTCTAGGATAACTTGATCTAAGATTGTATAAATCACCTAATGTTAAATTTTGAAAATTATAGAGATAATAATTCAATGTTTAGAGACTAATAATACATTTCATCAACTATTCATAACTTTTATTTTATCAATACCATTACTCATATAGAATTTCTATTATAAACATTATAATAGCATTTAAAAATCATAGAACACCAATACTGACCATGTAGCCTATAAATTTGCATTCTTTTTTTTATTTTGCTGTTTAGAACTGCAAATAGTAATTGATAAATTATTAAATTGAAAATACTGCTTTATGAATAATATAGTGGAGTAAAATATTTGCATTATACTCACACAAGTGATCAATTAAAAAGGAAGATAATGTGTGTCTATCTTTTGTAAACAAAGAAGAAAACTAAGACAAATTAATTAAAATTAAGGAATAAAAACTTTAAGTTTTAAAAAGATTCATTTTTGGGTAAATAAAAAAATATAAATCTTTCCTAGCTGTGTTGCTATCCAATGCCTTTATAAATAAAATTTATTTTTCATATTAAAATTAAACAGATTGGATGAAAAGATGGAATTACCATAATTTTGTCTATATCAAGACTTCATAGATTTTTTTCTAAAATAGAAGTGTCTTTGATTTTTAAGCTCAGCCTTGAGGCAAAAGGAAACTTGCTATATTACTGTCAGAAAGATTGAAAAAAATCTCAAAGATAAGCTCTATCCCTTAAAATTTCCCTCCACATTTTCAGTTCAACATGCATATTAAGTTTGAGTCCAACTTTCCATTTGTTCTTCTATAATAACACTATAAAGGCAATTTTAATTGATTCAGATTGACTTATATTTGGCCTTCAAAAATATAATGCAGTGAAAAAATAGCATAGTTCAAATTTCATTGTCTTGGAGTAAAATAGATACACTCTAATTACTAACCAGTTGAGTGAATACACACAACTTCTCTGTGGTTGAATGCCCTCCTTAAATTGGTGATAATATATTCCTTAAAATTTTTCAGTGATAAATACATGCAAAGTTATTGCAACTTGCTGCATTAAAAATTAGAAGCTACTATCACTAAATGTAAATTCCAGTAATTAGGAAAATTAGAGGCCATTCCGTGACTTAAGTTCTGAGAAATACTCATTTAAAGAGGGTCAAATTAATAGATTTATAATTTAATATTGGGAAAAATCAGGGAGGGCTAACAAAAAGGTTTTAAATACCATGTTTAGAGAATGAACAATATGGGAATAACATTTAATGACAGTCTTCCTTATTACTTTTATTTCTTTTTCACTGTTAGTATTTGATGACTTATTCTTTCATGTTCTATAGTTACAAAAAATTAAGTTTTTGCATATTGTTATTACAAAGTAGAGTGATGAATAATAAAAATGTTAGATCTAAAGTTACCCAAAAAGTATAGTGTATAGGAGCTAACTAAACGTTCAGTAGTTCCACTAAGATGACAGGCACAAGCAATGGTGTCACCAGTACTCAATTGGGGTAAAGAACTTGAGCAATCTATCATATTCCTATTCACTTTAAATACTTTTCACACTAAAGGAAAATATCTTACACAACATCAGGTATAAATTGAGGTTGAGTAAAGATGGGAATGCCATGAAGATGATAAAAAATATCTTATCTTGCCTCTTTCAAAGTAACCTATAATCCAAATTGTTGATAATAACACTAATTCATTAATTAGCTAAATATAGTCTCCAAATTCTACCTACCTATGACATTATAGATGTCCAATAAATATTTTTAAAAAGTGATAATATTCTTCATTTGTAGATAATTTTCTAATAAAATTAGTTGCAGAAAGAAATACGCATTTGCTAGTCTCCCAATCATCGCATTGTGAAGGATTTAAAACAAAACCTATTAAATGACATAGCTTAACAGCAGATGTGAGGTTGATTTTTTTTTTATTTATTTGTTTGCTGAACACTGACAGCTGCTGCTGTGAATAGAAAAAGAAGTAAAATGATATAGATGACATGCTCAAAACAGAAACCCAGATATTGCCAATTCTGTTTCCTTTCATTTGCAGTGAGATCTGTAACAATAGTTTAGTGTTTAAGTCTTTACCACTTTCTGTATTTATCATTAAATCTAATGCCAAAGAGGTCAATCACTTTTTTTTCCTAAACAAGGTGTTCACATATCATGGGAAACTGTAATTCCATGTATTTATCTTGTCCCTCACTTTCTGAGGGGTATCGCTGATAAAATCAAATGCGAACCCATCAAAATTAAACACATGAGAAAACGATTGTGGGAAGATGGCAAAGTAGAGAAATCCAGACTCAGTCCTTCCAACAGAACAATTAAACAGGCCAGAACTATCTAAAACAATGATTTTAACATTCTGGAGTCCAGAAGGATACTGCATAGCACCCAGGGAGGAGCAGGGGGAAGAGGCTGAGCTAACCAACCTCTGGATGGCAGAAAAAGACTTAAAAATCACCTTCCATAAGACCAGGCTTTGGCATGGCTAATCATTTGCACATGTCCACTGATTAGTGACTTCAATCACTGGGTTTTAAGGATGGGGTTTTAAGGATGGGGATTATTGCCGTCTACCACGGACAATGGCAGCAGCCATTGCTTCAGCCTGCCTTAGACAGTTGCTGCTGCAGAGAAGATTTAAGAATGTTATACTTCCTCCGAGCTGTGGGAAAGAATTGACTGGATAACTGCATTTGTTGGGCAGGCCAAAAGAACTCAGATTTGGGGAGCCAAGGAAGGGGCATTTGATGCCCTTCATAATCCACCCTCCCCCCCCAGGGAACTTTGAAGTTTGCTTGTGCCCCATTTGTGGGTTCATGGCCCTATTTCAGCTGGGAAATACTGACATGGGAAAGTTCTCACTGGTGTGCCCCAACTCCCAGTGATCCAATGAAAAAAATGTAAGAAACATAGAGGCAGACATTCTAGGGCAAACTCTTGCCAACTTTAATATTTGGGAGAGGGAGGACAAACCCCTGGAAAACAGGGGGGGCAACCAAATTCCTGTAAACAGGGGATCTTCAAAACAGCCAACAAGCAAAAACCCAGGACAACACATGGCCCCAGAAAGATAGGGGAACCCTGTATTTGCTTTTGCCTTACGTAGACTTTCCTGAAAAGAAAGTTAAAGCTCAAAAAATTCTGCCATACTATTAGCTTGACATAAAAATCAAGAAACATACATTTCACAGAATAAATCCCAGAGTTAACATTTTAAAATCTTAAAATTTAGAAATGTAAGGAAAGATTACAAGACAAAGAAACAGGAAATGATGGCCTTGTCAAAATGAAAGAGAATAAAATTTCTGAAAACATCAAGAAAAAGAAAAAACTCTGAACATATCAGATAAGAATGAAGAAAAAAGATTCTTCCATATGCTCAAAGAAAGGAAGGAAAATAGAGAGAAAGAACTAAAAGAAATTTAAAAAGACAATGAGAACAATATAAGAATATCTATTAAAAAATAGAAATTTAAAAAGGAACAAAACAGAACTACTGTAGTTGAAGGCCATAATAACTGAAATGAAAAATTTCCAGGAGGGCTGCAAGAACAGATTGGAGCTGGCACAAGAAAGTTCAGTGAACTTAAAGAAAGGACAGTTGAAATGAGTCAAGCTGAGGAGAAGAAGGAAAAAAAGAATTATTAAAAGCAAAAGTATCCTAAGAGACCTGTAGGACACTAACAAGTGTACTGTTATATGCATTACTGGAGTCTCAGAAGGAGAAGAAAGAGAGAGAGGCAAAAGGAATATTTCACATAATAAAAGATACAAATAGGCACATTCAAGAATCCTAGAGAATATCAACCAAGATAAATTTGAGTAAAATATGCTCCATAACATACCGACAAGTAGAGGTATGCATAGGACAAGTAGAGAGTTTTGAAAGCTACAAGAGAAAAACAATATATTATGCACAAGAACATTCCAGTTAAACTACATGATTTCTCATGAGAAACTAAAGAGGCAAAAATGCAGTGGGCTGAAATGTGTAATGTGTGAAAGAAAACAATTGCACACAGAGAATTTTACGTAAAATAGGATGTTACTTCAAAATGGAGACAGAGATTAAGACAGTCCCAGAAAAATAAAAGCTGGAGAGTTCATCACCATTAACCTGCCCTGCAATGCCAAACCGAGTTCTTCAGACTGAAAGAAAAGGATACTAGACATTGGTACAAAGCAGCATAAAGAAATAGAGACATCTGGTTATGGTTAACTGGTTGGGTAAATATAAATTTCAGTACCATTGTATTGTGTACTTTGGTATTTAGGTCCACTTCTTATGCCCTCCAGATGCTAAAATGAAAATGCATAAAATAGTGATAAATCTATGATTTTTGGTATATTAAATACAAAATTATAACTTGTAATAAGTACAAAAAAAGGTGAGGTCCTGGAGGCATATACGAACATTATGTGTATGCTAATGAAGTCTAGCTAGTATCAAATCAATAGGATTGTTGTATATTTAGGATGTTAAGTGTTAACCTGATGGTAACCACTAGGAAAATACAGATGAAAAATATATTGATATAGAAGTGAAAAGGCACTCAATATGGTACAATACAAAAAATGAAGTAAATATGAAATGATACATTAACAGAAGAATTGAGGTTCAAAATGGCTATAAGACTTACAAAGACTAAGCAAGTAAGTGTCCAAAGCAAGTTCCTTATTATCAGTAGTGAATTTAAATGTAAATGTCTTAAATTCTCCAGTAAAAATGCAGAAATTGGCAGAATGGGTAAAATGAGCATGATCAAATATATGCTGTTTACAAGAGACTCAGCCTAAATGCTAAGACATAAGTAGATTGAAGGTGAAAGAATGGAAAAATACACATAACATGCAAGTAGTAATCAAAAGAAAGCTTGAGTACATATACTATCAGATAAAATAGAATTATACTATCAGATAAAATAGACTTTAAGTAAAAAATGTTAGATGATCACTATATGCTGATATATATATGTCAATTCAACAAAAAGATATAAAAATTATAAATAAATGTGTACCTAAGCACAGCTCCAATATATATGAAACAAAAACTGACAGATTGAAGGGAGAAGTTGACAGTTCTAGATTAAAAGTAAGGTACTTTAATATACCATTTTCAATAATGAAGAGAACATCCAGACAGAAGATTAATAAGGAAATGGAAGACATAAACGTACTCTAAACCATGGAGATCTAGCAGAATGACAAAATACTCAAGTGCCAAGATAGACCACATCTTAAGTCACAAAACAAGTCTCAATAACTCAAAAGTGTAAAACCATCCAATGTGTCTTCTCTAACCACAAAAGAATGAAATTTGAAATCACTAACAGAGGGAGAAATGGAAATTCACAAATATGTAGAAATTTAAAAATATACTCTTAAACAACCAGTGCATGGAAGAAAAAATCACAAAAGAAATTAGGAAATATCTTGAGTTGAAAGAAAATCAAAATGCAACATACCAAAGCTTAAGGGGTGCAGCAGAGGCAGTACTAAGAGGCAAATTTATAGCTATAAATGCTTATACTGTGAAAGTAGAGGAGAGATCCAGACTGCCAGGGAATGGCATACATGGCAATGTCATTCCCTGGAAGTCTCTCCATAGAATTAGCTAACAAAGGACAAATCCCATCCACTTAGAGCTCTGGAGGACAACAGGCCCTGGAGAAAAACAACACAAATACTGAATGGAAGAAAAAATGATAATCTCCATAAAGCATGTGGAAAATTTTGGTTTTAGACCCACTGGTTTGTACTTTCCCCCCTCCCAACATGGTCCCATGCAGCTTAGGAGTTGCACAAAAGCAGCACAGCCAGGGACTTTCCTGCCACAGAGGCAGCCTATAGATCCACTCACAACAATATGTTAGAACTCTATACATATCCTAGCACAGGGACCCAAGCCCACAGAGACCCAGAGCTGAACACAAATCATGCTGTATACAAAAGGGCCCCCAGGGGAAAAAGGAAAGATAAAAGAGAGACCTCAGCAGAACTGTAGGCAATGGGTAAACTTACTCAATCTAATTTCTGTTGGCTCTGTCACCCAAACACAAAATGACTTTCTGGAGTGACTCACCTGCCTGGATTAACCCCATCTGGGACTCTGGAATACCATAATAGTGAAGAAACCAGAGGCCGAAAACACCCCCACTCCACCCCCTGTCCATAAAGGAGGGGGGACTAAACTGAACTGCTCTAAGACAGGTCACTTTCCATAATTGAAGTGTGTAAAGATAAAGGGGACACTGAGTGAGGGAGAGGATTTAAACACATCATAAGATCTGGGGAGAAAATTCTGCACAAAAACAAACAAAACAGATCAAGAATTCAAGAGAAGGAACAGAGGAAAGGAAGCTTTCTCCTGGAGGTGAAACAGTATATAAAAAGTGAAATCTTAAAAATCGTACCACATATCCAGGGCAAGAATCAGATGAAGAAAAGTTGAGAAAATCTGAACAAACACGGGCTACTCAAAAGGCTCCAAAACAGGTGGACAAACATCAGAGAAGAGCCTTAAAACAAAGCCAATAAATGATAAAATCCTAGACAAGAGGAAGAAAGTTATCTTGAGTCAACATATCAAGATGAACAGATGTCCAGACATCAGGGAAAAAGTACAAACCATACTAAGAAACAGGAAGATATAGTTCAGTCAAGGGAAAAGTTAAAACTTCAGAGGAGATGCAAAATTTGGAACAACTAATAAAATATTGAAGCAAATTTCTTAAATTGATTCTAAGAGATGAAGGAAAATGTGGATAAAGAATTAAAGGATATTTAGAAGAAAACATGAAAGGATAAAGAAACATTTGAAAGCATAAAAGAAAGCATAATTGAAATTAGAGGGGTGAAGATCACAATAATGGAGATTAAAATACACTAGAGGCATACCACAGCAGAACTGAACAAGCAGAGAGAAAATAACAGAAAAACTTGAGCAGTGTCTGAGGAATTTGAGTCCAGCATGAGGTATACATATGCATTTTGGATGACCCAGAAGTAGAACAGAAGGGGAAATGGCAGAAATAATATTTGAGGAAATAATGTCTGAAAGTTTACCAGTTCTTAGGAAAGATGTAAATATATACATTCAAGAAGCATAACACACTCCAAACAGAATAAATCTGATAGACAAACTCTGAGACACATACATATAAGAATGTCAACTGCCAAATACACAGACAGAATTCTGAAAGCAAAAAGGCAAGAATGATTTTTCCATACAAGAGATCCTCAATAAGACTCTCTATTTCTCATCAAAAGGCAGTGATATGATACAGTTAAGGTACTAAAAGAGAAAACTGCCAAAATTCTTCCCTCAACAAAACTGTCATTCGAAAATAAGGGATATTTTAAAATATTCACTGATAAACAAAAGTTGAGGGAGGGTATCAACAAGAGATCTCTCTTCAAGAATTACTAAAAAGAGTCTGCAGATTGAAAGGAAATGACAGGAGGAAGTAGCTTGGAGTAATGTGAAGAAAGAAAAGTTTCATTTCTTCAGTAAGGGTAACTCAAAGGGCAAATAAAAATCCAATAATACTCTATCCACAATATACAACATTCTAATTCCTATAAACGTTAGAATGCAGCTGAAGAAGTAAAAGGTATATTTCCTGATAATGGACATGCTAAATATAAAGTGGTAAAGTGGGACAAAAATAACATAACAGAGAACATATATGCTACCTTTTCAAATTAGTAGGTTATGGGTGTAGATTGCATAATATAAACCCCAGAGTATCCACAAAGAAAGTATTTTACCACATACAGAAACAAAAATGAGAAAGGGATCAGTCAATACATTACAAAAGGTCAATGACACAGAAAGGGATGTTGAAATAAAGGACAATAGAGACATAAAAAGGGGATGACATACAAAGCCAAAGGAAAAAAAAAAGACTGAAGAAAATGTTGTCTTAACAGCAATAATAATGAATTTTAAAAGGTTAAACTTCCTAAGCAAAAGACACAGATTAACAGAACAATTTTTTTAAAAAGGCATGATTCCAACTATATGTTGTTTAAAGAGACTTATCTTAAGTCGAAAGACACAAATAGGACTTCACAGGTTTGAATTCTATTAAATATTCCAAGAAGACTTGAAACCAATCTTGTCCAAGTTCTTCCAAAAAATGTAAATGGAGGGAATACTATCTAACTCATTCTATGAGGGCAACATCACCCTAATACCAAAGCTAAATAAAGATACTACAAATTAAAGAAAAAAAGAAAAAAGCAGAGCAATTTCTCCTACGATTTAAAAATAGCATAAACATTCTAATAGATTGAATGCAGCATTCATTAAAGAATTATACACCATGAGCAGGTGGGATTTATCCCAAGTGTACAAAAATGGTTCAATATCAGGAAAGCATTTAACACAATATACCACATTAACAAAACAAAGGAAAAAACACATAAACACCTCAATTGATGCACAAAGCCATTTGATAAAATCCACCATCCTTTCCTGCAGTTAGAAAACAGGAATAGAAGGAAACTTCTTCAGCATGATAAAAGGCATATATGAAAACCCACAGCTAACATCCTATTTAATGGTAAAAGCCTCAAAGATTTACCTTTAAGAAATGGAACAAGACAAAGATACTCACTGTCACTACTGTTATTCAACATTGTGCTAGAAGTTTAACCAGAGCAGTTAGGCAAGAGAAAGAAATAAAATGCATCTTTCAGACGACATGATTCTATGTATAGTAAGCCCTGTAAAATCTCCAACATAATTGCTAGAGTTAATAAGTAAATTTGGCAAAATGGCAGGGTAATATATCAACACCCAAAAATCAGTAGTGCTTCTATAAGCTGGTAATAACCTATGGAGGAAATCAAGGAAAATTTAAATTTGCAATAGCAAGTAAAAAGAATCAAATATCTAGAAATAAATTCAGGCAAAGATGTAAAGCACTTGAACACAGAAAGCTACACAACATTGCTAAAATAAAGCAAAGGACACCTAAATAAACAGAAAAGCATTCAGTGCTTAAGGATTGGAAGACTAAATATCATTGAGATGTCAATTCTACCAAAAATTATGTATAGAATCAATGAATTCTCAATAGTAACTCCCATAGCCTATTATACAAAACTGATAAAGCCAGCTATCACCTTTATTTGGAAGGGTAAGGGCCTCAGTAGTCAGAAACATCTTGAAAAAGAATAATGAAGTTGGAGGACACATACTTCCTGACTTTATTTAAAGTAGATTGCAAAGTTACAATGGTATAAAAGCACGGTGCTAGCACAAATATAGATGTATTGAACAATATATCTGATTTGAGTGTTCAGAAATAGACCCTTACCCTTATGGCCAATTGACTTGTATACTTTTTTTTCTTTTGCATGGACAGTCACTGCGAATTGAACCTAGGTCTCTGACAAGGCAGGTGAGAATTCTGCCGCTGAGCCACCATCGCACTGCCTATGGCCAACTGATTTTTGACAAGACTGCCCAGTGCACTCAACAGGGAAAGAATAGTCCTTTGAACAAATGATACCCAGAGAACTGACTATCCACGTGACAAAGGATGACCAGAATTTCATACCATATACAAAAATTAGCTCAAAATGGATCAAAGACCAAAATATATGAACTAAGATTATAAAACTCCAAGAAGAAATGTAAGGAATCATCTTCAGTATCTTGTGTTAGGCAATGTTTTCTTAGACTTTACACCGAAAGCACGAGCAAGAAAAGAAAAAAAAAATTAATAAGTGGGACCTTTACCAAAATGAAAAATTTGTGTACATTGTCACGAAAGTGAAAAGATGAACTACAAAATGGGAGAAAAAATCTGGAAACTACATATCCAATAAGGATTAATATCCATAAGATATAAAGAAATCCTACAACTCAAAAATATAAAAACAAACAACCCAATTTAAAAACAGGCAAAAGACTTGAAAAGACATCTCTCCAAAGAAGATAGCCAAATTGCCAAAGAATACATGAAAGATGTTTAACCTCAGTAACTACTAGGGAAAAGCAAATAAAATCCACAATAAAATGTCATTCCACACTACTAGGACGGCTTCTGTGAAAAAAAAGCAAAACAGAAAATTAAAAGCATTGGAAATTAAGCAGAGAAATATGAACACTCTCATTGCTGGTGGCAATGTAAAATGGTGTAGCCTCTGCAGAAGACTGATAATCCCTCAGAAAGCTAAGTATAGAATTACCACATGACTTGGTACCCTACTACTAAGTATGTACCAAAAAGAATCGAAAGCAGGCATTCAAACAGATATTTGCACACCAATGTTTATAGCAACATTATTCACAAAAAATAGAAGCAACCCAAGTGTTCCCCAAACTATGTATGGATAAACAAAATGTGGTATACACATAGAATAGAATAATTATTCAGCTATGAAAAGAAATGAAGTCCCAAAACATGTAAGAATGTGGATGAATCTTGAAGGTACTATGCTGAGTGAAAGCCTGACACTAAAAAAACAAATATTATATGACCTCACTGACTTTAAATAATTAGAACAAGCAAACTCAACACATTAGATCTAGAATATAAGTTATCAGGGGTTGGATTGGAAGTAGAGAATGGGAAGCTAATGTATAATTTGTACAAATTTCTATTTAAGTTGATTATAGTTTTGGAATGAGATTGTGGTATTTGTAGCCCAACTTTGTGAATGTAATAAACACTATATTATACATGTGAATGTAGTTAAAAGAGGAAATTTTAGGCTGCATATATGTTACTAGAACAAAAATTAAAAGATAAATCATAGGTCCATGTAACAGTAAATTCTTCTGTGAAGGTTGAACTATAGTTAAAAGTACAAGTATAAAAATATTTTTAATGAATTATAACAAATATATCACCCTAATACACAACATTAATAATAGAACAGTATACAGAAAACATGCATCTGATGTAAACTATGGACTAAAGTTAGTGCAATATTAATATTCTTTCATTAATTGTAACAAAGGGACTTTGTTGCCAATGCAAAGTGTCAACAATAGAGAGTTGTATGTTATATTTCTCTAAACCTCCAACTTCCCTAATTAAAAAGACATTTAAAAAAGAACAAATATTTAAAGTCAGAGACCTAACCTCAAAACTGAAAGAACTAGAAAAAGAAGATCAAATTAAACTCGAAGTGAGCAGAAAAAAAGAGAATTATACAGTGGACAAAGAAGCATTAAAATAATAAAATTAACATAGTCAAAAGTTAGTTATTTGAAAAATCAATAAAATTAATGAATTTTAAACTAGATTGATGATTAAAAAAGAGAGAAACAAGTGACTGAAATCAGTATTGAAAATGGAGAAATTTCTACTAACCCCACTGAAATAATGAGGACCATAAAAGAATTCTATGATAACTATATACCAGCAAATTAGATAATGTAGCAACAAATTAGATAACCTAGATGAAAAAGTCAATTTCTAGAAACACACAAACTACCCACACTGACTCAAGAAGAAATAGAAGGTCTCAACAAACCAATAGCAAGTAAAGAGCTTGGGTTAGTTATCAATAACATTCCAACAAAGAAAAAGCTGGGACCAGATGGACTTCACAGAGGAATTCTACCAAACATTCCAAGAATTAGGACTAATCCTGCTCATACTCTTCAAAAAATGAAAACGAGTTCACAAACCCTAATAAATTTTACTATGACAGCATCACTCTTATACAAAAGTTAGGTAAGTTACAGGAAAAAAACCATAGGCCAATATCCCTTATGAAAATATATGCAATCATTCTCAACAAAATACTAACCATCTGAATCCATCAGAGCATTTAAATAATTACACATTATGACCAAGTGGGATTTATTCCAAGTGTGCAGGTGTGGTTCTACATAAGCAAACCAATTAATGTAATGCACTACATAATACACTGAAGGGGAAAAAATATGCGATCATTTCAAGTGATGCAGAAAAGGCATTTGACAAAATCCAGAATCCCATTCTTGATAAAAATACTTAGAATACTAGGAATAGAAAAAAACTTTCTCGACATGTTAAAGGGCATATATGAAAAACCCACAGCTAACATCCTATGTAATGATGAAATACTGAAAGTTTTTCTTCTAAGATCAGGAATAAGACATGGTTGATCAATGCCACCACATTGTACTGGAATTCTAGCCAGAGCATTTAGGCAAGAAAAATGAATGAGGCATCTAAATTGGAAAAGAAGAAATAAAGCTTTCCCTATTTGCAGATGACATGATCCTATATACAAAAAATTCTGAAAAATGTACAACTAAGATCCTAGAGGTAACAAATTCAGCAAAGTACGGTGTAGTACAGAAACATAATAGTTATGAAAAATTGAGAGAAGGTATTTTAAGATTCCATTAACAATAGCAATGAAAAAGAATGAAATATCTAGGAATAAATCTTACCAAGGACATAATAGACTTATACACAGAAAACAGAGATGTCTGTTTTTGTCATATAGTACATAAATAAATAAATAAATAAAGATATTCCGTGTTCATCTATCGGAAAACTACGATACTAATTCTACTCAAAGCGATTTACAGATTGAAGGCTATTGTAATAAAAATTTCAACAACCTTCTTTGCAGAAATGAAAAAGCAAATTATCAAATTTATGTGGAAGGGGAAGGAGCCCAAATAAACAAAACCTTCTTGAAGAAGTCATAGCAAGACTCACACTTACCAATATTAAACTTATTACAAATCAGCAGTAATCAAAGTAGCATGGTACTGGCATAAGTACAGATATATAGACCAATGTAGTCAAGTTGAGGGGTCAGAAATCAACCGTCACATTTAAATCCAGTAATATTTGACAAGGATACAAAGACCACTCAACTGGGAAAGAATAGCCTCTTCAATAATTACTGCTGGTAAAACTGGATCTCCATATGCAATAAAATAATGGTGAACTCTTGCCTCACACAATATACAAAAATCAACTCAAAATGGCTCAAAGTGGCAGCACAATATTGTAAACATAATAAACAAAGGTGAGTGTGAGTATGATTACAAGAGGAAAGTTAAGGTTGTGTTTTTCATGAAAACGAAAATTAGAGGATAAAAACTGGTACTACATAACTTAGTAAAATCTAGAGTGGATGATTAAGGCAGTTAATTGTACAAATGTAAGAAAGTTTTTACATGAACTAGAAAAAACGTACAACACTATTACAAGATGTTAAGATGGGATGGTATACAGTAAAAAATCAATGCAAATTAAGGTCTATAATTTACAGTAACATTGTAATAGTCTTTCATTAATTATAAGAAATGCACTATACTAAATCTAAATGTCAATAATAGGGGGGATATAAGAAAGGGGTAAGATAATTTTTCTTTCTTTCTTTTTGGAATAAATGGGAATTTTTCATATAGATTGTGGTGATGAATGTATAATTATGTAATCATACCAGGAATCATTAGGATGGATTTTATGGTATGTGAATAAAACTGTTAAAAAAAGAGTAAACAAAAAACTACAAGTGCTGGAGAAGATGTGGATAAGTAGGTATACTTGGTCACTTTTGGTAGAGATGTAGAATTGCACAGCTGCTCTGGAAGGCAGTGTGGTGGCTCTTCAGGAAGCTAACTATAAAATTGCCATATGATCTGGCAATCCTGTTACTAGATATATACTTGGAAGAACTGAAAGTAAGAACTCAAAAAGACTTTTGAATACTAGTGTTTATGGCTGCACGATTGCCAATGGATGGAGATGACCTGAAGGCCCCGTGACTGAAAAGTGACAGGGCCAACAGTAGTGTATACACACAATGAAATATTGTGCAGCTGCAGAAAAGAATGAAGTTGTTATGCATGCACTGATGTGAATGAAACTTGAGGACATATGTTCAACAACATAAACCAGAAATAAAAGGACAAATATTGTATGTTCTCACTAATATGAACTAACTATAACGAGCAAACTCTGATAGTTAAACTCAAAGGCATAGGTTTTCAAGAGATAGAAAGAGGGCAGAGAGTGAGTTCAGACAGTGGGTAATTGATGCTTAGAGAGTACAGAATGCTTAATAAGGTTAACTGCAAAGGTTTGGAAATGGATAACACAATATTGTGTAATGATAACACAATATTGTAAGTGCAGTTAACAAAGCTGAGTCTGTGTATGGCTGAAAGTGTTGTGCATATCACCAGAAAGAAAACTAGAAGACAAAAACTGGGACTGTATAACAGCAAAATCTAGAATGGGCGATGATGGTGATTAATTGTGCATTCATAAGAGTTTTTACATGAACTAGAACAAATGTATGTCACTATTACAAGGTGTTAATAATGGAGTGATATATTGAAAAATACAATTAATGCAAACTGAGGTCTATAGTTAACAGCAACATGGTAATATTCTGTCGTTAATTGTGACAGCAGCACTATACTAAAGCTAAATGTCAGTAATAGGGGGGATATAAAGGGGGGGTATCAGATTTTTTTCTTTCTTTTCAGAAGAAATGTGAATGTTCTCACATAGATCGAGTTGATGAAAGCATAGCTATGTGATTATACCAGGAACTGCAGATTGTACACTTAGGATGGATTGATGGTATACGACTATAACTGTTTAATAATTTTTAAAAAGAATCAAAGGCTTAAATCTAAGAACCAGAACTAACAAACTACTATAAGAAAACCTACGGAAGCATCTTTAGGACCTTGTGTCAGACAATGATTTCTTAGACTTTACATTCAAAGCACAAATGAGAGAGAAAAAAAATAGATAAATGAGACCTCATTAAAATTGAAATGTTTTGTGCATCAAAAGATTTTATTATGAAAGTAAAATGACAACCTACACAGTGGGAGAAAATATTGGGAAACCACTTATCTAATAAGGGTATAATATTCAGAAATCTTTCAACTCAACAGCAAAAGTCAAATGACTCAATTAAAAGATTGACAAAAATCTTGAATAAACATCTCTCCAATAAAGATATACAAGTGGTCATATAGCACATGAAAAGATGCTCAACGTCATCAGCAGTCAGGGAAATAGAAATCAATTCTAAAATGCGATAACATTTCACAGCCACTAGAATGACTCCTATTAAAAATGAAATGTCAAAAGAGAGAATAGGGAGAAAAAGGAAAACTTGTTCACTGCTTTTGTGAATATAAAATGATGCAACCACTGTGAAAGACATTTTTTTTCAGTTCCTCAGAAAGTTAACTAAAGAATTACCACATTACCTAGCAATTCCACTTCAAGATGCATATTCTAAAGAATTGACAGGACTCAGACAGATATTTGCGCAATGGTGCTCATAATGGCATTATTCACAGTTGCCAAAAGATGAAAGTAATCCAAGTGTTGATCAACCAATCAATGGATAAACAATATGTGGTGTATACAGGAAAGCGATATTATTCAGTTGTAAAAATAAATGAAGTTCTGATATGTGAAATAACATGGATGAATTTTGAAGAAACAGTTTTGAGTAAAATAATCCAGACACAAATGGAAATTATTACATGATCTCACTGATGTGAAATGATTATAGTAAGCAAACTCATGGAGGAAATCAGAGTTCAGAATATAGGTCATTAGGGTAGGTGTAGGAAACAGGGAATCAAGGCATAAAATGCACAGAGTTTCTGTGTGGATAATTGAGTGATTTTGATAAGGAATGGTAATGATGGTAGCACAACATTATGAACAAGTTTAACAGCAATGATTACATATTTGAATGTAGTTTTAAAAGTTTAGGTTTATATGTTACTAGAAGAAAAATTCCATGGAACTGCACAGCATGAACAGTGACGCTTAAGTTAAACCATGGAATACAGATAATCATACCATAATAAAAATATACATTTGTCAATTGTAACAAAAGTACCTTAGCAACACAAGGTGTTAATAATAGGGTCGTATATGGGAACTACATTTTATGCATGACTTTTAGTAAACTCACAACATCTCTAACTAAAACAAACACATATTTTAGAGAAGATTAAGGACAGAACTTAGTAAAATAAATAAGGAATACTGGATTTAAAAAAAGCTTCATATTAGTTCTTTGAAGCAGTTAATAAATTCTAAAGGCCCTAGGAAGGAAAATCAAATAAAGATATAAAAATATTATCAATATTGTTAATGAAATGTGGAATGGTGCCAGAGACCCTACAAACAGTAAAAATAATGAGACTATTATGAATAAATCTTGAACTATTGATCCAATTTGAAAGTATTTTTGAGATCCATCATCCTCTCTTCCCTGATTAATTATCTATCAGATGTGTCCCCCCATTTGCGAACTTTAGATTTATGTCATTTTTTTCTTTTCTGTAAACACTAGAAATATCTAACCATGAGGTCATTCCTATGGAAGGAAGGCCAATGTTCCCTGTTCTAGTTTGCTAGCTGCCAGAATGCAACACACCAGAGATGGATTGGCTTTTAATAAAAGGGGATTTATTCTGTTAGTTCTTCAGAGGAAAGGCAGCTACTTTCAATTGGGGTTCTTTCTTACACAGAAATGCACAGGGTGATCTCTGCTGGCCTTCTGTCCAGGCCTCTGGGTTCCAACAACTTTGCCTGAAGTGATTCCTTCCTGCATCTCCAAAGGGCTGGGCTGAGCTGTGAGTGCTGAGAAGTTTTGTTCATGTTATATTATTTAAGTTGTAAGATATCAAGTTTAAAAACAAATATTACCCAAGAACTTGTACCCTATCCTGGAGAGATTTAATATGTTTCCAGTTATATGCAGGACAGTTGAGTATTGTTAGGTGAAAGAAAAACTGTGTGTTTTATTGTTTTTTATTTATAAATCAGGTATGGTTTAAGGTGATATGTATAGCTGCCAAGCTGACAAGGGGTGGACTGTCATGGTCAAGTTCATGTGTCAACTTGGCCAAGTGGTGGTACCTGTTTGTCTGATTGGGCAAATGCTGACCTGACTGCTGTGATGAGGGCATTTCATAGAATTAAATCGTGATCACATCACCTGCATCCACAGCTGAGTCCATTTGTAATCAGCCAAGGGGAGTGTCTTCTGCAATGAATGATTTTTTATTTAATTGTCTGGTACTTAAGTGAGAGAACTCAATGTAGCATAGCCCAAGCAGCTCAGCATATCTCATCTCAGCACTCACAGCTCAATCTAGGCCTTTGAATATGCAGAAAGGAATCACCCTGGGGAAAGTTGTTGGAGACCAGAGGCCTGGACAGAAAGCCAGCAGAGATCACCCTATGCGTTCCCTCATAAGAAAGAACCTCAGTTGAAAGTTAGCTGTCTTTCCTCTGAAGAACTAACAAAATAAATTCCCCTTTATTAAAAGCCAATCCATCTCTGGTGTGTTGCATTCCGGCAGCTAGCAAACTAGAACATTCTCCGACAATATGGATGGAAACTGATGCTGTGTACTGCAAAATGTGCTATACCACAATCCAAATATTTTAACTACTCCTTAAATTAAATTTCCCTAAAACTTTACCTTAAGTAATTACACCAGCAAAAAGTAAACAGGGGCTTCCTTTTTTGGTTCACAAAGAATCTGTCCATTTTCAAAATACTTAATATATATCTCAATGAAAAAAGGGTATTGGGGTATAGAAAAGAAAAAAGAAATAGTTGCATATTTCCATTTTTGTTCAATACCTTCATATTAACATTACTTAACTTAATGAAGTTTCTTCTAGCCCTGAAATTGCTATATGCATTGCCTCAAAGGAAGTAATCATAAGATGTGATTGCTTTGATGTGTCCACCAAATGCTTATTCTTCTGTGCAATGTGACTGAGACTCATTGCCATTGATTTCTGCTATTATCCCTCTTCCTCAATTTTTCTACTCCCATGGAACTGAATAGCATTCAGTTAGGCTTACTTATGTCTCAGTAAGAAAAATTACATCCTGGTATTTTGCATTCAGTAATATTTTTAATATCCCAGGTTGCTTTATTTTTGGATTTCTCCACCACCCATCATCAGAGGTGAGGCACTATAGTTTTAAATCTCCTCCATTATGGCTGGTTGGGATAAACTCCATTAGTTTATCAATAAATGTGCTGCAATTATAGGACTCACCATTCCTCAGGCAGTTCAGTGAGTGGTTCTCTATGCCATACTTATTATTCCTACTGTGCCTTGAACTATAAGCATTACTCTTTGCATTATGGTACCTGCAAAAATCCTCTAAATACTTAATTTACCAAGCACCTGGTCCCAGAACATGCTATAAGTGCATCATCATTAAGTTACTGTTTTAGAGTGGAGAGACAAATAATTCTGAATATACAACCATGGTCACCCTGCGTCCCTCTCTTACCTTTTAGGATTGTCACATTGAATTGTACATTTAAGACTTTACAAAATATTGTTCTATTTTGAATTTGAAACAAATTATCCTAACATTTCTTCAAATATACACAGCATTTTCACATATATTTGAAAGTGATGTGTTGGAATTCTTATAGCTTTCTGATGTAGATATTATCATCATCACTTTATAGATTAGGAAACTAATTTATAAATGCAATATACCCTGTGAGCAGCAAATCCGTACTCCAAGCTAGGTCTGATGATTTTAAAAAATGGGCACATATGTAAGATTTGTTTTCTTTCTATTCCTCCTTGTACCTTCTAAATATAAACTCCAGAAGAAGTTACTATTATGCACATCTGTTTATGTTACTTTTTTAAAATTTCATTAAGTGTAAACACTTCAACTTGATATTCAATGCCCATTCTCATTTAACATTGCCTTAACCTTTTGGTTTTGGGAAATACCTGAGGATTAGAGTTAGAATATTTGAGTTCAAGTTGACTCTTCCATTCTTAGCTCTACTACAAGTTATAGATAAGTAAAGAAAATAATTATATTCTAGAGTTGTTGTTTTTCGTATAGTTCACCATTACATTTTCCCCCCACCCCTAATTTGACCTCTAATAGTAAGGAATGAACAGATGTGTGATTATGCATCACTCTAAGTTGGAATGAGGGAGATTTTATCCTGCACTTTGGTCTGGTACTGCCTGCATTAGATGGTCTGCTTGACAATGTTATATGTCCATCAGTTATTGATATTCCTGCCATTTTCTGAAAATGATGAATTCATAGTTGTAGTCTATTGTATTTGATCCAGGAAGGCTCCTAGTTATGCTCCCTTTCCAAACTGAAATCACCAGTTTCAGACACCTAAAGCTGTTGGTATTTACTCTACCTAGCCCAGGGCCCCAGAATCCACAAGCTTTTCCTACAAGACTGCCTGTTTGCCCATGTGACACCACAGTAGGGCTAACCTCTCTTAGCCCAGTTCTCTGTATCACTTATATACTCTCATCTAGTTTGGCTAAAGAGACCTAAACCTGAAATCCTACCTCTGCCTGACGATTTGATTGTCCCCCCTCGAGCTGCCTTCCATATTGAAAGAGAAGCTTGAAATTTGGAGTCTTTTCAGAGTCCCAAATGTGAGGCAGAAGATAAGTGCCTGATCACCTCTGGCCCTTAGTCCTCTCCTTATTCTATCTTATAACTTTGCTCCTTTAGACCCAGAGTCAGAAGGGTGTCCCAGATACAGAAAAAGTTGAGCTTTCTTTGAATGTCCTATTTCATCATCTCTTTCCACACTTTAGCTAAACTTTAGGAATATGGAGTATCCTCCTAAACAAAAAGCCTCTGTGTACCTCATCCCCCAAGCTTGGTGATAACTGAGATACTAAATTGTGATAAAAGAAATTTGAAAAGTTCATTTTTAGTGAGCTTTTGAAGTTCTGTCTGGTTTAGAGTTTATTCATATGAATATAAGTTTCATAATTTTATTTAAATTTATACTACAAGCTATTATAAATTCTTCCAATATGGATTTTTAACCTAAAATTTTCTCATAATACTCTACAAGCTGTGTTTGTAGAATCAGCTATTTTCAAATTTTTACATTAATGTCATTCTAATTTTCAGTTTAAAAATCCATTTGACCACTTATTGTTAATGAAATGCTGTTTAAGAAATTTAACTCTTTTTCCTTTCATGTATAAATTTGATATAAGAGATCCAATTGTTATTGAACTTTTAAAAAACATCCAAATACTCCCATTTTCAATTTAAATCTCAAATCATTTGAGGTTGTTTTAAACCTCTATTTACATAAAATATTTTATCTTAATTAAGCTGCTATGAAACTGTACTAATTAGTGTCTCCTAATACACTAACAAACAAGATTACCATACATTATAGAAATATGTATGTTTTTTGCTATTCAAAATTGTAATACAGTAGGTGTCACATCTAAGAGAAACTTCAATATATGCATTTTATTGACTCTAATATTTCAGTAGTAATCTTAAACCTGATATTCCTTTCCAAAATTTCATTTTAATTAGCAATGACCTTCTGAATGCCACTGTGCCAATACATATGCAGTCAGATTCAGAAGGGCCCAGATGGAACAGTCTTCAAGGGAATATGGAGTGCATGATTCCCTTCTACAGGGAAGGCCTGTTTCAGCTGGGGCTTAATATGTGCGTCTGGTCTGAACAAAACATTTATGAAAGATTTCAAATAATCTCCTCAATCAGAAGTCAAAAAACTGTGGCCTGCAGGCTAAATCCAACTCAGCACCTGTTTTTTAAAGCTTTATCAGAACAGAGCTACACCCATTTATTTCTATATCGCCTATGGTTGGTTTTATGCTCATTGTAGCATTGAGGAGCAGCCTCTATTTTCTAGAGTAGACTCTATGGGTGTCAAAGCTGAACATATTCACTATTTTGCCTATTTCAGGAAAAGTTTGCTGATCCATATCCTAAATTAAATATGGATTAAAAGTTTTAAAAATTACATCCATTCAGTAATAAAATAGGTGGCCTTGTGAAATAATTGTAATACTTTTATGACATTTACCATGTGCCGCTCTGTTTTGAATACTTCTTTGTTTTAATTTATTAAATCATCATAGCAATTCTATGAGGCAAGGGACAAAACTGGAATTTAAATCCAAGAACTCTGATTTCAGAATCTTTGCTCTTAACCAGACCTCATGCTATTTGTGTGTGGTAAATTTCTCATCATTGGAGATATTCAGCTAGTTCGATTGTAACTGCCACAGATGGTCATAAAAGGAGACTTTTAAGGTAATTTCCCACACTGAAATCCCATAGGTTTTTCATATCCAGAACAATACAAAGAAATGCAAAAAAATAAAAATAAAAAAAGTTTTTTTATTTTCAAGAAAATCCACTACTTGATAGTTTTATGACTCAGTAAAACTTAGATATTTCTAAAATCAGAAGGCTGTCTAAGCATCAAATATCTCAACTACTTAAGCTTTTAACCTCAAAAATGGAAAATATGTTCCAATAAAGAGATGGAGGAAGAAGAGATTTTTTCCCACAACTCGCTTGGTCTCTAGCCCACTAAAGCTTTATCAGAACAGAGCTGTGTTATGCAGAACCTTCCAACTTGATAAAAGGTCACTTTTCCCATTAAAAATTAATTTAGTTTATTTTATATTATATAAAGACAATATAAAATAACAAATTCTCACTGACTGGTACCTACCACTATTAGCCACAGTCAAATAGCTTAGCAATATGCATAATAATTTATTGTTCAATAAGCTTGTTTAGGATACATCTAAGGCGAAGAAGGCAGTCACCTTGCTCTGTCTTCCCAATCAGGTTTATAACCAGTCTTACATACCACCATCTTTCCCCAGCCACCATCTTCCCCAAGTCACTGTCAGATGAGATAGCTTAATCCTTGGGACCCAAGAATATCTATCCTCTTCCACATCACTGTCAATTTTTCAGGAAAGGAGATCAGGAACAGCAAGACAGTCTGAGTCAGTCTGCCATAGTCCCATAGGTCCCGACACTCACTCTCCTGCTCCACTTTCACATGAGCCTCTGACTCTCCTCTGGTGCTTGGGAGGAAAGAATTAGACCTGAAATTAGAGGACCTGATGCCATATCCAGGTTCTCTCTGACACAGTGTGTATTTATTAGTACCTTACTTCTCTGTGTTTTCTTTCAATTTCATTTTTCCAATTAGAAACTGAGCATAATATCTACCTTATAGGATCTGGGAAGATAAATGCAAAAGTAGTATGAAAATTCCAGAATAACTCTCATGCATGTGTTAGGGATTCAGCATACATTTGCTGAGTCATGAGCATAATCCAAGCCTTGTTATGAAACTATTCTTTCTAATTTTGCATATGGTTTAATGTTTTCATAATAAAAAGTAAAAATAAACTAAAGTCTTTTCAGTACAAATTTTCATATGAATTATATTGATGAAAAATGCTTAAAGAAAAAAAAAAACATTCCAACGAGGGAGATCATTTTAGTTCATATGATTCGCCTTTTCAATAGTTTTGGATGGAACTAAATTTCTCACCTATATCCACATTTGCCTCAAAATTACATGTGAATAAAATAGTTTTATACCCAATATAACAGCTCCAGATAATTTTCCCAAATATAGTTTATAATAGTTACTGTAGGACATGAAGTATAGCTGTGGAATGTTGGGGAAAAGCAATAAGATCAGACCAACCTCAACTCTGAGCCAGAAGTGATTGTCAGGATCATTTTAGGGGAGTGTGTACAGCCACAGTGGCTAGAATCCAAAATGTGACAGAATCCACAAATAACAGTAAACAAAAGTCCCTCTGCATAACATTGGCTTCCAGTCAAATTTGGTCTTTTTAGTCACATCTATCTTCAAATAATATACAAAGGGGGAGATCATACTAATATGATTCATTTACATCTTTGGAAAAAAATTAAATTCACTTCTTTTCCCCATAGACAAGGTTCAGCTATTTTGATTTAAGCAGTTTCAGTTGCACCAACTGCTTTTGATGCTTCATGTTTTTCTAAAGGATTAAAGAGAACAAATGATAGGTAGGACTTATTTTTAGCCTCACTCTCCATTTCACTCCTCACAAGAATGAATATAATACTCTAATAATCCATAATTGCTTTGAAATAACTCAAAAACAAATAACCAATGCAGAAACTTATCGAACATAGACTTGCTGGCAGAATATAGATTATGTGCAACTCTCTGCAACAAAAAAGGCAGTTAAGGACTCGTAGGTATATTAGTAGATTTTGATACTTTATAAGCACCCTATATATTTTTGAAAACAATAGCTTTAAAGACAAATTTTAAGCACTAAAGTTGTTATTGTTGAGAAGTCCAACAAAAAGAAAATTAGCTGATACGACTGTTAGCTGAGGCAACAGGAATGAAATCTCTTTGAGAATCTAGTAGTAGGTACTCCACTTTAAAATTAAGTGCTCTTACAGGGCAAAGGAAGACAGTCTGTCTGGTTAGAAAGGCTTTGCATAGGAGCAAAAGATTGTTCTACATCACTGTTAATTAAATTATATGAAGTATTTATGAATGCTTGTCATTAATACTGACACCTCATACATATGAATTCTGCTGTCATAGCATTGTCAGGGATCTATCAATTCTTTAATTATGATGAATTCACACTCACTATTGTGATACATCCACTGAAACATTAGACTGCCCCATAGATTAAACCATGATCCCATGTTCAGAAATAGTTGTGTATCATTCTTCTATAAAAAGCTGTTATTAACACATGGTTGCAAATTGGGTTTCTCTGCTTTCCTTTGGGTTATATGCATCCCTAATCTCCATTTTGTAAAGGATCTTTCTACCCTTAACCCAAGACAACCACCACAGAATGATGCACAAAT
The DNA here is from genome assembly GCF_023851605.1 of Tamandua tetradactyla. Classification (NCBI taxonomy): domain Eukaryota; kingdom Metazoa; phylum Chordata; class Mammalia; order Pilosa; family Myrmecophagidae; genus Tamandua; species Tamandua tetradactyla. Next base: position 61,618,327 of record NC_135345.1, read on the forward strand.
AATACTCTAAAATTAAGAAAGCTGGAATTTATAGCCTGAAGATTTTATGCCGATTTACAATAGTAGAAGCTTATTTGTTAAATATAGGGCCCCATTCTATACATGAGATATCTTCCAAGACATTTTTTAGTAACATGTTGAAAGAAATATGTACTTCTGTATCTTTTCCTTGCTACTTTTATTTGATATCCTCCACCTCAGGCCAGCACTGTACCTGTTTGAAGAGGGAATAATAGGAGCAACCTCAGTTGCATCATCAGCTAGGCTCTAGAATGAACTCACATTTCTAATCCTGGCATGGCATGGACAGTGACTGTTACCTTTTAATCCCCATCACTGTGGCCTTCTCCTCTGTGAATTTTTGCTCAACTGTCCTGATTATAATGCACCTGGAAAAAGCAAGTTTTGCCTGAAAACCAACCATTCCCCATTCTACTTCCTCAGTAGCATAACTAATATTTCTTGATGTGTGGTATGGTGTTTTGGAGCTCTGTACCCACAGAAAAACAAATTCTTGTACTTATTCCATTGTGGTCGGTGTGAATCCACTGTAAGCAGTACTTTTTGATGAGGTTACTTCAGTCAGGTGTGGCCCACCTCAAACAGGATAGATCATAATCCTATTAATGGAATCCTTTATAAGGAGAATTAAATACAGAAACAGAGACAGAAAGCCACAGGAAGATAGAAGCTTAAATACCACAAAACCTGGAAGTGAAGGGAGAGGCCAGGAGAGGATACCATGTGCATTGCTGTGTGACAGAGGAGTCAAGGGCACGGATCACTGGCACCCAACCCCAAAAGCCAGTCTTCCGGGAAAAAAAGTATTTCCTTCATTTGGACATTCTTTTAGCTTCCGAACTGTGAGCTAATAAATTCCCATTGTTTAAACCAAACCATTGCATGGTATTTGCTTGAACAGCCAAGCAAAACAAAACACATAGTTTTCAAAATACGAATATTAGAATCACCATGTTTACCTACTAAAAAATGCAGCTCTCTGAATATGGGGTATATGGGAGTTCTTTGTTCTATCTTTGCAATATTTACATATCTGAAACTATCATAAAATTAAAAGTTTATCTTTAAAAATGCAGCTCTCTTAATTCCAAACCATAGCTGCTAAATCATAATTTCTCAAGGTGGCAAGGAGGTGTATTTTAATACCCACCTCAGCTGATTCCTATGCATACTAATGTATGATGGCTAGGAACAGGCTTATGTCCCTTACACTTTTCTTTGTATTGTCTAACTGGCCAAGCAGCTTCTTTTCAGTAAGCAACTGGGACCCTGTTACTCCCTAAAGGGTATTATCACTTCTTGTCCATGGTTCATATTCATGGATATATCTACTGAGCTAATAGCTTCCTAGTCCCAGAAATTACATCATCTGGAAGCAATTGTAGGCGTGCCAACCTACCAATTTGACCTCCTGGAATTAGTGACTGTCATAATCACCAGCACTTGCCTTGGAGAACCAAGTTTCCCTCATCAGGTCCAGCCTCAATCCTGGACTAATAATCTCTCTGCTATTCTCCCTTTCTTGCCTGTATCACAAAAAGCCTTCCATTTCCGTGTTCCTTAGTTGATTGGTGGCAAAAATAAAAAAAGGATGAGAATCCTTCCATTTGAAAAAAAAAATAGCTGCTGCAAAATTCTAAAAAGTTAAGCACAGTGGTTTAGTAAATGGAAGGGTTTAATATGTGTCTGACCATATTTAATTGTAATGACTGATTAATTATATTGAAATTGCTGAACACCTCCATCAGTGTTTGTAAAATTAACTGGTTTGTTACATTACTTTGCATGAAGAATTATTGATACTGAAGGATTATTTTGAGAAATAAACAGATGACTATTGATTTTTTTGAAATCTCGAATTTCCTTTCAGAGAAGTCTCTCCAACGAATTAATATTGGTTGAGGAACAAATTCTGCCACCAAACCTACTTCACCTTCTCGTTCTTTAACATCATTTTCTGCACTGTTCAATTTCTACATGTACCCCCCAAATCCTTGCAGTCCCAAAACAATTCATGGAGTTATGTTTCCAACAAACTTTTTAAATAACTTGACTTCAATTTTATCTTCTTTCACAAGATTTCAATCAAATTAATGAAAAGCAACTGTCCTTGTTTGCTAACCTAGAGTAAAAAGCTTAAATATTTAAAAAACATGTAGAACCCTGATTCACATCATCTAACACAGGTAAGCCAGCATCAGACATCCGAGCCCCCTACACTGCCCCATTTAGTTTGAACCAAACCGGATGTAACTCGTCTTTGGGGAGTATTGTCCAAAAATGAACGTGCTGAAGATTTCCTGATTCATTTTCATTATCCACTGACCTGTTGTCAATGGATTTCAGAAAGAGAAATAAAACTAATTACCTCAGGCCAGGCTGTATGGAAAATAAAAGCACAATGATTTTGAGAAAAAGCGTTCATACTAAAGAGGTCTTTACAAAGAGCATAAATTCTAAAAATTATGTATCACATTTTTTGATGATAAAATTATTCCATTGAAACCAAAATACTATTATTTCTTTAGAAATATCAATACTAAATAATTAAGATATTTCTGAGCAAAACATCATTAGCATTAGCTTGCTGCCTGGTAAGTCATTTTAACATATTGGAAAGTGGCTAGAAAATAAAGGGGATTTTTTGCATGGGGGGTACTCAGAAATGAAGAGAGAAAATATGATAGCCTATTGGGCAGTCATAAGTCATTAACCCTATGTATTCTCTTCCTGCCTTAATTTACCACAAAAATAATTTAGTGGTCTCTTACCAAACATGTATAATGGCCAGGGGATGCTGTTTAGTGAAGTCTTTATTTGTATTGACTGATTTATTCTTACTTATGTGCAATGTGCAGATTTAATTATGTATCCCAATTTAGACGTGTTCTTATTCTTAATCCACTCTCATGTAGGTGTGAATTCCTTGTAAATAATACTTCTTTTGAAAATTGTATTTTGAGTTGAGGGGTCTCCAAGTGAATGAAGGTGGTCTTAATCTAGATTCCTTAGAGGCCTTATGAAGAGCCAGAAGCTAAAAATCAGCAGAAGAAAGAAGAGGACAATGCCACGTGACAAGGAGGTCATAAGGAAACTAAGGAATACTAGTAGCTAAATCCAGAATGCTACAGCCTTCCGGGAGAAAGCAAGAGGGCTGATAACTTGGTGTTGGATTTCTGGCTTCTGAATTTGTGAGCCAATAAATGTTTATTGTCTAACCAATCCATTGCATTGCGTTTGTGATAGCAGCACATGGAAATGGAGACATGCAGAGAAATTATGCACACTTTTTTTATAGTTTAGGGTGACATAGGTAGCTGTGAAAACACAGGCATCTATTGTGTTAGAGGAAGGTAAGCTATCAGAATTTGTATAGTAGAAATAGATTCTGTAAAGTCAGTATATTCTGGTACCACATAGAGGACACAATATCTTAGAGAAAAATAGATGAATATAAATGGAGAATCTGCAAAATGATTATATTCTTTTAACCACAAATGTGAGACTAATCAAGAGTACAGTGAAAGTATGGCCAAGGATAGCTAGAAGTCTGAAATCAAAGTATCACCACAGCCAAGCTTCCTGCTAAAGGAGAGAATCCGTCCCATATCTTTCCACTGGCTTCTGGGGTGGGGGTGGGGATAGGGGTGGATGTGGGGTTGTTGGCAATCCACAGCATTTTGACCTTGTGGTGGCATAACTCAATCTGTGCCCTCCAAAATATGGCCCTCTCTTTCTGTATCTCTCTCTTAATCCCTGCCCAATTTTTTTCTCCTTATTAAGACACCAGCCATACTGGATTAGGGTCCATCTCATCCAGTTTGGCTTCACAATAATTAATAACACCCTCAAAGATACAATTTACCAAAAAAATCATATTCAAAGGACCTGGGGTTAGGACTTCAATATGTCTTTAAAAAAGACACAATGCACTGCATAGTAGTGGGTATAAAGCATAAATTTTGGAAATTTTAAATTAAAAAAAATGTTAAAAGTCAACTCTAAGAGCTTTAAAATTTACATAAAAAATAATTTCTCCTTAAACTTTTTCAGCTAAGGTTGATGGATATGAAAGATGTTTTTGGCTAGTCGTTCTATCAACATAGGGTACAGTTGATAGGATGTTGCCACTAAGTTTCGAAGATTTCCATTCCCTAGGTAGATTGTCAGCTCGTCAACTTCTTTTTGTCAAAGATATCCTTCAAATTGAAACTATTTGTAGCACCTGAAGAAGAGCCTGATTATTTTCAGAAGACGTAAAAATGTCTTCACATATTTTTTATTTTATTTATTTATTTATTTATTTATTTTTGCATGGGTGGGCTCTTGGAAATGAACCCAGGTCTCTGGCATGGCAGGCGAGACCTCTGCCACTGAGCCACAGTTGCCCACCCTTCACATATTGTTTTATCCTAAATATTTTGCTTAGTTGTTGCTTTAATCTTACCAAAAATATTTTTTTTTTCATTTTTGGATCTAGAAATACAGCAGTAAAGAAATATAAATGGTTTCAAAGTTAAAAATCTCCAAATTCCCACCTGAGCTTGCTTTTATTTCATACACAATAATTTCAGCATTTTTAGTAGTACAAAATGATAGGAAAGTTTTTAAATCCAGAATAATGTAAAAAATACTTCTGCTCTCAAGTCACACCATTTTGATTATTTCTTTAGCAAATTCAGGCAAATAAATTACTTTCTCTATAAACAGGCTATCCTGTGTTTTGGTATTATTATTGGCAAAGTACAGTGTTAAAGCTTCTTTAGATAAATCTTCATTTTAAAAAATATAACAGCTTTTTATCCCTCTTTGTTTGAACATATGATACGTGACAAAGGAGTTCCATCATCTTTTTTATGTCATGCAGATTGCCAAGGAAAGTGATGACATTAGCTCACTATTTTTCTGCTTAGGGAAGTAATTCTGTTACAATTTCTGTGAAATAATTACTTCTCCAACACATAACTAAAGGATGAGAACAAAATATCCATCATATGCTTATTCCCATGTCACTCAGACTTTACCACATTTGTTTCATTGTCAGTCACAATTATATGGCATTTTCTTTACTGATTTTCCATTCCATAAGTAATTCATCAATCGTATCTACTCAGTTGCTAGCTATGAGAGACCCACACATTTCTTAACAAATAAAGCAAAATAATAATTAAATTCTTCATTAATTCAGTATAGTCAAACTTTTAAAAAAGATTTATTGTTATGTCTCCATGTCCAAGTTATAAAAATAAGAGAATTAATGATTCAAGAATATTGCCAAATTTTTCATTGCCATGCACAGAGGACCATGAGTCAGAAATTAGTGTTTCGGCATGTCTTCTAGATGGAATTCTGCTATCCAGGATTTATAGCTTGAATAAACTCAAAAACTTTGATATTTTATCCACTGAAAATGCTTGGCATTCAAAGCAATCATTTCGAGAAAACTGCTCGAATTTTTGCATCTGCAGCCTTAAAATCACAAGAAAATGTCTTCTAAATCAGTTGTGAAAGTTGTTTTAAAGTTTGATAAATGAGAAAAATATGATTTTGGTACATTTTATTTCTCTAACATTTTTAGTTACATCTTACTCATTTTTTATATAAGAATTGATGATATTTATCATGGATATTTTGGAGTTTTTCTCTCATGATTTTTTTTTAATTTTTATGGAATGTAATGACATTTATTTAGGTGTCTCTCTTTCTGACCTACAATTCCCAAGCATGACTATATTCCAGTATAAAATTAAGAATGAATATAGAAGGAGCTCCTCTAGTCAAGAAGCATTTTCACATATTCTATAAATTGGAATTGTTAAACTTCATGAGACTTTGTAATGACATTCTTCTCTTAATTTATTTTCTCAATGTTTTAGTTTCCTAAACTAATCAAAGCAAATATCATGAAATGGTTCGAGTTAAACAAGGAGAATTTATTCACTTCCGGTTTTGTGGCTGGGAAAATTTTCAAATCAAGACATCTTCTAGTCCATGCTTTAGTCCCAGAATATGGCTGCTTGTGAAACTTGGCTTGTCTTCACATGGTAAAACACGTAACAGCATCTGCTGATCTCTTTCCTCTTTTCTGGGTTTTGTTGATTTCAGCTTCTTGTTTCTGTGACTTTCTCTCTCTGTCCAAATTTCATTCCTTTATAAAGGATTTTAGCAATAGGATCAAAATCCAAACTGGTTGAGGTGGGACACACTTCAACTTAAGTAACCTCATCAAAAAGTCCTACTTACAATGAATTTACACCGACAGGAATGGATTAAATTTAAGAACATGTTTTTCTAGGGTATTTACATCTTAAAAACACCAAACTCAACTTGTACAGAATTCCCAAAAAGGAAAACTGAGGCCAAATCCAAATTCTCATGTATCCCAAATATGCATAAGAATGCATATTTCCACTCTCCACTAGAATAATAAAAAAGAAATTGCTTTTTATTCATCTCTGTAGCTCAGTGTCAAGAATAAAGTATAACAAATACGAGGCACTCAGTAAATATGTTGTGATTGAAGGAATATATGCATAAAATGCGGTAGCATGATGTCATGAGAAAGCATTGCATTTACGATCAGAAAGGTTTTTGCCCCCATTTGCTGGTATTGTGAAATTGGGCCATTTAATTGACCTGTCTGTACACAGATTTCTTCATCTGCAAGTATTACTGAAAGTCTGTAATCTGTTGTGATATTTATGGGTGTATTTTTAAATGCCTGTTCAATGTCTGAGATCTAGTAGGTGTTCAACATGGTAACTAATAGGGAGGAAGAAAAAAATGAATGAAGTGTGTTAATGCTAGCATTGATTAAAGAACTATTTGCTTCTAAGCATAACAACAAACATTTAAAGATCTAATTTACTAAACAGAAATTATTGAGCTGAAAAGTAGTATTTTCCATTAAAATTAAAATCATTTTTCTTTCCGCAGGAGTCACAGGTACATTTCCAATAATGCATTTTCTGAAAATTTTCTAGAAGTTATCTATTTAACTCCTTAGCATCAAAAATGGCTAAATCTCATTTGTTCAATACCCGTGATGAGTGTTTCTGCATTTGGATCATGTTTCTACCAAATTATTAAGAAAGCCCATAAATCATTATATTATCTCCTTCCAGTCTCTCATTCTAATAATTAGTGGGGCTGTTTCTTGGCTTATGGCAGCAAATTCAAAGGAATCTCTGCACTTATGTGAGTTATGCAGACCTCCACATTTACATGAGAAATGACCTCAATTACTCACATTCTTCACTCTTCCCAATTCCCTTAAGTATTGCAAAACTATATTAACCAGAGCGACATTGCTAATTTTAACATTTCCATCAGTCACTTCAATTTCCCAATCTTAATCACTGCTACCAAACATTCCTTGCATAAATATTGATTAGATTCAGGCACAGAAATGTGCAAAACCCTTCAAATTAATGAGAAGCTATTACACGCTAGCTCTAGTAAATATTTCTTATTGATAGTTGGAGGCTAATTTTCCCACAAAATATAAATATTTGCAATTCATTTTAGTGAAATTTTTAGTTTATAATACCTAGAAATTCGATTAAATATTTGATAGTTTTAAGTTTATTCTCATTTTTTTTTCATTAAAGTTATGCAATATGTATTTAAGTTAGTTTGACCTAAAGATCTTATTATGGGAAAATAATATCCCGGATACATTATGTCCAAGCCTTACTTAGTTCAGCAACTATTTTAACCTCTTTTAGTTGTTTCTGTTGTCTGTTATTTGCCTTCATAATCTCAATAATATCATGCTATTTCGGGGTTTCTCAATTTAAAAAATCATCATTAGCCTCCTTTATGATAGATGATATTTGAGCTCTCTTAACACATTCCCCATAGTCCTCCTCTTTACATTCTTCAAATATAAGTATACATATATCAATATGAGTGTATGAAAAACTATGTTAAATTGTTTTTGTTCAGAAAGAACAAATGATTACATTGACTTTCTGGAATACTTCACATTTTTATTTACTTTGTTATCTGTGGATATATTAGTAATTATTTTTCTCAACTCTTTTCAAAATAATAATCCTTTGGTTTCTGTTTCTTTGCCCCAGGAGATCCTTCTACCAGAGCACCCCATCCTATTCCAGGCAGGCTTGTGCAGAGTTGTCATCATGACATTTACTTTCACAATCATATTGGGTCATCCCTTTCTGCATTTCAGCTTTATAACCTATGGCTCTGGGGCCCTCCATTTTCCTCTTTTTGGCCTACTTTTCTGTTTTATTTAAGCAGTTTTTTGGGTTGCTTCTTAAGAAAGATGCATTGGAAATGAATATTTCAAATCACACTATGTCTAAAAGATTCACTAATTTGATTGATATTTTGGTGAGGTCATGTTTTCCCAGAACTCTGAGAGTTTTATTCTATAAACATAAATAGCAATTGAGGACATCTATTAGTTCATAATCTTTCATATCACCTGTTTTCATTTTTTCTCCAAGAAAGATTTTAAATCACTTTATGCTCTGTCCTTTGAAGTTCTATGATGATTTGCCTTGGAAAAATTGTCAGTCACCAAGTGGAGTCCTTGGCAGGTTTTAGGCTAGAGACTTTAAATACCTTGGCTCTAGGCATTTTCAATGTTTTCATCAGTTTTTAAGTCTCACTTTCTAGAACTCCTCTCATTTGGGTATTAAACACTCTGAATTGATTATTTAACTTTCGTATCTTTTTTTTTTTTGCTTTTTATTCTTTTTTTATTTTTTCTGCATTTTATTCTGCTTTCTTGAATTTTTATTCCAAAGCTACTGCTAAAGACTTACTTTTTACTATTACTCTTTTTAAATTTTGAATTGCTCTTTCCTACTTTGATACTTCCTATTTTATAATAGCCTGTAATTGTTCATGAGTGAATTATTTTATTCTCCATCTTATACATGTTTTATGTTCATTAGATTTTGAAGTTTCTCCCGCTTGTTTTACTGTCTGTTGTGCCTCCTGGTTCCTTTTACTTGGTGGTTCATTGATTGGTTGGTTGCTCATTTGATTTGGATTGGGACATATCTTTCACATTGGAAGCTTTCCTTAAATATTTTGTTATTCATAATGATGAGTAAAAAATTTAAAAAAAAATAAAAATTATTGAAATGTCAAGCAGATATCTAATAAAGAAAATGAGAAAATTAAAGAGTTTGAAATAATTGACTTGATTTTATTCACTAGTTATTTTAATCAAGGAGAGAAAACACCAAAATAGAAAGCACCAATTACCTATACCAGAGGAAAAATAGTGTCATTACTGCAGATGTTACTGACATTAGACAGGATAACAATGTGCTTGGAAAGTTATTTAAAATTTTGAAATTCTTTGAAAAACACAACTTACTAAAATTTAAATAAAAAATAAAGGTAATGAATATTTATTCATTACCTTTAATGCTGTTAATATAACAGCAATGAAAAATATTTCCCATGAAAAATTAAAGACCCTGAAATCCTGACTGTTGCATATGTCCAAAGTTACACAAATGCTTTAAGATTATTTAAAGAAAAAGAAGGCAAACTTGTTGTATGAAGATAGAATAATCCCAAAACTGAGGCCTAAAAAAATATTTAGAAGTTAATGTTTCTTGTGAACATAGATGCAAAAACTCTAACCAAAAAATTAAGGAATCAAATCTAATAATATATAAAAACAATAATGTATCATGACCCAATGGGCTTCTTTTGACAAGTATGCAAGTTTAATTTGACATTTGAAAATCAAGCAGAATAATTCTATTCGTTAACAAAATTAAGCAGAAAAAATCATCAGATCATCTTAAATGCAGGAAAAACATTTGATAAAATCCAACACAAGCTTACGAAAAATAGTCTCAACAAACAAGGAATACAAAAGAATTTCCTTAATTATAAATATATATTTAAATTTTTTCAATTAACATCAAACATTGTTAATTTTATAATTTTATGAAAGTTTCCCCTAAGTTCGGGAACATGGCTAATATAAACACTGACATAACTATGATTCAATATTGTGTTGAAATACCAATGTTGAAGAGAACGTTACTTCAAAGAAATAGTAAAAAGAAACAAAAGGTAAAAATTTTAGAAAGTAATAAATAATGGTATAGCTTACAAATGATGTGATTGCTTACATAGAAAATTGAAAATGATCAACAAAAATTGTAATTAATAAATATGTTTTACAGGGACACTGCTTATCAACTCAACCTACAGAAACAATAATATTTTTTATATACTAGCAATAAAACAGTGGAAAATGAGATTTGATAAATACTACTTACAAGCTGCCTTAGAAGGGTGCATGGGTACTTCAGTGGTTAGAATGCCTGCCTTCCATGCAGGAGGCCAGGGTTCCATTCCAGGACCATGCACTTCTTATCCCCCCCCCAAAAAAGCAAATTTCCTTAGAAACAATCAAATACCTAAAAATGAATGTAATGCAAAGTAAACAAGATCTCTACACTAGTATCTTCAAAACACTATGAGGAAAAAAAGGAAGCAAATAAAAGAAGGAATAGATGATGCTTATGATTGAAAGGCTCCACATTTTGTAGATGTCAACCCTCCTCAAGTTAATCTATACAGTGGAAGAGAAAGATTTTTCTTGGAAATAGACAAATTAATTGTAACATTTTGAAAAGCAGCAAAACTGGAATAGCCAAGAAAAACTTGAAGAAGAAAATGGTGTAGGATTTACAATTTATCAATATTTTCAATAACACTATATTGTTTAAGAGATATGGAATTGGTATGAAATCAGAAAGATAACAAAAGAAACAGTATAGTAGGTCCAGAAACAATCCCATCATTCCATGATTGATAACAAAAAAGCCATTCGGGGAGAAATTATGAGCTTTTTAATAAATGGATCTGATTAGATATAAATCACATGTGTAGATAATTGTGTATATATATGAATACATATACATATGTAAGCATGCACATACAACCATGTGCATACATGCATATATGTATATGTGTATATGTAGAAATATTAATACATGTATATTGATACATGTGTATTATTGCATATTAACATACACATATGCATTCATGCATTGCAATTTATTTATAATATCAAATTGTAATGCATACATATGTATTAATACATATATGTGTATGTTTCTATATTAAGTAGTGCATGTACATCATCATTAACTCGTACCCTCAGCACACAGCATTCATTTAAAAGTGTCCTATTACTGAATGTAAAAGATGAAAACATAATACTTCTAGGAGAAAACAGAGGAGACCAACTTTATAAGCCTGATGTCATCAATAATTTCTAAAACAAGACACAACAAGCTCTAACCATAAAAAATATTCATAGATTGTGCTCATTGATAGTAAGAGCTCTATAAAAGGTTTCATTAAATTAACGAAGAGACCAACCACAGACTGAGGAAACATACTGGAAATTGTAAGATGTATCTTCATATCTATATCTGTCTATTTGATTCAAATAACTCACATGTAGATTACACAAAGAGCCATTACAAATCAATAATAAAAGGCAAACACCCAATTAAAAATGAATGAAATATGTAAACAGGAATTTCCAAAAAGAAGATATCCAAACAATTAATAAGTGCATGAAATGTGTTTATTGTCATCAATCATTTGAGAAATGCAAATTAAAAACCACAATAGTATACTTCTACACCTTTTCCCAGATGACAAAATCTAAATATTGGTAATAACAAATGTTGACAAGAATGCAGAAAAATTGGAATTGTGGTAGAAGAATTCCCATTTCAAACAGTCCTGGCATTTGACTAAAACCTATGAGACAATGGTTTTTAACTATGCCCTTATAACTTATTTCTATATGTTTCATGTTGCTGAGATGATGGAGATCAAATTCTTGCTACTGTGCATGTCTGTCATTTCTATCATTTCTTTAACACTATTTTTAAGTTTCTTTCTGTTTATACGCTTTGATATATAATTCGGTACAATGAATACTGTAATAACGTCAATATGAATAACTCTATTACTACAAAATATTCCTTTGGTATTGTTTATGTATTTACTCCTAAACACTTATTTATCAGAAATTAATGGTGGCCTACTGCATTTGGTATGAATATATTTGCCTTCTTTTTTACTGTTCTTTAAAACTTTCTGTACCCATTTATGTCTCTTAAAATAGTACAGTGTATTTTTAACCCAATTTTCATAGTCTTCTTTAACTTTTACCATTATTTAAAACACCCATGCCATTGCAAATTTAAACATCCATTTACCAGCCTGCATACAACCAAAGAACCAAACCAAGCATTGCTCTGGAGTCAGATCTCTTTAGACATCACAATTATCTGTCTTTTTATTTTTTTTGCCTCCGTTCATATAAACCATTCAAGGTAGGTTACTGGAACTGAGATAACTCTTTGTCTTGGGATTCAGAAATTTTCATGATGCTGCTTTCACTCTTGCTTTATCAGTACCATCCATGTAGCTAAAAAGCCCTTTAGTTATATTTTATTAAAATAAAGCTTAATCACATTTCCCTATCATTAAAATTTCAACCACATTATCATCTGTAATAATTTCTAAGTGATCCAGTATATAAACTTGCCATAACTCAATGGTATAGTTTTGCAACCAATCACAATTTACTGAGATTTACCTCTCTGTCTTGAGTTTTATTTTAATAAATCCAATGCAAATCAGTGGAAGATTCAGCACACCAAGGGTCAGAGATGAGAAATATTATCCTATATTTTCTTTTATCCAGAAATTGTTCTTTTGTTCTCTAATTTATACTGATTTTGTCTATTAGAAAAAATGCTATAATAAATATCATTATATGCGTATATTGCACATTTGTGCAAGCTTTTGTACAAGACCAAGTTTTAGAAATAAAGCTGTGGACTGAGAGTAATAGGGTATACATATTTTCATGTCTTTATGCATAAGTTCAAATTGGCTTTTCACAAGACAGTGCCCGAACATTTTATTTTTCCCCTTTATTTTTTGCCAATTCTGGAAATCTTAGTTTTTTTTAATCATTGTCAATATGATATGCAAACTAGTTTTTTTTTAATTCCCTGCCTTTAATAACTAGTATGGTAAAGATTTTTCTCTAGCTTTACTAGCCACTTGTATTCTTCTACTGAATTAGTAAATATTTTTCTTCTTGTTGAGTTGTTTGAATTTTTTAATTGACTTAGAAATATTTTTATATGTTAAGAATATTGACCGTTCCCTAATATATCACTTATCTATTAACTTTTTCTTATTTAAAGAGGCTTTTCACTTTTTATACTCAGTAAAACATTTTTCCTTAATGACTTCCACATTTGATGTTATATTGAGAAAGTATATCTCATAGGAAAGTTGTACATATATATGTATATATATGCATATGTATATATATATATACATAAATATATATACGTACAGTAAGCATATTTTCTTAGAAAATGGTTTTATGATGCCTTTTATATTGATACTCCAATTCTTAAAACTCTAATCTTCTGGGAATTCATTTCAGGATATGATAAGAGATAGTTAACTAATTTTGTTGTCAAATAGTTTTAAAGGATAGAATCAACAGATGTTGTTTATTCTTAAATGTAAAAGAGAGATTTTGGTTTAGCTCTGGGGTTTAATGTGTATATGCATGTGTGTGTGTGTGTGTGTGCGCCTATTCATGAGAGACAGAAAGAAAGACAGAGAGAGTTTACACATGTGCAATACACATTTATAAGTAACCACCAGTAAAATACAATGTAACTTTCAAAGTATGAAAAGACAGATGTCCTAACCTACTTCATCAGCTGACTTCCCCCAAACTAACTGGTGATAAATCTATTGATGTTTGTTTATCTATTTATCTATCTATCTATCTATCTATCTATCTATCTATCTATCTATCTATCTATCTATCTATCTATCTATCTATCTATCATCTATCTATCTATCTACCTACCTACCTATCTAATCTGTATATCCAGAATATAACTGATTAGTATATACTCAAACTTTTACATTTGAGTGTTTTGTAGGACAATTCACTAACCAAATTTTCCAAGATTATTTTTCCATATTTACTTTATCTAACAAATGTTGGCATCACTTTTTTAATTTCCAAAATTTTTTGGATTCTTATTGTAAATGTTTTCATTTATAGATCCATTTTTGGATAATTTATATTTCTATTCATCTTTTCCAAGGACTTCTTAGGTCTCTATGTTTATTCAATATGTTCACATTGTTTGTGTTACTTAATAATGTGTAATATTCTTCATATGTAGTTAAACAAATGTATTCTATATTCTTATTTTGTGATATTAGTGCATATTTTGACTGCATCATATTCTAAACCACATTTTAACTGTTTTTTTTCTAGTGCATAAAAAACAATTTAATTGTTTTTCTATCTCTTTTTTAATCAGCTACGTTCCCAACTTTTGTTGTGAATTTAATAGTGGTTGATTATCGGTGAATGGGGGAGGCTCTCAGGGGGTTGATTTCAAATGAAAATTAATGCTAATTTTGCTTTATCCTTTCCTGTATTTAAGCCTCTATTTTCTTTTATAATTTCATGTTTAAGAATAACAGTAATACTTATTATATTAAGAATTTCTGTCTTGTTCACGATTTTAATAGAAATCCTTCTACTTTTTCTCCTTGAAGTATAATGTGCACTTTTGTTGTCTGACATAACAATTCATCTCTTCAGTAAACTCTATCCCACTTAATAAAGAATCTATTCTTTCTTAAAATATAAGTGTGTATCAATTTTATAAAATTTTGAAGCAACCAAGTTATTATAACATTTTATTGTTTAATTATCAAGACATTTCATAACATTTTCAATATTAAAAGTAAACAAAACTTTATAAAAGATTATATAATTTTTTAGCCATCAGTATATTAATGCAATTTTAATTATGACACTATAATACTTTATAAAATTCCATGCCCATCATGTAAATTTCATAAAACTTTAATGAAATTGGGATAATTTTATAAAATTGTGTAAATTTTATGTAAAACATAGCATGTCTCATGCTGTTCCAATACATATCTCATTTAATGGCAAGTATATGTTCAAAACTGTTCAAGTAAAAAACCTTGGATCTGTCATTGAATCCTATCTTTGTCCAAATCCTGCATTCAACCTTTTAAGGAATTTTGTTGGTTTTACCCTTCATTATATCCAAATTCTGATTACTTTCATTCCAAGCTGAGTCCAAGCTGCCGTTTTTCAAAATGATAGAATCCTTTATTTACAAAGATAGCTGCCTAGTTAGGATTATGGTGTCCAAGTAACCAGATGGTATATTTGTAAACACTTGATCTGGGTCTTAAAGGAGAGGGACAAAGTTTTTTGTTTTTTTTTTTTACCTTTATTAATGAAGTTGTTGGGTTTACCAGAAAAGCATGCAAAAAATACAGGATTCCCAAACACCACACCACCTTATACTGTTGTGAAATATCTGTTACAATTGATGACAGCACATTTTTATAATTGCACTATTAATTAAAGACCATGCTTTAACTTTAAGCTCACTGTTTGTGCAATGTAATTCCATGTATTTTGTTTAAACATTGTGCTACCATCATCACCAAAACATTTCCATGATTTCAAATAGGAATCTGTACAATTTTTGTTTTGTTTTTAACATGGGCAGATTCTGGGAATCAAACCCAGGTGTTTGGCATGGCAGGTGAGAATTCTACCACTGAACCACCATTGCACCACCCTCCGAATAAGAATCCTGTACATTTTAAGCCTTAACTTCCCATTCCTTATCCTGCCCCTGCCCCCTGGTAACTTATATTTTAGATTCTGACTCTCTGAGTTTGCTTATTCTTATTGTTTAAAATCACTGAGATCGTACAAAATATGTCCTTTTATGTACAGTTTATTTCACTTAACATCGTGTCTTCCAGGTTTATCAATGTTGTCCCATGTATCAAGATTATGACTAAATAATATTCCACTGAATGTATATACCACATTTTGTTTATCAGTTCATCAGTAGATGGACATTTGGGTTAATTCCATATTTTGGGAATTATGAATAACACCGCTGTGCACATTGGCATGCAATTATCTGAGTCCCTGCTTTCAATTCTTTGGGGATTATATAGTAGTGGGATTGCCAGGTCTTAGGTGGTTCTGTACTTGGCTTTCTGAAGAACCACCAAATTGCCTTCCACAATGGCTGCTCCGTTTTATATTCACCACCCATGAATAAGTGTTCCCATTTTTTACATCCTTTCCAAAACTTGTTGTTTTCTTTTTTTTCTGATAGCACCCATCCTAGTGGGTGTGAAATGGTTTCTTATTATTGTTTTGATTTCCATTACCCTGGTTGCTAATGATGTTGAGCATCTTTTCATGTGCTTTCTGGACATTTGTATATCTACAATGGTGAGATGTTTATTCAAGTCTTTTGCCCTTTTTTTAAAAAATGGGCTGTTTGTCTTTGTTGTTAAATTGAAGTATTTATTCAAATATAGATATTTATTAGATAAGTGGCTTGCAAATATTTTCTCCCATTGTGTTGGTTATTCTTTTACTTTCATGATAAAGTTTAGAGGTACAAGATCTTTAATTTTAATTTATATCTATTTTTTTCTTTTGTTGCATTTACTTTGGTTGCAAATCTAAGAAACCATTGTCTAACACAAAGTCTTAAAGATATTTTCCTATGTTTCCTTCTGAGAGTTTGATGGTTCAAGTTCTTATATCTCTGGTCTATTTTGAGTTGATTTCTGGATATGTTGTGATGTAGGGGTTCTCCTTAAATTTTGCAAATGGAGATCTAGTTTTCCCACACCGTTTGTTGAAGAGATTGTAATTATTGAGTGGTCTTTGCCCTCTTGTCAAAAATGAGTTGAGTTGAGAACAAATAAAGTTCTAATGGCTGAGAGGTTATCCTGTAGGTTATTTTTATGCATTATATCAATATCCTTTTTTAGATAATGGTGTATTGGTGTGGCTGGAGGGAAGTAACTGAAACTTTCAAGCTATGTTCCAGTAGCTTTGATTCTTGAAGATGATTGTATAATGATATAGCTTTTACAGTGTGACCAGATGATCATGAAAACCTTGTATCTGACGCTTCTTTTATCCAAGGCATGGACAGATGAGTAAAAAAATAAATGCAAAAAATATATTTAAAATGTGTGCTTCTCTCATCTCACACCCACCAGAATGGCCATTATCAACAAAACAGAAAATGACAAGTGCTGGAGAGGATGCGGAGAAAGAGGCACACTTATCCACTGTTGGTGGGAATGTCAAATGGTGCAACCACTGTGGAAGGCAGTTTGGCGGTTCCTCAAAAAGCTGAATATAGAATTGCCATATGACCCAGCAATACCATTGCTGGGAATATACTCAAAGGACTTAAGGGCAAAGACACAAACGGACATTTGCACACCAATGTTTATAGCAGCGTTATTTACAATTGCAAAGAGATGGAAACAGCCGAAATCTCCATCAACAGAAGAGTGGCTAAACAAACTGTGGTATATACATACGATGGAATATTATGCAGCTTTAAGACAGAATAAACTTATGAAGCATGTAATAACATGAATGGACCTAGAGAACATTATGCTGAGTGAGTCTAGCCAAAAACTAAAGGACAAATACTGTATGGTCCCACTGATGTGAACAGACATTCGAGAATAAATTTGGAATATGTCCTTAATAACAGAGTCCAGCAGGAGGTAGAAACAGGGTAAGATAATGGCCAATTGGAGTTGAAGGGATACAGACGGTGTAACAGGACTAGATACAAAAACTCAAAAATGGACAGCACAATAATACCTAATCATAAAGTAATCATGTTAAAACACTGAATGAAGCTGCATCTGAGCTATAGGTTTTTGTTTTGTTTTGTTTTGTTTTGTTTTGATTTTACTATTATTACTTTTATTTTTTTCTCTATATTAACATTCTATATCTTTTTCAGTTATGTTGCTAGTTCTTCTAAACCAATGCATATGTACTAAGAAATGATGATCATGCATCTATGTGATGATGTTAAGAATTAATGATTGCATATGTAGAATGGTATGATCTCTAAATGTTGGGTTAATTTCTTTTTTTCCGTTAATTAAAAAAAAAAGATAAGGGATAATTGGAGCTGAAGGGATACAGACTGTACAACGGGACTGGATATAAAAACTCAGAAATGGACAGCACAATACTACCCAATTGTAATGCAATTATGTTAAAATACTGAATGAAGCTGCATGTGAGATATAGTTTTTTTTTGTTTTTGTTTTGTTTTGTTTTGTTTTCTTTCTATTATTGTTTTAATTCTTATTCTGTTGTCTTTTTATTTCTTTTTCTAAATTGATGCAAATGTACTAAGAAATGATGAATATGCAACTATGTGATGTTATTAAGAATTACTGATTGTACATGTAGATTGGAATGATTTCTAATTGTTTTGTTAATTCTTTTTTTAATTAATAAAAAAAAATTTAAAAAAAAAAGTGTGCTTCTCAACAAATCCCCCTCTGACTATCCCATTTAAAAGTGGCAATCCCTCCTCTCACATTATTGTCCCTAAAATACTTCCCTGTTTTTTGTATGACACATCACTATGTAATGTACTAAATAATTTATTATATCTAATGTTTATTGCTTATTTTCTGTCACCACTAGAATGTAAGCTTCATTAAATTATTATTCATTAAATAAATAATAGGGGGATAAGGGGTAAAATAAATTGGATAGATTGAAATACTAGTGGTCAATGAGAGGAAGGGATAAGGGGATGGAATGTGTGAGTTTTAATTTTTTTATTTATTTTTCTGGAGTGATGCAAATGTTCTAAAAATGATCATGGTGATGAATACACAACTATGTGATGATATTGTGAGCCATTGATTGTACAGCATGTGTAGACTGTATGTGTGTTAAGATTTGCCAATAAAAATTCAGTGGGCCCTTAATGTGAGGATTGGGTTCTGAGCTCTCATTTGATTCTACTGTTCTATATGTATGTCCTTGTGCCAGTACCACGCTGTTTGATTACCGCAACTTTTAAATCAGTGCTACGACTGGGAAGTGTGTGAGTCCTCCAATTTCCTTCTTCTTTTTCAAGATGATTTTAGTCATTCAGGGCCTATTACCCTTCCAAATTTTGTAATTGGCTCTTTCATTTCTGTAAAGAAGGTTGTTGGAATTTTGAATAGGATTGCATTGAATATATCAATTGCTTTGGTAATTTTGACATCTTAGTGATAGTCTTTCAATCCATGAAGATACAATGTCCTTCCATTTTTGTGGTCTGCTTCGATTTCTTTTTGCAATGGTTTCTACTTTTCTGTGTAGAAGTCCTTTACATCCTTTCTTAAATTCATTCTTAGATATCTGATTCTTTCAGTTGCTATTATAAGTGGAATCCTTTCCTGGATTTCTTCTTTTGTCTGTTCATTACTTGTGTATAGAAATGTTACCCCACAACTTTGCCAATCATTTCCTTTATGGACTTGTGCTATGGTCCTCCAACTGATTTACTCTACCACCCTTTCATGCCCTCCTGTTCTCAACACAACATACTTTATGATTCTTCTTAAATTACATTCTGATTGCATCACAGCTATGCTCATACCCTGCAATGACTCATCATTCTTTTCATAGCAAAAAAATTGACCCTTATGATAAACCTCCAAGTGCAACCTCATGTTCATTTCAGAGTTCCTATTTTGCTTTTCCCTTTGCTCACTCTTCTGCATCCATATGCACATTCTCATTGTTCCTGAGGCATGACAGGCATGCTTCTGCCTCAATACTTTCCCCTTCACACTTCTCTCAGGTATTCACAATGCCCTTTGCTTCTTCAAGTCTATGAAAAGTATGTGCTTCTCAACAAATCCTTCTCTGACCATCCCATTTAAAAGTCACAATCCCTTCTCTCACATTATTGCTCCTAATATACTTCCCTGTTTTTGCATGACACATCACTGTAATGTACTAAATAATTTATTATATATGATGTTTATTGTTTATTTTCTGTCACCACTGGAATGTAAGCTTCATTAATACAGAGGTTTTTGTTCACTGATATAATACCACTATTTACTACAGTGTTTGGCAACTAGTAGGTGTGCAATAAATATTTGTAAATGAAAATGCATTATAGCCTTAGTTTTGTACCATCCTAACATTACTGCCATAAAATATCTGTGTTTATTTGTTCATATTCATTGTAAAGTATGACTGGATTTTATCTGTTTGCTTGCTACAACTGTGGTGTGTGCATGTGTATGTGTGTCATAGAGTTTATCTGTTCTCAATTCCAAGCTGGAGTGCTCCTTTTCAAAATGTAAATGTGATCGTATTACTTGTCTG
This sequence comes from Tamandua tetradactyla, assembly GCF_023851605.1. Lineage (NCBI taxonomy): Eukaryota > Metazoa > Chordata > Mammalia > Pilosa > Myrmecophagidae > Tamandua > Tamandua tetradactyla. The sequence continues at coordinate 61,638,680 of NC_135345.1, forward strand.
CCCAAAACCGCTCAAAGTTCTTAATGTGACTACAGACTCAACACGGTCTTGTCCCTACCTGCATCACTGAACTCACCATTTGTCCATTCTTCTGTGAACTCTACCCATAATCATCTCCTTGATAGGTCATGAACCCCCAAGTAAGGATTTAGAGGCTTTCGTATGCTGTTGCCTTTGCCTGAAAATCTCTTTCCCAGCTGTGCCCAAGGCTGCTCCTATCTCTTCATTCACATCTGACAAAATTTCACATCCTCTGAAGAGCCTTTTTCAACAGTTCTAAAATCTCACCACAAGTATTGTCTAACCAGTTGCCCTGCTTTCCTTTTCTTCACAGCCTGAATAAATACAATTATATTACATATTAATAATTTGTTTGTTAGTTGTTTGAAACCCCCACTGCTGAATCCAAGTTCTGTGAGGGTAGGGATTTTGTATACTTTCCTCACTGTTGCATGCCAAGTACTAAAGAGTGCCTGGACCTAGCATAATTTAACTCAATAAATTGTGTGGGGTATGGAGACTGAATTGGTATATATCAAATCAAGTTTAGTGATTATAATAGTCAAGTCCTGATTTATTTTATATTGTTATTTTTCCATAAAATTATAGAAGTCTTAGTTAAAATATTGTTATGATTGTATTTTTGTCAATATTCTATTAGTTTTTAACCATTTATATTTAATATAACATGATCCTATGACATATGGAATATGAAGTTATTTTGTGATTATAGCTTTTATTGAAATATAAAAGCTTTATCCTTGCCTTATTTAATAACTTCATTTCGAATTTTCTCTTGTCCAATATAACTGTATCCTTCTGTTTTTGTTTATTTGCATTTACCTATTATATCTTTGCCATGCATTTATCTTTTAATATTTTTGGTCATTGTCTTTTATAAACAATTTAGGCTTAAAATTTATCTTTCTTGCCATCTATGATTTTTAAAATATCTTTTAATAGTAGAGTTTAATCTTCCCACATTTTCAGTGGTTATATATGGTTATACTACTTTGCTTTAATTTGTTATTTTAATATTGTGTATTCCTTTACTCTTTTCTCACTTTATTATATTATAATGTGTTTGATTTCTCATGTAATATTTCTCTCTAGTTATTTGAAAGTTGTACAGTCTATCTTTATTTTGCTAGCAGTTGCCTATAAAATAAAATATGCACACATGAGCACACACACACTTTCAACAGATTTGACCAAGATTTCTGTCTCAAATTTAAAGTTACAACAGATTCTACTGACTAAATCAGAAATCTTACAGCTTTATTTCCCAAACCCCAGATTTCGTTGCAGTAGTACATGATTTAATATTCAAACTATACACTTTGTTATTTTAATGAGCGTATTGACTTTACTTAACTTTTCTTTATGCCTCTTCTTTTCCCTTTTCTGACTATTCTTCTGGTAGTTTCTTAGTTGCAGTAGTACATGATTTAATATTCAAACTATACACTTTGTTATTTTAATGAGCGTATTGACTTTACTTAACTTTTCTTTATGCCTCTTCTTTTCCCTTTTCTGACTATTCTTCTGGTAGTTTCTTAGTTGACTAAAGAGCTAAAGGATTCACTTTTAATTCTCTGTGAATCTAATGATACTTTTCTGTTTCCCGTCATATAAACAAATGCTTTGTTGTATATAAGTCCTGTTTGCCATTTTTTCTCTGTACAACTCTGTAGGCATTTTCCAATTGTTGGATGAGACTGAGCATTACAAAGAAATTCTTCAAATCCTCTTATTTTTGACCTGTGTACTTAAACTCTGTCCTCTTCCCTTCCTGTTCCTCAGCAACTCAAAATTATTTTCTATAACTTTGAAATTCAAAATATGCATTAAAATATTTCCTCACTGTTTAGCCTTCTCATGCATTTGACAGTTACAGTAATTGGATATATTTTCGTCATTTGGGGAGTTTGGTGTATTAAATATTTTAACTATAGTGCAAGAGGTATCTTTAAATTTGTTTTTGTATTTTTTGTTCACTTGTTTTTTAATATTACCTATGTAAATATCCAAGCACTATTTCCAGCTTCTGGTTAAAACTTGTGTTCTGTTGCTCCGTGGGTCCTCCTTTCAGTTATGCTTGAATTCACTGTTCCATTGTATCTTGTTACTATTCCAATCAAATATAATATAATAAATGCTATCTTTTTCTCTTACAAAGAATTCCTTCTTTATATTTTTCTCTAACTTAAACTTCCTGTCTTCTTTTCACTTACTATACAACTTTATTAGTTTTACTAGTAAAAAATTGCAAAACTTTATGTGAGGTTACAAAAGACCCTTTAATTGCAGTACTAGCACAACCAGTTTCTTTCTCCTCCTCTAAAATTTCAAACTCTCTGCCAAATCTTTGTATATAATAAGAGGCAACATATAACAGTTTTACTTCTAGCACAAGGTGAAAATGGTTCTATGTTATTTTTATTTCAAGTCTTCTGCTTCTAAATGCAATCTTAAATATTTTAATCAAACTTCAAATTATGTTTGTGTCTCTGTAAGTTTAGATGCATGTACTTTGTTGTAATAGACTACACACAAAAAAACAATTAACACATGAAAGAGTTAAAAGATTTAATCAAACAGATTATATGATGACAATGATACTAACAAATGTAGAGAGTAGTATTTAATAACTGATTTGAAGATTGCTTTTTAAGTTTTTTTAAGCAAAGCATATATTGTTTCATTTCCTTCTGCTTTATTCCACATTCTTGCTATGATGAGGAGGAAAGGAGCTGTTCATTGTATATTGTAAGTTTTTTACGTTAATAATATTTCGATCCACATTTATTTTCAGTGATATGATGAGATCGTAGTAAAAGCCAGTAAACAGAGGTGAGATAGCAAACTAAAATTTGGATTTAATACGTGTAAGGTTTGGGCAGAAAATGCCCAGCCCCTTGTTGTTTGAGGAACACAAGCATAGAAAAGGCATGAAAAGGGCTAAAGAATGGTTTGGAGCTTCTGGGAGAGGTTCAAGTGTCAAATTGAATAACATGGACTTGACCTTGGAACCACTTATTTTCTCAAAACTAAACTTTTTTAAGGATAACATTTTTGGCTCAAAAGCCTTAAAACTACTAATCCTTTAAGAAAACATGGGAAATCACACCATAATGAGCTTGTTTTCATCACTAAGTATATTTTACACCAAAAACTTATTTAAAACAAACTGATAAAAATGAATCACAACTTTTACAGATATTGTTACCCCTCACCCAATTTAACCCTCATTTTCTTAATCCTTGGATTGAAATAATAACTTTCTGAAGAAAATTCACCTTTACTTCCTCTCTTAAGGATTTCAAAAGTCACTAGTTAATTACTGTGGATTAACGTATAAAAACAGAGACATGAGGCTCTAAAAAGCCAACCAAGCTCACTTTGTTTTATGTTTATTTAGAAATAATCTGATTTTACTTTTCTGGAATCTGTCATAATTTTGGATGTGGCTTAATCACCCTAGTAACTGAGAAATGTTTCTGCTAATATAAATTAAAAAGTTAAAGCTAGTTGCCTGAAGAAAATATTGCTGACTTTCTTCTCTCTGTCTCCCTGTGTATCTCCATGATTTAAAATAACTCTGACAAGCAGCGCATGGTGTCTTTCAGGTGAATATATCTTCTCTAAGGAAATCACAGTAACGAACATGAAAGTAGTAGAAAACAGTGACCAGATTTTCACGTTCCAATCTATTTTAGAATTTTTGCTAAGCTTTAGGACAGCTGGTAAAAGAAATAATTTACCATATGCAGAGTATTACTACTTCCTTCCACTCTGTCTCTTTTTCTATGCAAAAGAACATAAGACTTCTATGTCTGGGAGTGGTGTAATAGTAAACCTCGATTTTGGCTTGTGGGTGTTATGCTTTTTGAAAATATTTTAATACTGTTTTGTTTGGTTTCATATGGTTGGCTACCATTCACACTTAAGAAAAAGGAATTACAAAGTAAATGGCATCGTCCAGCATTAAAAAAGTTGATTTTAGTGATACTTATTGACAAGAAAAAGTGAAGTCTGTAAACAAGAGAGTTAAAACAATTGGTCGTTATTCTATTATACTTAGGAAAAGTTTCCTCAGTTGATGACCTGTATTGCTAGCATTTTCAAACAACATTGGCCTTACTCAACAGATTCAAATGCTGGAACACATCGCAGCTAAATGACTTGCCTTAGGTCAAATAGATTTGTAAGTGAGGAATCTCTAATTGGATGTCAGGACTTTTGATTCATAATCCCACACTCTACTACCTCAAAAATGTTCTGGAAATATATTTTGGTGTGGGAGAAGGCAGGATATTGTGGTTGTATCATTGAATAAAAATTTGGAAGAGTGTGTTAGAAGTCAGATGAGAACAAATAATTCTGAAAAGTCTGGAAGTTTTGAAGACAAGTTCACTTACCTCAGGTCACACTTTACCTGACTTCCTCTCTACCTGGTATAGCTTCCAAATTTTCAAAAAATACGTAGAAGTAGAACATCACTCACTTCATCATAAGTCATAAGACCAGTGAGAAGAGAAGTAATCAGTTTCAGGAAAAGAAGAAAAAGCATATGGAAATAAATGAAGACCACCCAAATGAGAACCAGCAGACGTTAGTTACTCAGAACTTGTTATCACAACAGTGTCAGTCTCTGCCACTTGCCTTTGGCAGATACTCAAAGGTAGGGAGTGGAGCAGTAAAGTTTTATGGTGAATGAAAGAGAAGCCTTCAGTTATGCATTGACTGGACATTATTGGAATGGAGAAACTGGTGGTGGGCTAGCTAGAAGTGGGGTGTCATATGTATTGGTTTGGGGAGCATATTTGGCCTTTTCTTGTTGGTTAAGAGGCAAAAATTCAGGGAGATGGCAGTTATTGAGTAAGTCCTTACTGTTCTGGACCAACTGCTGCAGAGGTTGTGGTTTGGTTTCCTGAGCTGTTTGCTGCAAAAATTAAAGGACAGAGTTCTATTGTGAAATGTGGTCTATTTATACTCCTTCTCACAAACATATGGGAATGTTTAGAAATTTCAGATTAGGATTAAATGAGGGAAAGTGAGCTTGCAGAAAGTTCATCATGCAGTGGCAAACATTTCAAATAGGAGTCAAAGCCCAAGGGTGCATCAAAAACAAAGTGTGATACTTGTGAAATTTGGAATATTTTCAATAAATAAATGGTGCAATTTTTTTTTCCTGGCAGTTAATATATATTTTGTTCCCAATTCTGGCAGGAGCCCTTGTAAGTGCTTTGAGTGACACACTTTATTTCCTCTCTGTTATATACATGACAAACCACCATTAACTTCCTTTTTAGCTCGGAGGGCCTGGACATGATTAAAAAAATCATTTGGAAGTCTTTTTTGAATGCATTTTTAGGTGACATTTAAAAGTTCCCAGCTGGCAGAAGGTTTCATTACACACAAGATACTTGCATGCTTTCATTCCAGAGTGGATGCGTTGGTGAACATTGAGGTTCCCTTTGTGGCTGAAGCATTTCCCACAGTTCTTACATTGGAAGGGTTTCTCCTTTGTATGGATCCTCGTGTGACCATGCAGGGTGGACTCGTGGGTAAACTCCTTGGACAAAGTTCACATTGGAACAGTTTCTGTCCTGTGTGTATTCATTGGTGAGCTGTGAGGTCTGAGTGCTGCATGAAGCCTTTCCCACAGGAATTGCATTTAAAGGGTCTTTCTCCCATGTGTCTTCTCTGGTGGATGCCAAACTGAGACTTATAGTGAAATCTTTTCTCACACACTGCACACTGGCATGACACCAATCATTTTGGTTCTTTACCTTGACTATCTGGATGGCTGGGTCGTCTTGCAGTGGTCAGTGAATTAACTGGTGTTAACCCAACTTTTCTTAGAAATTCATTTTGGCCCAAAGTGTAGCTTCTTCTTGAGGCTTTCCTTGAGAAGTAGAGGTACTGTCTCAGTTTCTTATTTTGGAACTTCTCAGAATTCTAGAAGACACGTATCTGTTCCCACTCTGAGAAGAAACTTTTCTCTCCAAAACGTGAGTGGGATATAAACCAGCATTCATGTTTTTAATATAAATTTCTTCCTTGAAATTCTTCCCACCTTCTGCCCTCATGGAATCCACAGGACCCTTTGGCAATGGGGATTCTTGGGCTTGAAGTATTATTTCTTCTTTCCTGTCTTCTTCCACCTGATTCTCTTCCAAGTTCTGTTTGGATCTCAGAACCCTACCACTTCCATGAATGGTCTCTGGCAGGAGAACTTTATCTCCCTGCCTCCTTGATATTATGCTGGCCTCTGGCCAATCCTGCTGCTCTCCACAAACTTTCTGGCTATTCTCCTGCTGTGTCCCACATTTACAGGAGTCGGAATTCCCAGACAAGACACTCATATAAACCACATCTCTAGACTCAGATTCAGCCATTTGAACATCTGAATTTTGCAGAAGAAATTCCTGTCCTTGCAAGGAGACTGTGGACCACATCTGGGGTATCCTGTTATTTCTTATTATGTCCTCCAAGTCTTTGCAAGTCTTTACATCATTCTCCTTGACTAAGACCTGGAGTTTCAGTGGCATGGAGATCATAAACTGCTCCATCACCAGCTTATCCCGGATCTGCTCCTTGGTGTGAAGGTCTGGCCTCAGCTACAGATGGCAGAGCTCAGCGAGTCTTCTAAGACATTTGATGGGGTCCAACTACTCTGAGCAGGTAATCCTCTAAAGCTTATGTGCCAAGTGTCAGAGTTGCAGTCTGGCTTTCAAAGATCAATTTCTTGGGGTAGTACAAATTGCAGTGGCTCCGACCCAGGGCTGTCGCTAGATTTTCTCTGAGACAATGAAAATGTCAGGCTTATAACCATATTTAATGGAGAACTTATAGGTTGACTCTCAGCAATGTCTTCTAGAAACTAGTATCTAATTGAGACCTGTCTAAAGGGGTCTCCTTGGTTTATCCTTAGAAATGGGTTCCTACTTTGTTCAGAAGTCTGCTTTTTGTCTTCTTGCTTTCAATCAATGTACCTGGACCAGAGGTCTGCTCTCAAGCTTAAATGGTACAATATTTAAACCAATATATACAATCTTTATCCAACAAGAAAGAGAATAAAAAATGGAAAGAAAATAAACCAGCTGCAAAATACATGTTTCTGTTTTTTCTCAACACTTTTATCAGGATAAGAGAAAAGTTCCAGATTCTCTTTCAAACAAAAGCTCTGAATTTTTCACATGTAGGACTCACCACCATTTATTTAAAGAAAAAATCATTGAGGTGTACCCAATTTACAAAAATAAATTCTTTAAATCATAAATTTAATGCATTCAATATGTTTTGAATATAGTTGTTCTTAGGAAATGTTAGTTAATCAGATATCTTAAATCTACTTAGCTATATTTTTCTTCACTGTTAAAGGAATCACTCTAATAAGAAGCAAAGTCGCTAAAACAAACTTTAAACATTGTCATTTGATTATCATAGTAAAACCATTCTAACATAAAAATTGATCCAAGGGAAATTAATTTTATTTGTTTTCTCCATCTTTCCTTCCTTTTTCCATTTTTTGTTTCCTTCTTTTCAGTTACTTTTTTTTCCTTTATCTTCTCTCACTATCTTTCATTTTCCTCCCTTTGTTCTTACTCTCGCCCATTTTATTTTCCTTCTGTCATTCATACTATCCTAGACATATTTTATTTCTTTCTTTGCAATATCTGATGGAAAGGTGGTAGTGAATTACTAAGTGAGAGAAAAAAGTCTGCCAACAATTATTTCAGACTTTCTTTGAGTTCAAACAACTGATTGATTTTCTGATGAATTCTCAAGCTGTGCATGTATATAGTCCTTAATGAGCACTAATGCCCTGACCTTGTTTGGAGAGTACATTCTGAAATAAATTTATGGTAGACGGAAAATTACACTTAAAGTATCTGAAGCACATTTAATTTTCTTCTTCTCAGGAAAAAATAGAGAATTATCAGACTTGTGCCTTCAACTAGTTATATATTTCTTGGGAAGAAATGAAATAGTTCCAATCTTAAAATAGCACACTAGTAAGGCCACCTAAATTATTTAATCCCCCCACCCCATGAAAGATTAAATGGGAAAGACATTTTACTAAACATGCAAACAAAAAATGCTAGCAACAATGGATTTTGCATGTTAATAGAACATAAAACTAGTTGGTGTCTAAAACCAGATTTTTCCATTCTTAAAATCAAGAACACATCTCCCAATACATAAAGTCTTTCTAAAGTATATGTGTGATATAAATTTATTTCTAAAATATATGTGTCAGTGGCTCAGCAGGCAGAGTTCTTGCCTGTCATGCCAGAGACCTGGGTTCGATTCCCAGTGCCTGCCCATGCAGATAAATAAAATAAAATAAAATAAATGTGTGAGTTACCTTTGTGGATCTATAAATTAAGTGGTAGTTAATCATGATGTATTTACTTATTTCCACATTAACAAAACAAAATAGAAATGTATTTCATTTTATACCTTAGTGCATCATTTATGACAGAACCTCAGATGCCTATACCTCTCTTTAGAGATCTTTATTCTAGACTACAATAGCTATCCAGTTCAGATAACTGACAGCATCTTATATTTGTATCTCATTCCTTATTCTCCCCCACCCCCATTATCCATTCTTCTTACAGAAGTCACAGTGATGTTTTAGGATATGTCAGTTATTGTTCTCCTCTTTAGACACTTCCAAAGTCTCCAGAGAAAGAGAGAAGAAATTTAAGCAAGGATTAATCACAAAGATGGACAGAGGGTGGCTTCAGTCTTATCCTACAGAGAAACTTGAGGAAAATTAAGCTCAGCGTTTTCCCAACTCAAGGCTGCCCACTCCCATTATTTTTTTAATTATTGGCTGACAGGACATTGACATAAATTCTCAGGTCCTTCTCTGTAGTATGTGCAAAGCAGTGTCCAGTAACTTGACTGTATTCTTTCAAAAAAAAAAAAAAAAAGAGTCACAGGCACTCTGTGTTGAAAGCAAAGCAAACTGAAGTTGAAATATGCACAAAAATAGTCATATGTCTCCCCAGTATTGTGGGTAGAATGATGTGATTATCCCTTAAAAATCACTCTTAGGAAGGAATTCAAACTACTCATCATGCCTTGTGTGATTTAACCCAATTTCTGCAACTTCATCTCATTTCACTTTCTTACTCAACAAATTCAAATTGAGCTATACATTGTCTTACTTTACTCAACTAAATTTAATCTTTGGTGCCTATTCCCTTTGCCTGAAATCTCGGCTCCCTATTGTCATATAATCCACTCCATTGTATGATTCTGATTTTTATTAAAATTGTTCCTTTTCACAGAGTCTGTTCCTCACCATCTGTTTGTAAGACATTTACATGCCCCAAAGACTCTCAGACATATGAATTCTTATTTTACTTTCTTCTTAGTACTTTTTGGTATCTAAATTGATCCTATTTTTGTTTTATTGTCTCCATCTCCCCTTATTGGGATGTCTGTTTCATGTCCATCTTTTAAGTCATTTATTCTTTTAAGTCATTTCATGTCCATCTTTTAAGTTATTATGGTACAAATCAATAATTATTTATTGAATAAACTAAGGGCCATATATGTTACTGGGCAAAGGCAGTGGATTCTTTGCCCAGTGTGCCCAAATGACCAATTCTTGAGACACCAGGTTTTCAAAGAGAGAAAGAGCTTATTGCCAGGCACAAAACAGGAGAGCAAACAGCCTATCAGCTCCAAAATCTGTCTCCCCGTACTGCAACAATTCTGATAGCTGTATAGCATCAATAGATGGGCAGGTTTCAGGATAATGAGCACAATGGCTCAAGATGATGTAATTAGAGGTGATCTAATTATTGAGCATGTGCAGATTGATTACATGCTTATTCACAGGAGATATTTAAGAAAGTGGCAGAATGAGGTATAGGTGACTTGTAGGTTAAAGTCTAAGCTACTGTGGGTATCAGGTGGGCCCATTTTGGTTAGACCCAGTCTTAGCTATCAGGATAACTTTGGACTTGGGGTGGGTTAGTTCTGGGTTGACCCAAGACTCTTTATTAATAAACATTAGAGTCTGTCTTCAGTGATCATAAGACTCTAAAAACAAATAAACAAACAAAAAGGATAAAATGGATGCAAGTGAAGGTTACAATCACAAGGGCACAAAATAAAGGCTATACAATCATTATCAGAGATCAAGGCAGCTGGATTACAGTTCAGAGATTTCAGGTATTTCCCTCTGTCTCCTCTAACATACCAGAAATTAAAAATAATATCTATATCACGATTTAGTATTCATAATCATTTCTTAAATCCTAACTTCTCAGTTACATACGTGCCCTACTTATATTTTGTAATCTAATCTATCGTCAACTCTTTGGATTTGCTCTCTTTTAATAACAGAGCTATTCCTAGGAAATGGAGGGCATTCTTTTAAGAATAAAATAAGGAAGGGGTTTAAAAAGAATTTATACTTCATCATAAAATAAAACAACTATATAAGCTATTAAAGTGCACTGTCATGTTCTTCAAACTGCCTGTTTGTGGATCTCAACTAATGAAATTATTTTTGATCTCTTTGAGGTCTCTTGCCTTGAACGTTACAGCTTGAACAAATGTGAGAAGCTATTTCTTGTGACGTAAACTGTATTCTAGAAAGCAACAATATACCTGAACACAACAAGATCAGATTACAGCCTGAGATTTCTGATTTATAAAATGTCATATATGAGTACTAAAATGTAACTCATGATACTTTAGATATACAGAGAGAAATATGTGGAATTTAGTTTACCTGTAAACAATGACTATTAGACCCCAAGTTTCCATGCACTCTTTACAGGAAAAAATTCCCCCTTCTATACTTTGGTTTAAAACTTAATCCAATTAACAAATTTAAAAAACTTATTTAATAATTTAAGGAATTTAAATCCAACTCAATGATAAAGAGTCCATTTAGACAATGATCTATTTTACTAAGAAAAATCATTGTCACTCAGATTTCTCAGCTGTCCACCTGTGTCCCTGAATACTCCTTAAAGTGGAATTTAAATGCTGAAAGGAGAGATGTACAGGACCCTTCATTGTGGAGTCTCCTGGCTTCACCCGGGACTATGTCCCTCGTTCAGGTAACTGTAGCTTCTGCAATGGACAAAGTTTTATGACCATCATAACTCAAAGTCTTGTTTTTCCTTATCTTTTTGTTTAACCTATGTTTTAAGATATTCTATTAATACAAACAGAAGATATAAAAACATTTAAAGAGATAATTTTCTAACATGTATAGGTTCACTATTTATATATGAAATTGGATTATTAATATTATCAAAACTAAATGTTGCATTTCTCAATCTAATATGTATGGCAAGTACAACTATTTCAGTTATATTATTATATGTAATTTTTGTTCATTTGAATTTTTGAACTAAGAATTCTCATCTTTTGCAACTGAAAGAATCTTGGAAATCAAGAGGTCAAACACTTTATTTTAAAAATAGACAGTTTAAGATATTGTGGAGCAAGTTGCTCTATGGTATGCCATGGGATCACAATTATCAGGTAGAACAGAAACTTTCAGCAAATGATTTGCTTTATTGTTTACACAGCACAAAGAATCTGAAAGAGCAGGGAATAAGATTTATGGTCAGTTCCTTGCAAGGCCAATGTTTAGGTCAAGATTGGTGGATGGTGGCTCAGCATTTCCCATTTGGAGTTGAAGAGGAGAGGCACATTTGTGCTGCCAGAGGGCAGGGTAATTATACACCCAGGGGGCCTGACAATGAGCAAAAAAGATGGCATCAAGCTAACTTTGTGCAGAATTCCCACCCTGGCAAGTAAATGAGAACACTTGTTCACCGTTTGGGGTTCAAAGTTTGTCAAGTACTTCCATGAGTCTTCCTGCAGACTGCAGAATGAAACATATTGAAACATCTGCACAAAAAGTAAAGGGGAGGGACTTCACGGATAAAGGGGTTAGGTGAGGACTGTGAGATAGCTCTAGCATGACTTGCCTAGCAGATATAGAGTAAGGCGTGTGATTTTTTCCCAGCTCTCAGAAGTCTAGGATATTTCACATTTGGAATCCAGTTCCTAATTCCCAGTATAATGCAGCTTCCTCTAGTCTAAAGCTTTAGTGCCAAAATCTCTGCATATCTAAAACTGATGTTAAAATACAATGTCATTTCTTAAGTTCCCCTTCTCTCTGATTTCTCCTCTTGATATCTGACAACATTTTTTGGTGTTCTGTAGCTACACACTCTTGAATCTCTTCCAGGTGTAACTAGGTCTTTCTTTTTTTTCTTTTTAACCCTTCATTTCCTCTCCCTCGATGTGTAATTTTGATGGGCCCCTATTGCCCATCAAAGTTCTTATCCACTCTCTACTATCTTTTCTTTCTCAAGATTTCCTCTATGAGTCATTGATTCTATTTTTTCAGTGGTTACTACTAACTAGATAATTCACAAATCACCTTTTAAAAAATCTTTCAATTTCTTTGTGTTGTTTCCCACCCATAAAAACGGACTTACCTTTTTAGTAATCACTTTCTTGTCAGTAACAATGTTTCCACTAGTTTAAATATTAGGTATATCTGGGTTATAAGCTAATCAGTATATCCAGTCTTTAAATTAATATCTCAACAGCTAAAAATGAGTTCCTGCATTTTTTTGTACCTTCTGTTTCAACAAAGGTGGACAATTTCAGGGAAAGGAGTAGAAATGGTGAGACTCCAGGTATTCTCACTTGCTGACCATCCTGGAAAGAGCAGAATTCAGTTGCCATGGCTGCTTCAATTGCACTTGTTTCCAAGGCTTTTCTATATGCAAAACACTTTAGAAATTATAAAATTTATCTGTATCTATCACAGATAACTGATCATATGGAAACCACAAGTTAAAATTACAAATCAATAGTTTCTTAGAAAAAATTAACAGGTGTCTTCCATTTATGCTGCTGTGTAAGTGTCAGCCTGAGACATGTCATTGACATCATGGAACCAGGCAACCACTGAAATGCATAGTGCTGGAGAACTTTTCTTTTTTAATCTTGGAGGGTACTTAACCAACAATATTATGAGGAAAACAAAAAATAAAATGACATCATCTATAAGAAAACCTGAGTGGAAAATATACCAAATTTGTGTAATATCTTTCTTTGTAAAGAGGTGGGGAAGAGCAGTTTTATTTTTAGAATCTCAATACCTTACAATTGTCATTTATTTTCAATTAAATCATTTATTCGTTTCAAAATGGAAAACTAAATGTAAATAAAGGAAATGTATGTTTAAAATTTATTTTATTTTTTCTTCCTCCCTCCTTCCTTCCATCTCTCTCTCTCTCTCTCTCTCTCTCTCTCTCTCTCTCTCTTCCCCTTTCTTCTTTTCTTTTTTCCTTTCTTCCTTTCTGTATTAGTTAGGGTTCTCTAGAGAAACAGAATCAATAAGAAATATTCATAAATATAAAATTTATAAATGTGTCTCCAGTAACCATAGGAACACAGAGTCCAAACTCTGTAAGGCAAGTTGTGAAGCTGGTGATTCCGATGGAGGGTCTGGATGAACTCCACAGGAGAGGCTCGCCAGCCAAAGCAAGAAGAGAGCCTATCTCTTCTGAATCTTCCTTAAAAGGCTTCCAGTCATTAGATAAGCACCACTCACTAAAGAAGACATTCCCTTTGGATGATTATATATATAAATGGAATCAGCTGTGGATGTAGCCAATGTGATCATGATTTAATTCTATGAAATGTCCTCATAGCAAAAGATAGGCCAGCACTTGCCCAACCAGACAAACAGGTACCACCACCTGGCCAAGTGATACATGAACCTGACCATGATACCTTCCTTCTTTCCGTGAACTCTGGTAAAGAAAATCACATTAATCATGCATATTTTTACATTAATTGCTATTCTTAGCTTAAGAGACCTCTTTTAGCTTACATTTACATGTACCATTTTATTCCACCTCCTTCTCTCTCATTCATCTCCTACTCCTCAGTCAAACCTTCCAAAACATATGCTCTTAGCTTATGTACATTTGTTTAATGTGTATGTGCTATAGAAGTAAATCTGCCTTTACACTTTTCACCACAATATGCTTTGAATAACTAGCCAGTTTGCTTTCTGTACATCTTTTTACTTCTTCTAACTATTGCATAGCATTCAACAATGAAACTATGCTGGAATGAAGATTCTTATTTCAGTGAGAATTCCATTGTAAATACACAAAATAGCAGAATTCATCTATATGTGTGCATATGTGTATACGAGTGTGTATAATTTTAAAGTATTGTCAGATCATCTTCCTGAATGGCTACACCAGACTACTCTCTGAACAACTGCACAAAATGATTTCCTATATCCCTAGATTCTTCCAAATCTGTTGAAAACTATTTTTCAAATGCTGGTCAATTGAATGAATGTAAAGTTGTGTTATTCAGCAGATATCCAAGAAGCTTATGGGACCAATGCCACAGATTTCCTTTATTAATCTCTCAAATGTCAATAAATAGAGAGCAGCTGGGACAACAACATCCATAGCTGATATCTACATGAATGTTGATTATAATGTATCACCATGAACCCAAGTCCGTTAGTGGGAAAAGACAACTTACTAACAATTATGAGACTTACGTGGTATCAGCAACTATGCAGGAGGAAGAAAAGAGAAATCATGGGTCATACTGCAAACATGTGAATTTCAAAATTTCCTACAGATACTGTAAACCTCAGAGGACTAATTCAAAATTCGTAGTTGAAAAGAGCGCATATGCCCTGCTACAATAGATTGTCTGAAGTACTAGCAAATAAGGTCTGAAGGGAGCTGGAACTGTCTGAGCCTTAGAACACTCAATTTTTAAGGAAAAAAAAATGGAAGTTCTTTTTTAAGCATCATAGGAACAATAAAGACAAATGAAAGAGAAGGTCCAGATAAAAGTGGAAAAAGAGACTCAGAATATCTGAGAAAATAAGCTGGCATGATTTTGCTTTTTTATAAACTACATGAAAAAAAAAATAAGATGAAGCCCTTCTGAGGTTAGAAAAACTATCCTGATGTTCAACTTTCTAAAACCTGGGTAGAACTAAATTAATGTAAAAATTAGCAGTAGAAAAAGAGCAAGGTAAAAATCTGTGAAGTTGTTTTACACCGAAATATGTCCTCATTGTTCATAAATTTCATTATCTTCCATCAATTAATATAGCATTAATGCCTACAGTTTGATCTTTATTACATCTAGACTCTGCCTTTTTTAATGTTAGATAGCGTTATTGTTTTCAAAAAAGTAAATTAAATTTCTCATTATAACATACTAAATAGTCTATCTTATCCTCATGGTTTTTGGTGCCACATTTAATAAATATTAAGTATCTATATTATGAGACTGAGTCTGCAATCTCTAATTTTGCTCTCTGTCACATTAGCATATCTGTTTGTTCTTTCACTGCTTCCATACTGTTTTTATTACTGCAGTTTTAGTATGCTTTAGTATCTACTCTTCGTTTTCAGAGATAACCCAGCTACTCTGGGACATTTATTATTCTATATAAAATTTAAATAAAATTCCTCAAGTTTCTCAAGTAAATTCAACAAGAATTTTGAATTTACACCTACTTTCAGGTTAATTTATTTAAGTAGTTTAGAATAATTTATGATGATATTCCTTCCTGTTCATTTCTTTATGTCTTTATTTTCTTTATTCATTTCTCTATTTAAATTAGATTGTATCAATTAATTACAATATCGAATTTATGGATGCTGATATTAATGGTATCATATTTCTGGATGGTTAATGTTACAGTAAAGAAATAGTATAATTTTTTAACTGTATCTTGTAAATGAGAACTTTGGGCATATACATTATTTCTAGTTGTTTTTTATATGGTTGCACTTTTCTATTTGTAAACATTTTCTGGTAAATTTACTGTTCTATAATCTAAAATAAAATAACCAAAATATAATATATTTGTAAAAAAATATCATTTTCCACAAACACATGACTTTGCTATCATTCCTTCTTATGACCACAACTGAGAGAACTATGAGCTGTAGGGTTGAATAAGAATCTAATTAGCCAACAGTCATATACTGTGTCTCCTCCTGGCGTTAGTCTCTGTCAAAGTGGTCCTCCAAGTGAATTTATAGAATAGCTTTTAGGCATTTAATATTATGGTGTACTATTGTCCCCACTGCTGATCCCTCTCTGCACTCCACATCCTAGTCATTCAGAAGGAACCTCTTTGACTTAGTTCTAAGCATT
This sequence comes from Tamandua tetradactyla, assembly GCF_023851605.1. Taxonomy (NCBI): domain Eukaryota; kingdom Metazoa; phylum Chordata; class Mammalia; order Pilosa; family Myrmecophagidae; genus Tamandua; species Tamandua tetradactyla. Next base: position 61,654,907 of record NC_135345.1, read on the forward strand.
ACAGAAGAACATGTCTTCCCTTCTTAATGCTGCTTTCCATATAATAGAATCTGCCATTAGAGATACACTCTACTCTTTCTCCACCTATTTACTAATTTTTCCATTAAAGCAAAAACAAAACAAAAAACCCAATTCTAATAAAGAAACACAAAACAGTAAAACAAGGGTGGGAATTTAATTCCAGCAAACAATAGCAATCTTGTGTATTAGAAAACCAAAAGGATGAAGCTAAATTTAATCTGTTAAGAAGAATATTTTAATTCTTTCTAAAGGAATAGGGAAATGTTCTCAATACTGGCTGCACAAGAGTCATGGGCTTGTCCTGACTTAAATGTATTGAATTGAAATTCAGAGGAGTAGGGTTTATGAGATTCTTTTAATGTATTCCCCTGGGGATCCCTATGTGTAGTCAGAGTTCAGAAGTACCACACTAAGGCTACGTAATGATAGGGATAGGAATGTTACTCAAGGTCCAACTTATCCAAAAACTGAGAAAAGACAGTGTCTTGAGGCACACATGATAAAGCTACTATCCATTGCTAGACCCCAACACAACTTCATTTTACAAAGTATCTAAGGATAATTCTACAGCAGACATAATAATAAGGACCGGGGGTAAAATTTTTCTAACAGGGACATTTCACAAGCATGAGCAATCCATTGCAAGAAGCGACAGCATCAGCCAATTGGCAGAAGGCAGAGACTATCCAATCATAAAGAATGAAGAAGCTACGTCTCTAGGCAGAGATCACTGTCAGTGCAGCACTGGGAAGAGAGAGACAGAAGGACTCAAGGGAAATGAAAAGCAAGCATTTTGAACTACTCTGGATTAGTATTGGCACTGCCAACATTGCAAATTTCTGACGCTTATCAGAAGGTAGAAGTTATTTAAATGCCTCTCTCTGAAAGATAAGCAAGTAGAAATGATTATATATATGCCCAAACTACCTTATTCCTAAAACTGGGCAACAATACAAAGCAAAATAAGAAGAACAAATAAAGTCAAAAGCTAGTTTTTCCTGTTGACGATGCCACCACTTCTTTGTGCATTGCATATGAGATAAACCAGTAGGATGACTTTCAGTCTCACTCAGATAAACTTTTCTATTTAAAATGTTGAAGTTCAGGATTCCATCCTTCCTTCTGTTATAAACCCAGTACTCTAACCTCCCCATCAATCTAACCACTTTGTATAGTGGTGAGTCAGCATTTCAAATTATTGTATAGTTGTCTATACTTAGAGTTCCTTCTCTTAATTGGAAACACAGAAAAAGCCTTACCATAATGTGATTGGTAGAGTCTGAAAATTCAGCTGTAAAATGCTGGATCTCATTATTGTTAAATGAATGAAATGAATAGGATAAACCTGCAGAGCTTGCTAGCCAGGAAATCTGACAATCCCTGAGATCCAACTCCATCCAAATCCTTCCTGCAATTTGGTGCCACCTGGTGGCAGTTGCCCACTGAGCTTAAATAATAAATGAGGATTTATGTGGGTCCTGTAACAGGACAGAAGTTCTCTGAAACAGAAGAAATGACTACAGGAATCTGCGTGGGAGTTGACACATTTTGTTGACCTGATCTGGAGGGATTGGGTCAAGAGAACAATGAGATGTGGACCTAGTTTCTACTCTTCTAGGTTCCCAAAATAGAGTCGTCAGTTGTTTCCTCACTTGACCTTGTCTTTTCTGCAGAAAAAGAACTTTAGAATATTACCTTTAAGTTATCCACATAGATCTTTGTTGGTCATCTTCCTCAAGCCCAAGCCATGCTAGAATGTTTGCACAGAACACAGAACTCTCAGTTAGGGCCCTGCTAGCGTCTGTTTTGCATAGGAGAAAGGAAATGTCAATCTAAACTGACTCAGGCCTGGTATTAAGAGCTGTCTTGCATATGTTGCTCGATTGTTTTTTGTTTCAGCTTCTTCAACTACTCAAAGCAGGTTAATTATACCAACTACTGCATCATAAAAATGTGAAAGATAAATGAGTTAATGCTTGGAAAATGATTAGAACAGTACCCAGGTCATCAAAAGTATTCAATAATATGCATTTGGAGTGTTCATGAAATAGCTATTATTGCTCCTATTGTGGAATAATATTGCTATTATATCATTATTATACATTTACTGTTATTGTGTTGCATTCTGCTTTTTTGTTTTTCAGGTTACAAATCTATCAGTTCTTTTATTTTTTTAGAACACATATAAGCAATCAAAAATGTCATTATTCCTAAAAATTGATGTACTCAACCACTATTAACAATAGTTATAACATTTAGATAAGACAACTCTTCTATGAGTAGATGCATTTCACTCATTTCATTGCTCTTTGAAGATTATAGAATCCCTGTATATCTTCTTGTTGGTTCACTCAAAGAGATGATAATGCCCATGCTCCCTACTGACATCACTTTGCATTTAGAGGCTATATTATCAAGTCAGAAATATTTGCAAAACACAGAACTGCATCAAATGGGTATAATGCAATGTAATCAAATTTAATATAACATAACAAAATAATGCAGTATGTATACTTAATTGTATCAAAATCAAGTAAACCTGAACACAGCTTTAATATTAAGTTAGATATCTAAGATATTATCTCTGATATAATAATAATGCATACAACCAACTTCTCTCTGGGTTACAATCTCATTTTTGAATAATGACAGAAAAGAATGTTTACATTAAAGCATAGATTAGACATTTTATTTGAAAAAATAAAGCATTAAACTAATTCAACTTTTATCTTACTGATTATGCTTACTGACACAAGCCATTTCAGAAGACTCATGTATTGACTTAGTTTTAGGATGCTGTAAATGGGTCTTCAAAACAGATACTTATGCACCACACCAACCTTACTATCAAGATAATCTGTAGAGTAGAGATGAAATTTCAAAGTTATAAATGGAAGATTTCAAAATAGAGTCCCTCTATAAAATTATTTTCGTTTATATTATCTACCAGCAATGAAAAACTAATAATTTCTCTGGGTGCAAAATTAATCCAATTCTTTTATTACAAGCCAAGTTCCATATAAAGAAGAAAAGACTGTGACATGGAAAAGCAGTTTAAGAGCTTTTGTAATATAGTTCTAGACTGAAACATTTTACATATTTGGGAGGGCAGTGGTGAAAATGTACTTAAATGTACAAAAATGATGATTTACAGATATCATACAAAGTGGCTCTCCCTTGCTTTAAAAGACTCAAGAGACATCAGCATTTTTTGCTCATTTGCTTTTTTCTATTAAAGAACATATTTGGGAGTATTTCTAACTGAGCCAAATTATGAGATGAAGAGAAGAGTCAGAGAGTTTGCTGTTGGTTTTTTTTTTTTTCTCATTTTTCTTTTTGTTATATTCTATACAGTCTTTCTATTTTAAGTTCCTGCTTTTGTGTGTATTCAGACAATGTTTTTATTTATGAGGCATATAGGAACATACGTCAACAACAGTAACCAAAATCACACTGAAAAACTCAACTTGTTATAGAAAATACTAAAACTGTCCATCTTAAATAGTATCCACTAGACAATAGAATCTGGTCAGATAGAACGCTGTTGTTATTCTTTCATCTTGGTGGGATACAGTAAATCTTTGGTTGCCACAGAATGGTCTTAAGAAGACAGAAGTAGCTGAGAAAGGGAGGCTAAAACAAGTAAAACCCAAAGAATTCCCAAACAATCTAAAGGAGGCCATAGATATACAGTTATCAGAGGTGGAGAATTTAAAGGCAACATTGAGGGTGCAGTCAGAGAAAAGAGCCAGATTAGTAGATTGTACATTTTAATCAGGAAGAGGATAAGGAACAATTCAGGTGACACTTTGTGGCGGCATTGTCAAAGGAACAATTCACAAGCAATGCAGAGGTTATAATCAAAGACTCCAAGCGATGCTTTTTTTGAAACTTCAGGAGTCTTAAGCTACAAGGGGAAAGAACGATAGAGGAAATTTTAATGATTTGGGAGATACATTAAGAAAACAGAAATAAAAACAAAAATTTTAAATGATATAAGTTAATTGTGCTGAAGGACGATTTTGAGTAGGGGTATTCATGAGAATTTTCTTTATAATAATTAGTCTTTACCTGCCAAGATAGATAACTGTCCCTTTGTTTCTGATTTCCCCTCTTCAACGTTAGGAACTTAAAACTGAACCTGTAGTAATCAAAACAGTTCTTTTACTCACAAGTTAATATCCTTGTTAAATTAAACTGTTACTTACAATATAAATATTAAATAAAAATAACCGAAAAATCATTTTTAGTCACTGACCAATTTAGAAACTTTTCCTAATGCAGTATAATTAGGAACAACAACAACAAGTAAAGTGTCTTTTGGTTATTTTAGTAATTTAATAAAAGATCCACAACTTATGTATATTTTGTGTATTATAGGGTAGTGTGACAATTTAACAGATTGTTTTGATTAGTCATAAAATAGTAAAACATTCATTTCATTCATTGGAAACATAATTAATCTCATTCTCAGATGCAACACATAATGAAGTGAAGACTCAAATTTGAAGAACTTTAAATCAGATTTTGAAAGATGTAAACAGATTCTGGCAAGTTATTGAAAGCTAAACAAATAAAATAATGGCTTCTTTTAAATATGAAAACTAAAATTCATGCACACTATATGAAAATTATTGGAAGGAAAATCAAATCACCAAAGTGGTAGGCAGAGCAAAGGAGAACACTATAAAATAGATCTCACAGTTTAACATTTATTCCCTCTGTTGTTCTTTGTATCTTAACCTATTAATTCTTCACGTAGAATTGTTCCATTTCATTCATCTTACAGTGTTTAACTTTTATTCTCATTACTGCTTCTTAAGTATTTTCTTTTTCCTTTTTCCTTTGAAATAGAATTTTTATGTTCATTATTTGATTTGTTCTTAAGTCACTAGTATGTTTGTATGATATTTAAGTAACCAGACCTCACTCATATTTACTCTTCCTAAAATTGGAATTAGATAAACAAACACTCTGAACCACATATAGCTCTCACAAGCCTTTATTATCTATCTGCCACTAGCTAGTGTCAAACTGATAATTTAACATGCATAGGTATTGTGGGGCTGTTGGATGTTTGCATGATGGTTGGCTGGAAACCACTCCCAGATGAAGGGGATAACACATCCACGCATGGTATCAAGTCAATACATTTTTATTGTCTCATGTTTCTTAACTGTGAAGAATAAAAATGGAAAATAAAATGCATTTATGTTTGCGCCAAGGTTAATGTTAATACAATATGCAAATACTTTTAAATTGTGGCTTTTTCAACTTTTTCTTTTTCTTTTTTTAATTTGGTTGTTTGGCTGTATAACAAATTACCGCAAACACAGCAGTGCAAAATAACATGCATTATTCATCTCATTGTTTCTGTGGCTCAAAATTCCAGTTCTTAGTTAGCTAGGAACTCTGCTCCAGAGTCTCACAAGCTGAAATCAAGATGTCAGCCAGATCCACCCTCTCATCGGAAGCTCAGTTCCTTACAATTGTAGGACCTAAATCCCTGTTTGCCTGTCAGGTGTTGGGAATGCTCTCAGGCTTAGAGAGCAAGCTCTTCCCATGTGGCCCCCTCATTTGCCAGTTCAGAATGTGGTTGGAGTGAGTTACATGGTGCATAGTGGGAACACAACCTCAGGCACAGAATTCAGCAAATAAATGCCTTATTATTTACATAGCCCAAAGGCTCCCAGAGGGCAGGAGTAGAGACCCCATTATGTTCCATCTCCCAGGAAGGCCAAGTTGCTCAGGTCAGGATCAGTGGATAGCCACTCTGCATATCCCACTTCACGGAGAGAAGAGACCCGGTAGTATTTGGGTATGCAGTATTTATCTATCATGGGGGAAGGGGATCTTGCCACTAAGAGTTCCAGCCCTGAGAAGCATCTGGTCTTACTTGTTTCAAGTTAACTGGGTTCCAGGTCTTTTATTAGACCTAACATCTCCGCTGGGAAGGTGGAATGGACCACTGAAACATCCGGCATAATAAATAAAGGATGTGGGGGGTAGGTGAGGCCTGGGAGATGCCTGCTGAATGTGTCTGTGACTACCCCTGCAGTCCAACCTTTGGTCTCTCTGCCAAGCACTAGCTTCTGCAGCATGAGCCCACCTCTCACCTATGACATGAAGGCAGAAACAAGTCAGACCCATGTGCTTGTGACTCTCAACAATGTTGACAGTAAAAGTCTGGGAACAACAAAAACTGCATCACAGTAGGAAAGCTTTACCCATAGGTGAAGTAGGGAATGGCCTGAACATTGGAGGTTTTGTTTCTTCTCAAAGACCCTGGTGTTGCACAGCCCACCCCTAGAAAGTCACAGGCCATTACATGGGTAATTGTTGCATCTCAAATTGTCCAGAGTTGTGGTGGCAGATCTAACAGTCAGTCAGGTACCCTGCCATTGTGATTCTAATTCATCAGGTGGATGAAGGAATTAACTTCCAGGTTGCTGTTGGGTCAAATCTGTAGAAAATGGGGGGTGGGGGTAGGGGGACGAAGTGGAGAGCAATAACTGGTCCTGACAAGGTGGTCATGAAATCTCTTCCCATAGGAGAAACCTTTTTTGGCTATTGGCAGTAATTTATCTTTTTCCTAAGAGTGTTTGTTTGCCCCTTGCTCTGAGCTATAACTTTGAACATTTGCATTCATCTGACTGTCTTACTGTTATCTTCTGGCTCCCTTCTGTTGTCCTGATAGAGGAGAGTTGCCAAGATTCTTCAAAAGGTGTCCCATAACTGTTCCCTAAAGGACTTGTGTCTCCAACAAGGATAGGCATTGTGCACTAGCCTTCAGTATGTGGGTGACACCATGGTTCACGCCCACTGGATTGTCACCCCATGTGTGTCAATGAGTTCTACGCCCACTTCCAGCATCCCACTCCTTTGATTGGTGGCCCCAACCTTCTAACATCTTGGGAATCATGTAGAGGTGAATTCACCAAGATAGACCACATTCTAGGCCACAGAAAAACATATCAGCAAATTGAAAAGAATAAAAATCATATAAAGTGTATTCTCAAATCATGGTGAAATTAAATTAAAAACAAATAACAAAGAAAGAGCTAGAAAATACACCAATACTTGGATAACAAGACACTTTTAAATATGACATGATTCAAAGCAGGACCTTTAAGAGTATTTCAAAAATATTTTGAATAAAACAAAAATGAAACATCAAAATTTGTGGGCTGCAGCAAAAGCAGTGCTTAGAGGAAAATATACAGCATTAAATGCTATACATTAAAAAATGAAGAAAGATATAAAATCAAAAACCTAAGATACCACTTTAGGAAACTAGAGAATTAAGAGCAATTTAAGCTTATAGCAAGTAGAAAAGAAGAAATTACAAAAATTAGAGCAGAAATCAATAAAATTGAAAACAAGAAAATAGTGGAGAAAATTAATCAAACAGAAAGCTTATCTTTGGAAAAGATGAAGAAATCAGTGAACCTCTAGCCAAACCAATGAAGAAATAATGAGAGAACACAAAAATTATCAATATCAAATATGAAGGTCATATACCTATTCATTCAATGTAATATTATTCAGCAATAAAAGGAAATGAACTATCAGGCAATTAAAAGACATGAATGAATCATAACTACATATTGTTACATAGAAAGAGCCTTTTTAAATGGTTCAATATTGGATGATTGCAATTCTATGACATTCTGGAAAAGGTAAGATTATTGAGATGGTGAAATGATCTGTGGTTAGCAGAGGTTGAATGGATAAATTCAAGGGATTTTTTATGGCATCAAAGCTATTCTATATAATGCTTTAATGAAGGATACATGCTATTATTTGTCTATCAAAACCCATAGAGTCTTAAAGTACAAAAGGTGAACCTGAATGAATACACATTTTAAATAATTCATTTAGGAGAAAATTGCAGATGGAATGCAAAATGTGACAAAACAATTTAGCCACACTATAAACGTCTGAAACGACTCACTGAAGGCAGTAGGTAAAAAAATATGCTGACATAAGTAACTTTCTTAATTTGCCAGAGCAGCTATGATAAATGTCATACACTGATTGGGTTAAGCAATAAGGATTTATTGTCTTACTATTTTGGAAGCCAGAAGTCCAAAATCAAGGCCACACTTTCTCTAGCAGTCTGTAGCATTGCGGTGCTGGCTTGGAGTTCCTTGATATCTCTGCCTTCATCACAAGGTAATCTGCATCATCTTTTGTTTTGTTTTGTTTTGTTTTAACATGGACAGGCACTGGAAAATGAACCCATGTCTCAGGCATGGCAGGCAAGAACTCTGCCACTGAGCTACCATGGCCCGCCCAATCTGCATCATTTTTGACTTCTGATTTCGGCTTCTACTCACTACTACATCCAATTTTCTATGTTTATAAAACTTCAGTCCTATGGCTTAAGGTCCACCTTCATTCAATTTGTCCACTTCTTAGCTAATATCATCTTCAAAGTTCCTGCTTACACATGGGTTCACATCCACAGGGTAGCAGTTAAGACTTGAACAGGGTTTTGTGGGGGACATGACTTCATCCCCAACAGTAACTTTAGAAACCAGTAGAATCTGTAAGACTGAAGGCAAAATGATCTGTACAAAAGCACTATATTGTAATTGATAAAGTTTTTATTTAGGGAGCTTTTGGTCAACAATTCTGATATCACTATACATGTATACTGGCTTTGAACAATTAAATGAATGGAATCCTGGAACAAAAAAAAAAGTTTTTTTTTTTTTGAAAAACTAAAGGAATCTGAATAATATATGGATTTTGGTTAATAATAATATAACTATATGTATTTGTCAATTTTAATAAATGAACCAGTTAATGTAAGATGTTAAATATAGGAGAAATTGGGTGTGGGGCATCTGGGAATGTTTTATACTATCTTCACAATTTTTGTAAATCTTAAATATTATTTAAACAATCATGATCCATGATATAATTTGAGCACACGGCATTTGGAAAGAGATGCCAAAGTAAATTTGGGGAGGACCTGAAATTAAAAAATAAATTCATTAAATGTGAATAGACTCTGAGGATATTACTGCATGTATTATTTGATGTGGAATTGAAATAAAATTAGGACACATGTGCCTGTTGTCAAGGAACTGAGTTTGAAGGAAGAACAAGCGTAGTATGGAGAGAAAATAAATGGTGCTTTAGCAGCAAATGGGAGTGTAATTGACCCAGAATTTAATGCTTGCTGTATGTTTTTAGCATTTCATCTTATTAAGGGTTGTATCTGGCATATTGCTTCATTCAAACAAGTGACGTTATTATTTTTAAATATTGTAGTGGTTAAAGTTAGTAATAGATTGAGCCAATTTTCATTAACCTTGATAATCTGCTTAATTTAAAGATGAAAAAATTATCCCACTTGTGATTTAACTATTTCTCTAAAGAAGGAAATACACCCATGTTCCTATACCATTGTACTATAAGTCTCTCCTTTTTCTTAACATTTTGGTCTAGGTTGATATTGTCTTGAAATATGATATCTTACAACCAGCACCATATATTTTATTCACATTTTCCATTTACCAGAAGTTACATGCTAAGCAGAGCAACAGCCAGAATGGCAGTTAATATTAAATTAAAATATAATAGCTTTGCTGGGTGCAAATTCACATAATGATGTTCACAGGCATAGTATTGCCATTTTTCTCATTAAAAACGTGAAATGCCTGCCCTCCTTATTTTGACTTAATTCCACAGACTCATTGAAGTAATTTTCCATTTGACTTTAGAGAATGGATTTCTGGAGGCATTGCCACCCACTCCAGAATCAACATTTTTTGGAGGATTTGCAGATCGGAGTTTTAATTAAAGCTCTTCTCAAAGAATAATGAAATTATATTAAAAAGTTCATTTACTAAGCACAACAGAAACCTATTAACTCATTGGACTCTGCTCACTGAAGTTATGATTTAATGTTAGTTAAAAACTAGAGCATTCTTATTAACTGTTATAGCCAGTAATTGGAGTATGGAGCCCTAAACTTATTCATAAAAAATTAATGAAAAAGTAGATGATAACATTTCACCATTTTATGCTGTGGCTGATGTTTTTCTGAATAAGAACATAAGTTCCTTGAAGGAAAGGATCTTTGTTTTAATCATTGCTGGTTCCTCAGTGCCAGAAAAGTATGTCAATATAATAGTCACTTAGTATACACATTTAATGAATGAATGGAACCATGATGACTTAAACAAAAAAAGTACAAACAAGAATTGTCATATTTTTCATTATTATATTGTAGAACTATAATCCTTACAGAACATATGTGAAGTGCTTCTTGGCAAGGTTTGAAAAAGATAAATCCTATAATGCAAATAATATTGATCCATATTTTTATGGGCTTGCAAAATACGTCAACAAATGTTTAAGCTAAATGAGAAAACAAGGCTATTTTCAGGTATGGCATTTTTAGTAGTCTCATTGCATTCTCTGGTACTTACAAACCAGAATCCACTTTTCTAAGAAATGCAAAAACCCAAACTAGATAGTTTAGTGAAGCCTCTAGAAAAACTGAAATATGAAGATTTAGTTGCATTTGTGGTTTTGAAATATTGCCCTGCCGATGAGAATATGATTTTGTTGCTCTAGAAGTTCAACTTATTTTGAGGAAGTTTTGAAATCAACATAAGGAATATTTAACCACTATTGCTGTTGATTTATAGAGTAAGTACATAGTAGGGGAGGTGGACTTCCTTGTACTGGACATATTCAATGTCTCTTTTACAGGGATTCTTGCAAAGTTGGAGACTTGATTAAATATCCACAAGACCATTTGTAACTCTAAAAATCCACGAGGCTATGCTTCTTTCCACTTATTTACAGCAACCATCTAGTTTTCTATTCTATGGTTATGAAACATTATATTTGATATGAGATATCTTTAGCTTGAAATCTGATTCTGCATACCAATTTTAAGAAATTGGACAGGATATTAATCGTTTGGAAGTGATAAAACATCCTCCAGAGAATGGTAACTGAATATTAAGTAAAATATCATGTACATTCTAGAATATAATATAAATTAAGCATAAACAGATCATGAAATTAGCCATTTATTGAAAATCTACAAGGCAATATCTTTCACTTATTTCTCAAATATGCATTGAGTGGCCCTACTGTGTACACAACAAAAAATTAGTCTCAAAATATGCAGAAGCAAACAAGTGCAATACAACCTTATAACTCTTACAAATTGCCATATCTTCCTTATGATCTAGTGATTCTACTCCATAGTTTATAGTAAGTTAAGATTAAGACAATATAATAGCTTGTCAAGGACTACACAGCTTCCTGTAGTTACAATCAGAGTAGAACCAGGTCTGTATAATTTCAAAGACTTATATATATATATATATATATATATATATATATATATATATAAATTTTTCTAAAGAATCCACGGATATTTATACACATTTTCATTATTAATTTCATACAATTTGTATAGTATAGAAAATTATTTCTAGCATTGACACCATTAAAAGGATGGTGAATATATATAAATTCTATGAAGTTACAAATTTTTTTCCATTATTACTACTTGTCTTTCACATGACTAATATTTAGAGGGGAAAGTTTTCCCTAAGAGCTCTCGAGTCCTTCATTATATTTGGAAGAATGATTATACATGCTCACGAAACAATGTAGATATATATGCCTTTTGTGGACTAGCACTGGCTCTTGAGTTATCTCCATTTTTAATGGAGCAAGAAGTTATTGTAAAGTGCTAATTGAATGGACTAAATTCAATTCAATTCAATATGGGATAGTCAGAGAAATAAGTTTATTTTATGTTTTATTGAACTTAAGTATGCAAATAGAAAAATAAACAGCCCATAATTGTGCAACTCAATGAATTTTCACAAACTGTAAAGACCTATATAACAGGCTTGAAAATAAAAATCTAGAATATTACCCACACCCCAGTAGGTGCACCTCATGTTCCCTTCTAGTCATAGCATCCTCATACCTAAGCATTTGGTATTCTGATTTTTAACAGCAGAGATTAGCTTTGTCTGTATAGATATATATATACTTGTTTGCTTCTGCATATTTTGAGACTAATTTTTTGTTGTGTACACAGTAGGGCCACTCAATGCATATTAAAACCAATAGCTAAAACCATAGCTATTATATGCCTTTTGTGATTGGCTTATTTTGCCCAACTTTATGTTTGTGAAACTTGTTCTATTGTGTGATACCATAATTTACTTATTTTTCATTGTATGGTTTACCAAAATTTTGCTAGTTTCCAATTTGGAGCTGTTACAAATGGTGCTGACATGAACAGTGTTATGCTTTTTGCTGAGCCTATTTATGTTGTGTGTGTGTGTGTTTAATAGTGGAAATTCTGGTTCTTAGAAATACATATATTTACCTTTAATAGACATTGCCAAGCAGTTTTCTAATATGTTTGTAACCTTTTCCTTTCCTGCTAGCAATGCATAAACTTGGTTGCTCTAATTCCCTTCAATCACTTGATATTTTTCTGTCATTTTCATTTCCATGGGGCCTATAGAATAGTATCACATTTAATGTGTATATATATATATATATATATATATATCCAAGATGACTATTGAAGATGCATACCTTTCCATATGTTTATTGGTATTTGGATTTCCTGTATTATTATATGATGTATTCAAGATTTTTTCCCAATTTTCTATTGTATTGTCAGGCTGCAGAGTCCCAGAATCTTTGACCCTGGCAATCTCAATATATGGTGCCCAAAATCCAATAGAATATAAGTTTCATGAAGTCAATAGTTTTCATTTGCCTTTTTTCTTATAAAGAAGATAAGTGTTCTTTTTGAAACACTAGATGAGTGTTTCAGCTATTGGATGTTCAGAAAATATTGAATGAATGAAGGAAGGGAGGAATATAAACCTTCTCATCATATTAAACTATATATGGTAAGAGAGGTATATGTCAAGCTGTGATTTTAACAAAGGAATCTATATTAAAGCATTAGTTCTTCAAAGAATTGGCTTTCTCTAGAAACAATGATTATATAGCAGATGGAACGGGTTTGTGGTATGTGCATTATTTAATTGTTTTCTATCCACATAGGAAACCTCTAGGGCTCCATTTATATTTTCCATCATGAAGCCTGACTCTACAATTTTCTTCTTCTTTAGAAAACCCCTTTGTCTTCAGTTTATATATAATTGCCATTTTCAATCACAGTATAATCTCAACAGTCTTCTCACTCTAGCTCTAACTGCCTTTTCAGTAAAAGGGGTAGAAAAGAAAACACAGCTTCTTTCAGTTCAACACATCAGAGGAGGGTAGAAATCCAATTTCCTGATTCCCAGTTCAGTTTTCTCTCTATTACAAACATAACACCACTGAGTGAACTTTAGCTGCTGTATCTATAAAAGTTCTAACATTCATAGTCACAAATCAACATGTGTGCAGGCTTCTTCAAATTTAGAGGGTGCAGACAAAAGGCAAGAAGGGGAAACAAAACAGTCGAAGGGATGTATTTGGGTGGGGATTTGATTTATAAAATTTTTGTTTGGTTTACACTTCAACTCTATAGACCCTGTTTTTGTGATACTGTTGTTTGACGCTGCAGTGCACTTGATTTAGAAAAGACTAAAATAAGCCACAGAAGACTACTCTTAGGAGCTAGAGAAGGTTAATGGTAATAAATAAAGTCAAGGCTGGGATAAAGGATTATAGTTATAGATCTATCCATGCAACTGTACATAAAAATGGACAAACATCATATATAATAAATACAATAAATGAGGACATCATTAATAAATGAGAAGTCTTCCACTGGCAAACATCTCCATCTGATAGTAAAATTAGAAACATTAAATCAGCAAACCTCATCAAATATTACTGTATGTAAGGATTTTGTACTGAATTATGCTGAAATAATAGACAAGTCTGAATGGTATCCAAATATTACAGGCATTACTCAAATAAATATTTAAAAATAAAATGACACTGTTTTAGTTTGCTAGCTGCCGAATGCAATATACTAGGAATGGAACAATTTTTAAAAGGAAGAATTTAATAAATTGCTAGTTTACAGTTCTAAAACTGAGAAAATGTCCCAATTAAAACAAGTCTATCGAAATGTCCATTCTAAGGCATCCAGGGAAAGATACCTTGGTTCAAGAAGGCCGATGAAGTTCAGGGTTAGTTCGCACATGGCAAACATGGCATCATCTGCCAGCTTTCTCTCCTGGCTCCCTGTTTCATGAAGCTCCCCAGGAGGCATTTTCCTTCTTCATCCCCAAAGGTCTTGGCTGGTAGACTCTCTGCTTCTTGTGGCTATGTCATTCTCTGCTCTCTCAGAAGTCTCTCACATTCTCCAAAATGTTTCCTCTTTTATAGGATTCCAGTAAACTAATCAAGATCCACCTGGAATGGGTGGAGACACATCTCCACCTAATACAGCTTAACAGACACTCTTGATTGAGTTACACCTCCAGGGAGATGATCTAATTACAGATTCAAATATACATTATTGAATATGGATTATTCTGTTTTTACAAAATGGGATTTTGATTAAAACATGGCTTTTCTAGGGGACATGCCTCCTTTCAAACCAGCACAGGCACTAAGATTAGAGAAAAGCATTTTCATAAAAGGATTTTTTTAAGTTTCTAATACCAATTGGTAACACTGTTTTTTTTGTTGTTGTTGTTGATATAGAGTAAGCTTGAAGCAAGCATGATAGAGAACATGTGACCAGTGAAATTATTGATAATTCTATGTTTAAAATCTCCTCTCCATTATAAAAGAATGAGCAATAGAAAATCAGGATGGAGTGTTTCTTTTATCACACTCAATGCATTTTTAAAGTTAAATATGAAAGTAATGACAGCAGTGCTCTATCACAAGAATTTATTTGTAAATTTTCTATTATATAACAGCTTGGAATATAACATTAACAAAAAATAATATATATTAAAATTGAATCTGTTTTTAATTAAATTCGTCATTTAAAACATTTTAGCACTTACATGCATAAATAGTCTACAAGTCAATCTTTATTATTTTCTGACACAGAATTTATGAAACCTTGTCACATTTACATATTTGTTATATTGATGATGAGAAATAATATGGTTTCTGGCATGTAAATCAAAGTATATGGAAAAATGCCATCAAATTAATTATTGATGTCTTACAAAATCCATAGTTAATAAAATAAACCAGATAGGAAAGCAGAAAACAACAACAATAACAACAACAATAAAATATATATTAATGTGCATACTATACAGTCAAGAACATGAGTAACAAGATTTTTCATCAAGAAAAAAAAGAAAAGAGGAAGAGGATAAAGTCAAGAATCTCATCTTTTCTTCACTTTGATGTTTTTAATGGTATAATTTTGCATGCTTCATTTAGATTATATTTTTCTCACCTTCTGCTCTGGAGAATGACAATCAAAAAACTACATTTTCCATACTATTTTCAATACTTTTTTTTGCATGGTGGGATCATATTTCATTATTTTTCCATGTGGGTATCCCAGTATTGCAGTACTATTAATTGGATTTTTTTGTTTTGGTTGTTTGTTCATTTTTGGGGAAGTGCATGGACCAGGAATTGAACCCTGGTTTCCTGGATGGCAGGTGAGGATGCTAACACTGAGCTACCCTTGCAACCCCCATTTTCCATACTATTTTGAAGGTAGGTTTGTGGATGCAAAATATATTTCACTTATTAGCTGCATTCCTGCTAAACTTGGAAGACATAAGTTAAGCAAAAGCCTTCTGCCAGTTGCTCTTTCTGACCACAAGCAAGCTCATGGTGATGTAATTGCTGAGGGAGTCAGGGTCTCCAGACTTCAAATCTGGTGGCCAAGTAAAGCTTAACAAGGAGCAGAGACAGTTGTAGACAATGCAGAGGCAACTTTCTAATCTCTGGATTGTAAGCATGGGAATTCTCTTGAAATCAATGACACAGGTCTCCCCTGACTCTTCATCTTCTAACCACTCCAATCATGCTTTAAGCAACTAATTTCCTAAATAAAATTGATTAATAATTGAAATAACTAAGAGCTTTATGTTTCCTGCATTCTGCAATGGCTGGTAAGGAAAAAAGAAAAGACTTGAAATCACTTTTTAAAAACCATAGCTAAACAAATCTATGAAACATGCAAATATATATGTAAAATAAAGATATTACAGAAGATGCAAATATGTGGGGACGTGCATTATATTTCAGGAAAGGTGTGAAAACAGTCAAATAAATTTTTCTTAATTAACATATACCCAACCAAAATCCTAAGGGATTCTTATGGAAGTTTAAAAATGCAATTCTAAAGTTTACCCGCAGACATGAACAGATACAAAGGGAAAAATGATGTAGCTATTATACCAGATATTAGCTAAAACAAAACTATGGAAATTAATACAGTATGATACCATAGAAAAAGTGTAAATTAATCCCAAAATTCCATAATCAATGCATACAGAAACATTATTTTGTGTGTGTTCATTTCCAGGCTGCTGAAACAAACATTTTGCAGTAGGGTGTCTTAACAACAGGAATTTATTGTCTCACAGTGCCCGAGGCTAGAAGGCTTGCTTCTTCCTGTGGCTGGTATCTTCTGGCTTCCTAGCAAACACGGGGTACCTTGGCTTTTCTTCTGTACGGCCATTCACACGGCGGTGTCTTCTATTTTCTCTTTCAGGTCCCATTGACTTCCAGTTTCTGGATGGTCTCCATGGCTTCTGTCTTTGCAGCTTCTCTATAAGGACCCTGTAACAGAATTAAGACCCATCTTGATTCACCTGTGCCGCACCTTAACCGAAGTAACCTCATCCAAAGGTCCTAACTGCATAGGCTCGCATCCACAGGAATGGGTTGTGGTTAAGAATATGTTTTTCTGGTCTACGTAAATCCAAGCACCATATTTAATTTGCTATGCGATGAGGAAGTCATCCAAACAAGTGAGGAATAAACAGATTAAGGAACCCACGATTTACTTTATTCAAATAAAAACAATAAAAGTGCAAGTTGTCCCCAAACCATAAATCAAAATTAGCTCTGGATTGATTAACAAACTAAACCTTCAAATTATCATATATGCTAAAAAAGTAATTGCAAGTCTATTTAAAGTTTATGTAAATGACATAAGAATGGGTATGAACTTTTTGGAGAAAAAAAAAGCATTGCAATAAATCACCAATGAAAAAAAGAAAACATTTGTCATTCTACAAGCATAAATCCCCTTTATGCCAACAACTTCTTAAATCAGATTGAAAACAAATGAAAAATGAAGAGAAATATTGGCAGTGAATATCAGAGACAAATGGTTAATTTACTTATACAGGTATACTAACAATAAAGAAAGTATATCATTGGAAATACAGGGAAAGAACCTTAAAAGACAATTAACAGAATCAGACAAAGAAAGACAATTAAAACAAAATATTACCTTTCAGATATTACAAATGAAAAATTTCCATTATAAAATAGATGCAGAAAAATAGTATGAGAGTGAATCATAGTATTGTTTAAAATTGTGAAAATTTAGAAACAGTCTAAATGTGGAAATTTAGACTGTTTCTAAATTTCCACAAAACATATGAATGAATTTTGCTAAGCCTGTAACATGAATTAATATAGGGTCATTCAAAGTAATACCTTATAACATTTAATGAGGATAGAGGATACTCAAAACATGGGAGCAGTTGATAAAATTAGGAGATAAAATTTTGAGTAACTTAGTTATATAGAAACTATTTATTCATTCATTCTTTATTTAAATATTTAAATATAATCCAGGAGAAATGCACAAAATATCTATTTATTGCAGCATTGGGAATCATTTTCTTATTATTTGCCCCTCTATATTTTCTCAGTTTCTGTTTTAATTACATAATCAAGCAAAATAAGTGATATTTTACCTCTGTGGGTTACTTATACTTGTTTCCCACATTAGAAACAAATGTAATATTGTACCAAAAATCAAATACTTTAATGAAAACTGAAGGGGATATTGTAACCAGAATTAGTAAAACATCATTTCAATTACATTTTTAATGTAAAAGCACTTTGCCAGAGCATGATACTTTTGCTTAAATAATATGATTAATGTATAAAATATCATTAAAAATGTAAAATCTAACAAAGTAGACATTGCAATTAAGAACTAAGGAAAACATTTCCTGTTGAGAGTATATTATATATTATACCTTTGATCAATATAGAGTAGCTGTGTTGCTAAACAGAGCTAACTATATGTGCATATGCCAGGTCTTTTCTTTTTGACTGTGAACACAAAAGACATTTATATTTTCACAGTGAGGGCAAGCTTGATATTCAGTGTTCTCTACCACAAAATGGCCATTATAATGCAATATTTCTATTTTTCACAGGGTTCTTACACAACCAAAATAGACCAAACATATAAGCCCACAGTATCAAGAATAACAATAAGACAAATTGTGCCTGTCATATTAAAATTCAAACTAATTTTTATAGTGCAAATAACTGCATGTCTATTAACTAAGATACCTTTGAAAACAAGTGACAGAAGATTTAAGCTGCACTAGCTTAAGAAGGAAATGTAAGAGTTCATGAAAGCAAACTTTTCATGGCAGTGTTGATCTTCTGACAAAATGTCATCAAAACCTCATTTCTCCAATATCTCCATTTCTCGGATCTTTTTCATTTGTATTGACTACATTCTCAGACTGATTTATATCTGTAATTGTCCAGCATTTTAATCCATTTTGTTCATTTCTGTATCCCAAGTGCTTATAACAGCACTAGGCACATGGTAGGTATTCCATAACTATTTGTTGAGTGAATAAATAAATGAATGGATGAAAGTGAAATGGCTGCAGTAACTTCAATTCCTTATTTTCCCAGCATCAATCCAGCATTAGAGTGCCTCTACCTTTATCAGTAGCTCCAACCCAACATGTCTGGTTGGTCCATCTCTGAACTAAAAATTGTGATCTTCTATCCAGACTTGAGGCACATGCCAACCTCTATGAATAACTGACCTACTTAAAAAATGGACGGAGAAGTGGGTCATGCCACAGAGGAAAACTGAAGTATTGTTACCAAAAGAATATTGAATAGATGTTAGGAATCCAAAATATGGCATTTTTAAAGTGCATATGTCTTAAACATCACACATAAACTCAATCCTATTATGTTATTCCTGTGAAGCAATGAATATAATTCCCTCATTTATAAAAGGAAGATTTAAGAAACATCCCATAGAAACATTCAGGGTTAATGTTTTGCAAAATGCTTTGGGTGTGGTTGATTGAACCAAGAGACTCCAAGTTTGCAGTTGACAGCTCAAAGTGAAATCAATAAATGCATTTCTTGTTGGAGGGAAGGCAAATAGGAAAGAGCATAAATCTAAAGCAAGACTGAAAAAATGATGACCTGTTAATACATATTTGTTACCTTTTTATTGGAAAGTAAAGAACAAAATAGAAAGGAAGATGACCCCACTCACTGAAGGCCTTTCCATTACAAGTTTACTTTCAGTATTCCTCAATGTATGGTAAAAATGTCTTTTGAACTGGTTTCAAGGTACTAATCCATTGATTTTCTCAGAGGCTCAGCTATCAATACAGAGCCTCCAGGATGTCTGGCACGCCAGTCACCTCTAAGCAGTGTTTTAAATGAAGGGTAGGTAAACAGCCTTTCTGTTTATTGTGGATTTTCATCTACTGATTAAGACATATTAAATAGTGAAATATGAGGAAAAATTGCCCATTGCCTAATTTTTCCATGTAATATGCTGGCAATGAGACTTTCAATATAACATTAGAAAAGCATTTCCCAATGTCTTTTTATAAGTGTTTCATAAACATTTTGCAGGTAGATAGCTCA
Organism: Tamandua tetradactyla; assembly: GCF_023851605.1. Classification (NCBI taxonomy): domain Eukaryota; kingdom Metazoa; phylum Chordata; class Mammalia; order Pilosa; family Myrmecophagidae; genus Tamandua; species Tamandua tetradactyla. The sequence continues at coordinate 61,674,770 of NC_135345.1, forward strand.
AATTTTTCTTGATGATAGCTTAGATAAACCACTGCTTTGTTCTGTTTATTCAGAAACTAAAATGTGAGTGTTGATCTTCAACTTAGAGTCCTAGAAATGATAAGCTGCTTGAAATATTTACATTGTATTAATCCAATGAACATCTATTAAGAGTTTACTTTCCTAAAGCCAAATTGCTTAGTGGGTTAGAGCATGGACTCTGAAGTCAAATCCCTTCTTTACCATGTACTAACTCTATGATCTTGGCAGAGGTTTTTAACCTTCTTCTGTTTCGGTAGATTCATCTTTAAAATGCAGCTAGGAGAGCACCTGCATTTACAGAGCTGTTCTAAAAAGTTTACTTAGAAAAAAATTTTGGAGTATAGTAAGTGCTACTGTAAATGTTATTTAATATTATTATACGCAATATTTTATATCAATTCGAGATAGCAGTGTTTGGTAGCTGCACATCCAACTTACCTGGACTAAAATGTGCCCCGCTTCTGTTAAGTGTGGCCATGTGATTAAAGCAAAGTTAAGGAAATATGTGACGAAATGAGATATGTCACTCCCAAGCTTGGCTCATAAAAGCTTCCTTACCTTCCCATGCTCTCATTCCTCCTTCTAGTTTGTTGAGCTGTTGATGCCAATGACAGCCTTGGAAGATAACTGACAAAATAGTAGTCTCTGTTAGCCCAAGTTCATGAGTGTGTAAAGGAAACATACATAGATCATTTGACTAGTTGCACAAGATTCATCCTGAGCATTAATCTTCTGTTTGTAGAGTCATTACATTTTTCGATATTTTCTTTACTGTAGCGATGGTTCTGTAACTAATACAAGAAATAAAAAGGTAAATGAAACACACTGATTAAAGTAGCTTATAGGTTAATGAAGAGACTGAGGTACACACACAACTTAAAAGCTCAATGCTGTAAAAAGTTTGTAAAGAGAAAAATATCTCAAATTATAGGAATTCAGATGTCCCCAGGAAGAAAAGAGACAATGCTAGGTTGAAAAATCATTGAAAATTATTTGTGATTGTGGCTCTTCAACTGCACCTTCAAGGAATAGTGAAGTCATCACAAGAATATGAAGCTACCCAGGCACGGGAGTAACATGGATAAAGAGGCACAAGTGGAAAAGTTCAAATATTTTACGAGAACAGCAAATACTAAAATTGCCTGGAATGAGAATTATCAATGATGGAAAAGGTAGGCTAGTGTTAGATGTTGAAAAAGATCCTTATTTTCATTTTTCCAAATTTAAATATTCAATATTTATTTGATATGGAATGGGGAACACCTGAAGTTACAAAAGCCGAAGATTAAAAGTATGGATAAAATTAAGGAATTTTTTTATTCAACAACTATTTATTAGAAGCCTGTTAACGTTCAACACTGTGGAATCTAAATATGCCTCAATACTATACCTATTACTCCTATTTATTTTTCTCATTAGAGACATTGTGGATTTACAGAACAGTTGTGCGTAAAATACGAGATTCTCACATACTACTGTATCATTAATGCCTTGCATTGGTGAAGAACAATTTGTTACAATTGATGACAGCACATTTTTATTAACCATAGTCCATAAACTTAGGGTTCACTGTAGTATAAATCCATGGATTTTTAAAAAAACCTTTTGTTCTATTACTATATTCAGAACTATACACATTCAGATATCCATTTCAAAGCTTTAATTATATTCACAGTGTTGTGCAACCATCACCACCAACCATTGCCAAGAAATTTACATCATTCCAAATAGGAATCTTGTATACTTTAAGCCTAACTTCCCATTCCCTATTCCCACCCCATCCCCTGGTAATCTGTATTCTAGATTCTAACTCTATGAGTTTGCTTATTCTAATTATCAGTGAGATTATACAATATTTGTCCTTTTTTGTCTGGCTTAGTTCACTAACATAATGTCTTCAAGTTTTATCACATGTATCAGAACTTCATTCCTTTTTATGGCTGAATAATATTTCAGTGCATGTATATACCATATTTCATTTCTCCATTCGTCTGTTGATGGACACGTGAGTTGCCAGCATTCTTTGACAATTATGAATAATGCCACCATGTACGCTGGTATGCAAATATCTGTTCAAGACCCTGCTTTAAAAACTTTTGGGTACATACCTAGTAGTAGGATTGCTGGGTCACATGGAAATCCTATACTCAGCTTTCTGAGGAACCACTAAATTGACTTCCACAGTGGAACCGACAATGAATGTGAATTCCTATTTCTCTACATCTTCTCCAACACTTAAATTTTCCATTTTTTAATAGCATTCATTCTATTGGGTATGAAATGATATCTCATTCTGGTTTTGATTTGCATGTCTCCAATTGCTAATGATACTGAACATTTTTCATGTGCTTTCTGGACATTCGTTTATTTTCTTTTGAGAAATATCCATTCAAGTCTTTTGCACATTTCATAATCCCTCATAGTCTTACTACTGCCTTTCATCCTCCCTACTCCAACAATGCCAAATTACTAGTGCCAACGTTTGCTATTTCACATTTCTATAACTCTATATATGCTGCTTCCTTAAATACAGTACCACTTAGTGTAAATGTCAACTCCTTCAAGAAAACTCACCCTTCTCAAGGTTAATTACTTCACTATTCTGAGACTGCACAATGTGTATAAGCCTGGCACATAGTAGGTACCCAGTTTATATGTGTTTAATGAATGAATATTTACTTCTACTCTATATTGAAATATTCTCCAATATCTATATTATAGTACCACAAACTACTTGAAGACTCATATCTCACCCAGCTCTTATGTCTTCCCAACTTTGTATCACCAACATTTGACACATTATCAGGCATATAGCAAGCCCTTCATAATGTTCATTGAACTAAATTGATCAGTGTGCTGAGAAAATAGAAGTAAAGAAACTCCTTAGAAATATATCTAATCTTAATCCTTAAATAAGCACCATACACTTATTTCAAACCCTTTGTTCATATTATTAGATAAACAGAAAAGCAGCACATTGCTGAATTAGTATCTGATACAATATAGATGAGTCTGGGACGCCATAGGCCATTTTTAAAAGCATGACGATCTTTAGATTGATTCTTTTAAATAGTGGTGAGACTAAAGCTGATGTACTCTCACTAAATTTAATGGTATCACAGCAAAATAGATTAAGATACCAAAAGCTCTATTGTGTAGATAATCATGCACTAAATAAAAGACAGCTATAATTTGTAAATATAATAATAATATTAATAAAGTTTTAAAATATAAATCAAAACCCACTCACCCAACAACTAATTTCAATCCAAACCCTACTTTTGGAGGTCCTATCTTCTAATAAATAAGCCAAAGTCAATTAATCACTGCAATTTCCCTTTTGGAAATCTAACTATGAATTGCATATGTAAACTGACTAAAATTCTAAATCTCAGCGTTCATCTCTTTGAAGTTCAGACTCCTTATTCCTTTATAGTTGCTTTTCAGCAAACCTTATTTGTTCATAAACAATTTGAATAAAAAATTTCCAACAATGTTCTGGTGTCAGAAGCAGGATCTAGAGCTTACCTGAGGCCCTTTCCATTTTATGTCTGATGTGAAGTAGGGTACCCGCTGGGTCCCCTTTGCACATTCACAGCTTGATGCTCAGTGGTATCGAATCACCAACCTCAAAATCTCAGAAGAATCTCTCATTTACACCTCTTGGCTATTTATCCCAGTGGTCTTTCTTTTTGCATATTGGAGAACGTTGTCATTTGACTCTGGTTCCAGACATTCCAGATAATCTTATAATCTTTCTCTCATTCTCTCCCTTCCTCCTAGCATGCCTGGAACCCCAGGTGTGCCAGGGTGAGCTCAAAAGAATGACATATTTTCTGTAATTCAACCACTGGGCACAAAGAAGATGTTCAGTCACCACCTTTTATGGAGAATTATGCACTAAAATTCTACCAAATAGCCTATGGAAGTACAGTTTCTAGCTTCATTTATTACAGAATCATTAGCTATGGTTTGCTTACCTGGACAGCCTGGATACACAGGGAAAAATTAGGAGAGCAAATATTCCCATAACAGAAAGTGGCTTATTCTCTCATCCTCACCATTACCACCAACCACAGAATTGTTAAAATTATGGAAGATTACTGTAGGGGATTAAAAAAGAAGCCTGAAGTAATAAAACCTAAAAGATAAAGGAAAGAAACTCAACACGTTTTCACAGTGACATCACTACCAGTCACTGTGCTGAATGGAAATCTGATCATAGGAGTGAATATCTTTATCATAGCCCTCCCATCCTGTCAGCAGTGACTGTGAGACAAACATGTCAGCAGATGGCCTGAGCATCAAGTTCTAGAACTTTACCACCATTAAAGAAGCTTTAATTTGGTGACAGTCAGTCCCTGATCCTAACTCATTGTTATCATCTAGTGACATTAACAAAGAATTGGAAGCATGGTTTAAGTCCTTCTATTTTACCAACACCTGTACGCAATTTATATTCTGAGGTTAGATGACTTTTGCCCCACAGTTGATGTCCAGGCCAAAAAGGGAAGTGTGACTGTTAATGATGTTCCTGTCCTTGAAGTAATCCCATTGAGTGAATGCCATATGCTTTAATAAAGCATTAAAAGAGCCTATAAGTGCTTATTTCTAAATAAAATAAAGCAAACTATAAGCTCCATGAGGGCAGGAAAATTTTCTATTTTTGTCACAGCTATATGTTCTCTGCATAGAAGAGTGCCTGACATACACTCGAGGTTCAAAAAAAATTTTTAATTAATAAGTAAATGATGTTGTGAATGTTCTGTTATGGGGGCACCAAGGAAAATGTTCATACTTACATTTCAAAAGTTTCAGATACTGTGTTATTCTTCATGATGCAGGTAAAACACTAGTTTGGACTTCAAGGCACTATCTATCTGGAGGAAGCCCTAAACTCTAAACCAGGTTTTGGTCTTGCTTTTCTCTGAACATGCAATGTAGAACCCAAGGTGTCTTCTTTCCATGAACATCTTAACTGAAGAGAAAGCCCTAGTTATATCCAAAGTCATTTGTTTCTATTAGAAAGAGATAATCCCAATGTTCTGGAATATATTTAGAACTGAAAGAAAGATCCTGGGCTATTGGTAGGATCCAGGCATGATGATCTCTCTGAACCCTGAATTCACAGACCATGGCTCAGTAGCTCAGCAGCTGGCAATAAAGCTCAGCATGGAGCTCATAGAAGGGAGGCAGAAAGTGGCATCAGCCCTGGCTTGATTGTGAGGGTGTGTTTCAGGTATGTTTGCTGCCATCATAGACAAAATTGGGGTTCTCTAGATATGCAAAAGACTGTATTCCCTCCTGAAGTTTTTCAACAGAGTGATGGAAAGTTAAGTATAATGTGGAGATAAACATTGAAACATAATTAAATAAAATCTAGTGAGGTCCTGATGTAGTCTAAAGAACCAAACCATTCTGTCCTCTCCTCTCTGACCCTGAATCAAGCAAAAAAGCCAAAGATATTTGCCCATTATTAAATCATATTCTAGGAATGTGACCACAGAGTGGGTGTGATGAAACTTTGAAATATACTGTTTTGGTTCTCTGGCCATGGTACCTTTGTATACCTAGGCCATTTGACTTTAAAAGAAAGACCCTCAATCATAGCTCTATTTTAGATGAGTCAGTTGCTAAATGTGACCTGATGTTGGTTGTGTCTGTAATGAAGGCTAGTAATAAATATCTAGTATGCATTGAGCCTTTTTTTTTTATGTCACCAGGTGTGTGATAAGAGTCGATTAGAATCAAGAAGCAATTGTCACTACTAACAGTGATCTTCAAGTGCTAGAAGTTGATGAGATCATCAGGTCATCTTTTTTTTTTTTTTTTTTTTTTTTTTTTTTTTTTTTTTTTAAGGAAAGACAGAGAGAAGGAAGGAAGGATAGAAGGAAGGAAGGAAGGAAGAAAGGGAAACATTTTTAAACATTTTCTTGTTTTTATTGTATTCTGTTTCTCCGTTTTTGTTACATGGGCTGGGGCCGGGAATCGAACCGAGGTCCTCCGGCATAGCAGGCAAGCACTTTGCCCGCTGAGCCACCGCGGCCCGCCCAAGGTCATCTTTTGAAATGCATTTGTCAAGTGGCTTGCAAGACCTACTAAGATTTCCAGCCTCTCATCTGAGTTATTGTTTTTGATCATTTAATTTGTTCCCATAGGTTATATCAATTTTGACTATTGTGAAAATTATAAAGCAAGATTATAGGCTAAAAATGATTTGAAAAATTTTTATTTAAAGGAAGAAAGTTAGAAATAATTAGTAAAATAATGGACAAAAATGTACGATGATCTTTGGGCTCAAAAAATGACCATTAAGAATAGCAAAAGCATCAATGTCAAACAATGTTCTGTGACCGGAAATATTTATTTTCAATTTGTCATTTAGATATACTGTCAAGTTGACCAGTATGATTTTAGTTAATTTATTTTTGGACACGTCCCCTGATGCTAGTGAACACAAAATAGCAACATGTTGGGAAATATGCCAAGATCTGGGCAAGTATAAGATGCTGTGAAAGCACATAATCTAATCTGTCTAGGAGATATCATGGATCAAAGCAAGCTTCCCAACTGTAAGGGTACTAAGGCAGAAATAGGAAAAGCAAACGGTAATAAACAAGATAAAAACAGAGAAGAAGAAAAGGAGATGATACTGCATATGCACTGGTATGGACTTGATAGCAAGCAGGCACACATCTCGGGTTGGAGAAGAAAGCGCAAGCAGTTCATTGACAGAAAACAGCAGAATACCTGACATATATTAGACTCATTGCAAGTATTTTCTGAATAAATTATTTCATTTTACTTATTTGTCTATTCTGATGCTTCTACAATGAGTATGAATTACTTTTGCACTGAAAAGAAAAGACACAAAGCTTAAAAGGAAACGATAGTACTTTTTTTGTTTTAAACTAATCCTATAGTGCCTCAAATTTCTGATATTTGCAAAACAGGTGACTGTAGATGGTCGTTTTCTACTCAATCAATTCAAGCAAATTGTCATGTGCACCAATTTCCAGTGTAACTCTAGATACTTTTATTGTACAGAATACTCTAAGCTTTTGGCATAGTGTCTTGTTCTCCATTGCCTCATCATCAGCTAGCTCAGTACTGTGGCACACTATAAGTTTCAACTTTGACAAATATCTGTGAATAAATGTATATGTTGTTTATAACACATGTACTTAATTCAGAAATCTCTGTTGATCTCCAAATCTATATATTCAATACCTCTTGAGAATTATTTACTTGGATGTCTAAAAGGCATCTCAATGCAAAATTTCAAAATATATTCCTTCTCTATGCTTCTTATATTAGTAAATGACAACATCTCAATCAATGTCATTAACTTTTGATCATGCTAGATTTATTCTATCTCAATTACTGACTTCCATCATCAATTACTAAGACTTACAGATTTTCTTTTCTAAATCCCTTGAAATCATTTTACCTTTGTTGTTTTGTCAACCATTCTCTCATTCCTTATCAGATGGGTTATAGCCAGAGCCTCTTAATTTTACTTACTTCCACCTCACCGTTAACTCAGAAATATTCCTAGAATGCAAATTTGATTGGCTTTTACCCCATTTAAAATCCTTTAATAACACTGGAATACTTGCAAGATATATGTTTAAGTCTTCTTTAAATCTGTCCCTCTAATAATCTTTTAGATCAAGAATACCTAAATTTCAAAGACTTTACAGCCCTCAAAAGAAACTATAAATATTTCCAAAAGTTTGTTATAAAATATGATACACACTATGTATAAAATATAATATATCCATGATTTACCTACTAAAAATATAAAAAGATAAATTTCTCATGTTTTTAACATTATCAGCAGATTTGCTAGCTATATCTCTTCCTAAAACCCACAAATTTTCATATGCTTATCGTTCACCCTTTTTTGTTTCCTACGTCTGAATTTGACCGTTTTAGATTGTTGTCCCTTTAACTTAAGAGGCGTGATAGTTCAGCATTTTTTGCATCACTGCAAGTTATAGATACTGGGAAGGGTTAATGATAGCCCTTAATATAATTTTCCAAGATTCTTGACTCTTTTCTTTCACTAATCTCCAAAAAAGTTTCCCAGCCTCATTAAATGCTTAAGCTGCAGGGGACAGTCAGTATTCTTGCCTTATTTTGTTCTACATTATATGTGCTCATGTCTCTTAACCACAAGCTCTCTGGGGCAGCAACCTGTTATTCGTCTAGGATTGGTTCATCATGTACATTTCTTGTCTTAAACAGAAAATGATAATAACCATCTGGATAGCAGTAATGTAAAAGAACAGCATGAACAGAGCTACAAAGCAAATCACAACTCAGAATGCGACAATCATCTTGGGCACTCATATTTTGCATCAAAGTGGCAAAAACCCAAAAGTCCAATTGCCCTGTCAGTTGTCAGCACATTTATTGAATTTTTTCTTCATTTTATGTTATTCAGCTTTTTCTTTCTCCTGCATACTAAAAATCCCATTTTCTACTATAGGATATTGACAGTTTGCTTAAGCATTTTAGTGCTGCTGGCATATTTTCTTCCAATTATCTTTGCTTTGTCTCCATCAGTTTTCATTATTGGTTTTATGTGATGAGGCTCCAATTTTGGCAGAAAAGCACTTAAGTCCATTCAACTTTTGCCACTTTCTTCCTCTAGATACAGCAACATAGTATTTCTTTTTAATCCAATCAAAATATACTATTTAGCAGCTCATTTGCAATAGATCCAAAAGCTAAGCTTTATTGTAACTCTTTTAGTATCATCATGCTTCATTCTTATACTTCCACTCACCAATATAGATTAAATCACAGGGAAAGTTTCAGTACAATGCCTAAAATTACAAACAAATGCATTGTCTAATAAAACTAGGCACAGGTCCTAGCAATTATCCATAAAAATGCAGAGTTGTGGGTTTTGCAAATAATTTTTTAAACAATTTTAAAGAACGAAAGATTCCTATTTTGTTAACTATGTATTGGTAGATGCAAAACAAACAAACAAAAAGATCACAAATTCCTCCCACCTCTCTATATGTGCTTCTTTCTGATACATCTTTGCAATGCCTCCCATCAAGAGCTATGACTTTGTCTCCATCTTTTGCATCTGCATTTGCCCACCTGACTTATTTTAACCAATTGGACATTGGTAAGCAGGATGCAAGCAGAGGCATAAAAAGCTCTTTTGCATTATGGCTTGCCCTCTCTTGCAGCTGGGAACCTTTTGTCACCATTTGAAAAAGCCCAACCTAGCCTACAAAGATTAAGAAACCAAATGAAGCAGAGATAATCCAAATTAGCAGAGGCTTCCTAGACCTGAAATCTGCCAAACATTAAAGTCGAGACCATCCTTAGAATAATCAGCCACAGTTAATCACTTGCTGACCACAGAAATAACCTGGCTGATCCAGACTAGAGGATCTGCACTCAGAGAATTATGAACAAATAAAGATAATTGATAAAATAAATAACTGTTTGCTCAATGTGTTATGGAGTAGTAGGAAACACAATGGTGCAATGTGCAGCTGCAATTTCACAAATTATTTCTTGTTTCTTGCCAACAAGTAGTAATAATGCTTAACGTTTACTTATCCCAAGTTTTTATCTCACACCAAATATATATAAATACATAAAATGCAAAATCACTCAAAAAAGCCCGACGATAACAAAGGAAAGCTCAGAAACTAGAAAAGACAATTGATATATGTTATTTTGACTGCTATCATGTTTATTGATCACTACTAAATATGATCATAATACTTTCTTTTTCTAGGACCTCAGAAAGTTGATATGGTTTATAGAAACATAGCCCTTTTTAAAAATTCATTATAAACCAAGGAATTTTATGTCACAGAAAGTTTGCTAGAATAGAACTAACAACATGAAAAGCTATATTTATCTAAATTTGTTGTAGTTTAAAACCACTTTAGTTTTACATAGTCAGATAAATACTGGAAAATGATGAGTCCATAACTTAAGTAATTTAAGAAAAACAGCTAAATAATTAGCTGTCTCATAATAAAGATTTGCTCTAGAATTGTACCTATATTTTGTGCACATAGGTCATTCAAATAAATTATACATGTGGCTAGGGGAGGGAGTTTATATTTAAACACTTTATAAAGAAAGATCTGTGTGATTCAGAATATCTGTTTGAGATGTATAGCTGTGTTCTTGCTAATCAAAAATAATCAAAATAGGGTGGGCCACTGCGGCTCAGCTGGTAGAGTTCTTGCCTGCCATGCTGGAGATCTGGGTTCAATTTCCAGTGCCTGTCATGTGAAAAATAAATAAATAAATAAAAGAAAGAAAAATAATCAAAATAATTTCTATGGTTATCTATACTCCTCAAATCTTTTCTAAATTCTCTTTCATTCATTCTACCAGTTTTGTATTTAGAGAATTCTTTGGGAAACAATTTCATTAAAGGTGACTATTTTGCTGCTAGTCATGTGTTTACAGGACACAAGTATAAGAAAATTTAATGTGATGGAAGAGTGGATCATAGTATCATATTCATGATCCATGAGAGCTAAAGGTTTCATGGAATTTATATTGCTATACTATATTGATCATTGGAGGATGTTTATAAATTACGATACACTATGCTATGAGCCATAAGCATAATATGTACTGGTAGTTATTTTTTCCAGTGTCTGAGAAATATTAAACCCTTTATTTTAAAATAACTACAGAGTCACAAGAAGTTGTAAAGGTAGTTTGGAGAAGATCTATGTACCTTTCACCTAGTTTTCTCCAATAGTAACATTTTACCTAACTACAGAACAATATAAAAATCAGGAATTTGATATCAGCATGATGTGTGTGATCACTTTGTATCATTATGTCACATGTAGGTATCATGTAACTATCAACTCAATCAAGATACAAAATTATTCCATCACCACAAAGATTTCACTCATGCTATTCCTCTATAGTCACAACCACCTTCCTTTCCGCCATATCTGGAAATCACTAATCTGTTCTCCTTCTCTTTAATTTTGTCATTAAAAAATGTTATAAAAATGGAATCATACAGTATTTGAACTTTTGAGATTGGCCTTTTACCTTCAGCATAATGCTTGAGATCCACCCAAGTTACTGCATGTTATCAATAGTGCATTCCTTTTATCACATAAGAGTATGCCATGGTATTGCATGTAGCAGAGATTGTTTAAGCACTCACCCATTGAAAAACAATCTGGTCGTTTCCAGTTTTAGGGCTATTACAAATAAAACTGCCATGAACAATTGTGCACTGGATTTTTTGTGCACATGCATACAATTATATATTGGCTGTAGGTATTTTGTAGTTGTCCCTTACCAAGTAGAAGAAGTTGCCCTTATTCCTAAGCTTTGGAAAGTTGTAATTATGAATGTGTATTTAATTTTGTCAAATACTTTGTGGTGGTTAGGTTCAGATCTCAAATTGGCCAGGTGATGATGACTGTTGTTCTGTTTCTGTTACTTTAAACCACCAGCATGTGAAATTCATCTATGGCTGATGAAATTTGCAGTTGGCTAAGTGCTTTGCCTTCCACAATGACAGCGTTTAATTTAATTAGCTAGAGGCTTAAAAGAGAGAGGTCAGAAGAGAGCTCAATATAGCATAGCCCAAGCAGCTCAGGATACCTCATCTCAGCACTCACAACTCAGCCTGGACATCTGGAGATGCAGAAAGGAATTGCGCAGTGGAAAGCTGTTGGAACCCGGAAGCCAGGAGAGAAGGTCATTTAGAAGTCGCCATGTACCTTCCCATATAACAGAGAACCTCAGAAAAAAGAGAGCTGCCTTTCCTCTGAAGAACTATAAATTTTTTAAATAAATAAATCCCCTTATTAAAAGCCAATCCGTCTCCGATGTGTTGAATTCTGGCAGCTTTGGCAGACTAACGCATGCTTCTTCTGTAGTGATGTGTATCATCATGTGGATTTCTTCTTAATTTATTAATATGCCGGATTATACTTATTGATCTTCAAATATTGCACAAGCCTTGTATATATGAAATAAGCCACAATTTGTCATGGTGTATAATTCTTTTTTATGTACTGCTGAATTTTATTTGCTAATGTTTGTTAAACATTTTTTTAGCAACATTTATTAGATATTTGTATATAGTTTTCTTTTTGTACAGTCTTTGACTTTGATATCAGGGTAACATCAGCTTCATAGAATGAATTGAAAGGCATTCCCTCCTTTTATATTTTCTGGAAAAGTGTGAAGAATTGTTGATAATTATACTTTAAGTGTTTGGTTGAATTTTTCTGTGATTCTATAAATTTTCACTGGCCTTGAAACCTTTTTTCGGGAAATTTTCTAGTTAAAAATTCAATTTATCTAATAACCATGGTTATTCGAATTATATATTTCATATTGAGTGAGCTCTGTCGTCTTAGGTTTTCAAGGAATTGGTCCATTTCATCAAGTTGATAAATGCATGTGCATAAAATTGTTCATAATGTTTCCTTATTATTGGTTTCACACCTTCATGGTCTGTAGTGCTATCCTCATTTCATTCCTTATATTAGTTTTTTTTTCCATCGAATATTTCATTGACAATTTTGTTAGAACTTTATCAATTTTACTGATCTGTTCAAAGAACAAAATTTTTGTTTCACTTATTCCTATGTTTTTTTTCTGCATTCGATTCCATTGTCTCCCTTGTTAATCTCTATTATTTCTTTCCATATATTTCTTTTCTACTCAGAATGAAATACTACATTATTGACTTGAGGCATTACTTTTTTCTAATGCAAGCATTTACAGCTATGAATTTCCCTCTAAGCACTGCTTTATCTGTATCCTAAAAGATTATGTTTATGGTGCATTTTTAATTAGTTCAATGCATTCTTTATTACCCTTGAGACGTCCTCGTGGACCCATGAATTATTAAAAGGTTTAGAGACTTTCCTGGTATCTTTCTGCCATTTCTAAATTGATATTGTTGTTGAAAGTTGACTCTCAAGTTTAAATTTAACTTTAGCCTTCAAAGAGAAACTGGGAACTTTTGATAAGGACTGTCTGGGGAAAGTTCAGGAGACTTTAATGAAAGGGCTGATTTTGCAGGAAAAACACCTAACCACAAAAGATTAAACTAATCTATAAACCAAACCCTAAAACTAACCATAAATCAAAACCCACTAGTTCAACAACTAATTTTAAGTCAAACCACACTTTTGGATGACCCACCTTTTGATGATTAAGCCAACGTCAGCTATCACTACCATTCCCCTTTTGAAAATCTCCTGTGAATTGTGTTTATAAATTGATTAAAATTCTAAATCTCAGAACTCATCTCTATGGAGAAAAGACTCCTTATTCATGAATAGTTGGTTTTCAGTAACCTTATTTGCTCATAAGTAATGTGATTACAAATGTCTCAACCATGTTCTGGTCTCAGAAGCAGGATCTAAAGCTATCATGAGGGTCCTTCCCATGGTATATCCAATGGAATATACCAAGTAAGGTACCCACTGGGTCCCCTTTGTGCATCTACAGCTTGTTGTTCAGTTGAGAGGCTTCCAGCAAGCTACTCCCAGATTCAAGCTTCATTCTTTACCTGTGCTCTCTGGTTTATTGATTAGCTTTTGTTTGGGATTTTATTTTTACTTTGAATTTGAATTTAGATTCTAGTCCAGATCATCTCAGGTAGGCCGCACTTTGGTTTCTTTTCAAGTCCCACAGTAACCTACTAGATGAAATATGGAATTCAGTATCATTTGAAATGTATGAAATTTATTGCTCTAAGCTTCATTCCCCAATTTTGGTGCAGAATCCTTCTTCTTCTTATGTGTTTTCATTATGGTCTTCATACTTGGGACTTTCTACATAAATGGGTTGACCTCACTAAGAGGTAGACTAGAAAACAAAGGATCTTGTACTCCTCAAAAGTAACAGGGTGCATTCTTGGACTGGGAGAATGAGGTATCCAGAAGAAATGAAAGTTTTCGGCCAAATTGGTCTCTTTAAAAAATAGAAATGAAAAACTTGAAAGATTAACTGAAAAATAACTTCTTTCTCTGCCCACACTGCTCCACCCTAAAACCTAAATCCAGTCAAACATCCAAAAGCTTTTTTCCTGTTACTCTGTCTACCGCATCCCCTAATTCCCTGAAGTCACTCGAAAATCTGAACTTCTACTGAGGTCAGAGTTTCTGCTCCAGCCTAGTCTGAACCATGGAGTTATGCCAAACTCTGGGCAATTATTAAGCATTTTTCTCACTCTAAAAGGGATCAAGATAAGTTTGTTGAGGTATTGAGAATCTTAATGTGAACATATGATCCAGGGATCCCGATCTATACCATCTAGTATATACTAGTCAGAAGATCAGATGCCAAGAGCTGAATTTGGAAGAGGTGGCTTGGATTCTTCCAAAAAGGACTTAGGGATACTCTGGCCATGCAACTAAGGATGGTATTATTAGTACAGCTTGAAAAATAGGTCAATTATTGATTGACACTTTCTGAAACTTTCACAATAGAAATAGATTGGATTATCTAGCTCTGTAAACAAACAAAAAAGAGGATGGAACTTCCGGTGATTACAAAATTAGATTAGGAGAGACAGTAAGACAACATTCTAGAATTAAAAATAGTGTTGGTTATGGTGATGACAATGCAGCCCTGTATATACTCACTTCATTACTAGCCTGAAACTTGAACATGGAGAGTAAAACAAATGCCTAAATTAGAATTTTCTCCTTTTCAAAATTAGTACATTTGGCTGAACATTTTAAGAGAGCTCTAGACAAAAGAAAATTTCAAACCAACTCATCTTATGGCCCTAAAAATTCAGTAATGACAACAACCCATGACCCAGTGACCTCAAGGGTCTCCCCAAAGTCTTCCACAAATAGATAAAGATACTTACCACTGCTGCAAACTTAAGGGACAACAGAAAAAGGACTGCACGCTTCCTAAACAAAGGGGTTCAAATGGCCCCCAAACTTTTTTCTACAAGACTGATGAGGTTCTGGGGAAAAAAATATTTTCAATCCACCTTCTTTCCCGTAAATTCCCATGGTGAAATTCAAATTTCTGTCAATGGGAAAATTTGCTACTTTTTGATAAACATTACCACAACTTTAACTATTTTACATTCCACCCAAATTTAGCATCCTCTCTCTCGAAGCATTTGAAGTCTCCAAGTGGTTGACATTTCAAACCAAACGCAAACCTCCCTTGACCTAAACCTTTATGTATTATCCTTGGTCTTCTCAACGAAGGGTCCTTTCCTTTAATGAACTTTAGTGAACTACCCCTCTCTAAAATTCCTGGGGTAAGACTTACTTTCTAAATAGAATTGTTCAATAAACACACTTCAGAGGGCGTACTTTTAAAACTGTCTGATAATCCTGACACCTTCTGCACTCTATAAACCCAATTAAAATGCCCTATCTCAAAATATCTCTTAAAAGCAGAGGACATAGAAAATTGGCCTTCCAAAGTTCCTGCCAAATTATAGGAAATTCCTTTTATTGTTGTGGAATTTATCTACAGGGATGATACAATTGAAATCCAAACTGATCCCTACACATTTTTCTCTAAATTGGCCCAATGTTCCTTCAAATCCAAGTCATTGAAGGGTTAGAAACTATTTTTAAGAATTTTCTTGAAAATGGCTTAATCATCCTATATTCTTTCTGACATTCCAATTATTCCTGTCAAAAAAGTTCAAAGGTCAAGGATATTTGTTCAAGACCTAAAAGCCATAAATAAAATACTTATTTCCTAGTTTTCCAAATATCTTACACCCTTTTATCCATATCTCCAATGATGCTACTCACTTTACAGTTGTGGATTTATGTTTTGCTTTCTTTTGCAACCTGCTACATCTAGATACTTTTATAGCTTTCACTTGGCAAAATCAACAATATGCTTGCGATAAGAGTTTACTGAAACTCATTCTAAATTTTCTCAGCTATTGAAACAAAATCTTGAGGGGCTCAAATTCTACAATCATTCCACTTCAAGCCAATGCATTGATATCTTGTTGCTTTGCTCTCCTAATCAAAGGGCTTCATTTGAGAATTGCATGTATCAATAGAAACTGCCAAAGAGAGTACACAAGCTGTCTAAAGATAAATTATAGCTCTCTCAAGCCCCTTACCACTATTTAGAATATCGTCTGTCCACCACAGTTGTCTCTCTGTCCCTAGAATGACTTAAAACCTTTCAAAGTTTTCCTCAACTTCAGACTAAAAGAGGGTTCCTGTAACTCACTGGCTATTGCTATCAGTGGTTCTCAACTTTCCCAATACTGCTTCCTTTTTATATGAACTGACTTAATATACCAACCTGAACCCTTATCATGGGCTAAGGTTCGTTAAAATCTTTTGCTACCTTAAAATAAGCCTTAATCTAACTCCCAACTCCAGGATTTCTTAATCATAGAAAATATTTCTGTTTCTCTTTGTAACAGGAGAAAGACAGGCTTTTAGAATGTTAACTCAAAAACATGGTGAAAGACAAAGACGTATTAATTATGATATCTTGCAGTCCACATATACACTGGAAATTACTACACACAGTTTTAGGCAACATTTTTCTGCCAGTAGACTTACTTCTTGTGAAATATTACTGTTAACTCCATTTCATATTCAAATTTAACATTGCAATACTTCAAACCCCGCTACTCTCCTACCTCTAGATATGGAAGGCACCCCTCATGATTGCATAGCATTATCTCTGAATTAAATATGCCTAGAAAAGACTTAAATGTATCTCCCCTACAAACTGCTGATGGTTTTTAATCTCAAAACCAGGAAGGGAGAGTTCCAGACTGGATATGCAATACCATCTCAATTTGAACTAACAAAAAATAGAAAGCTTAAAAAAAAAAAAAAGAAAAAGAAATCTGCTGATTGCAAATCTTTTCAACCAACAGAAACCTTTGTATAATCTCAATCTGTCATCTGACAGGGAAAACCTGGTAATATATATAATGATAGTAGGTATACTTTTGCTGTGGATCGTAATTTTGGACTGCTGTAAATCAAAGAGTAAGGCCGGCTATCGTGACTCACTGGCAGAGTTCTCGCCTGCCATGCTGGAGACCCGGGTTTGTTAACTGGTCCCTGCCCATGAAAAAAATAAATAAATAAATAAATAAAAATAGTATATCTGACCACATCAGGCACTCATACTAAAAACAGCCGTCAGAGTAAAACATATGGAATAAAGATGAATAATAGGGGGAACAAATGTTAAAATAAATTTAGATTGAAATGCTGGTGATCGGTGAGGGGAAGGGGGAGGGGGTATGAAATGTATGAATTTTTTTCTGTTTTTTTTTTATTTCTTTTCTGAATGAATGCAAATGTTCCAAGAAACGATCGTGATGATGAATATGCAACTATGTGATAGTATTGTGAATTACTGATTATATATGTAGAACAGAATGATCAAAAGTTAAGAATATTTGCGTTTGTTTGGTATTTTTTTTTGTATTTAAAAAAAAATTAAAAATTAAAAAAAAAAAAAAAAACGGCTGTCAAGGGTGGGCCACGGTGACTTAGCAGGCAGCATTTTCGTCTGTCCTGAAGGAGACCCTGGTTTGATTCCCGGTGCCTGCCCATGCAAAAAAAAAAAAAATGGCCGTCAGCTTGCAGAATTTAAAAATTTTTAATATTAGCAAAAAATAGGTATAATTGAAATTGGCATGCATACCCATAAGACCAATCCTGAATGTATTGGCTGATCATTACGCATATGATGTCAATTTCTCTTGAACAATTATGTATACTGGAAAACCCGACTTCCTCAAACCCCTCCTCCTGTACTTTCTAAAGGTCAATTAGAAGCCTCAGATTTATAAAAAACAGATTGAAGTCACCAGGAATGAGAAATAAATCCTGATAATGGATTCTCAATTAGCCCAGAAAGCCATTCGGTTCCTCCTAAATACCTCAAAATTCCTCTTTTCTGAACTTTACATGCTCCTACCCATGATGTGACTGATAGAATGATTCAGGCCATGTCCAGACATTGGTGGGGAAACTGAAAAAGAAAAGCTCAGAATATTTGTAACCAGTGCTATACTTGCCAAAGTCACAACCTGGAAAAGACCTTCAAGGACTTCCCTGGTTTTGCCCCTCCCCATAAAGGACACTTTGAACACTGACAGATGAAATCTATCCATCTACCTCATGTATGGAGTATTCTTATCTACTAGTTATGATCTGTTTATTCTTTGGTTGAGTAAAAGTTTTCTCTGTTGAAAGGTCAGTGCCACCACTGTAGCATTGTTTAGATGCATAGTCTAGATAAGACAGAAATACAGAAGAGAGAAGTAATAGATCTATTAAGAGCAACCCAAAGTGGGAACTCTATTTTAATGCATGAACATTGCTGCTTCTACGTACACTTCTCTGGAATATTAGAAAATCAATACCAACCAAACAAAAAATTACCTAAAGGCATTCCACTTCCTGGGAGAAACTCATATGTTTATGAGCTAAAGAGCTTTGCTTAGGGTGAATTTGATGAAAAACTTCTTTTAAACGATGCCATTTTGATGAAAGAACACATGCTGTATGATTTTAACATTCAAATTTTTAAGATTTTTTTAATGAACAAGATAAGATATATCTTGGTATATGATCTATGGTCACTTCTAAAAGACGGTGCATTTTCTTTTGCGTGGCATATTCTACAAATATTGAATAGATCATTCCGGTTGATGGTGTTGTACAATTATTTTATAATTTTTCTGATTTTCTTTGTAGTTCATTTATCAATTATTGAGAGAGGGGGTAGATGTCTCCAACTGTAATTGGATATTTTTTATTTCATATTTTACTTTCATCAATTTCTGTTTCAAGTATTCTGCAACTTTATTGTTTTGTTCATATATATTTGGATTTCTATATCTTCTAGGTGAATTGACCACTTTATCATTTACATTTTGTGCTTTAGTTTCCCAGACTCCTTAAATTAAATACTGTGTACCCCTCTCTGTATGTCATTCTATTACAAAGAAATAGTCTGAGAACACTGGGATGACAGCCAGATGTTCCACAATCCCTCAGGAATAGGCTCCACCATGTGAGAAATGTTGGGTGGTAGCACTCTTCCTTCTTGAACAATGGGGTGGGAGTTCCACCCTGTCCAAGCTCTGGGGCAGACTCACTCTTTTCACATACATAGGTGGGCCTGCTCTTTGGGTCCCAGGAGATGCTTTCAGTTCAAACCTCAGTTTCATGGTTCTACCCTTGGAGTGGTTTTTCCTTTAATTTATCCATTTTCTGTCCCCTTTAGTCTAGGTTGGCAGTGATTCCACTCATGCAGATCTCTCTCTCTCTCACACACATACACAGGAAAAAATCGCTATTTTGCATTTAGAACAGAGGGGTCCAAGCCATCAGACAAAGAACTTTCCATAAACCCTTCCTCCGAACTTGCAGTGAAATTGCTGGCTGGTACCATGTTCAATTAAACCATCCCTGGAGGGAAGTTCCTGGGGCTGTGGAGCTGTGTTCCAGGGCCTTGTTTCCAGAAGATGATTGTGTAGTGATTCAGCTTTTACAGTGACTGTGTGGTAGAGAAAGCCTTGTGTCTGTTGCTCCTTTTATGCTATGGACAGATGAGTAGGGGTTATGGATAGAGAATGAACAAATAGTGGGGGGAACAAGGGTTGAAATGAATTGGGTAGATGGAGGTGCTGGTGGTCTGTGAAGGGGAGGTGTGGGAGGTTGGTATGCATGAGTTTTTCCTTTTTTCTTTTTTGTTTATTTTTTCTGAAGTTATGCCAATGTTAAAAAAGTGATTATGGTGATGGGTGCACAGCTGTGTGATGATATTGTGAGTCATTGATTGTATACCATGTATGGAATGTTTGTATGTTAAGAATGATTGTATGTTGAGTTCTATCAATAAAAACATTTTTAAAGAAACCCGCACATGGTGCACTATTTTCTGGGGACTCTCTTTCTAGTTCAGAATTTTCTAAACCATAAATTTCTGGTTTCTTAGTGCCTAGGGATTCAGTTCTCAGCTTATCCCTTTCCTCTCGCACTTTACTATAAGCTGCAAAAAGAAACCAGGATGCACTTTCCACACTTAGTTTGGAAATCTCCTCAGCTAAAAACCCAAGCTCATCATTCTCAAATTATGCCTTCCATCTGACACCAAATTTCAATTTTGACAAGTTCTCTGCCACTTTGAAACAAGGTTCACCTTTCTTCCAATTTCCAATGTCATATTCATCATTTCAGCCTAAGGTTTCATTAGAAGTACCTTTAGCATCCATATTTCTATGAACAGTCTTTTCAAAGCCATCTAGGCCTTTTCTATCAAGCTCCTAATAATTCTTCTAGCCTCAAACAATTACACATTTATAAAGGCATTTCTACATTTTTGTTGTTTACAATAGCAGCACTCTCTCCTGATACTAAAATCTGTTTTAGTTTCCTACGCTGCTTAAAGCAAATACTATGAAATGATTCAGCTTAAACAATGGAAATTTATTAGCTTACAGTTTTGAGGACAATAAAATGTCCAAATCAAGGCACCATTAAGGTGATGCTTTCTTCCCAAAGAATGGTTGCTGGTGATCCTTGGTTCCTCTGCCACATGGCAAGGCACATTGTGACCTCTGTGGATACTCCCTTCTCTTCTGTACTGTTTGAAACTATTATGTATCCCAGAAAAGCCTCATTCTTTAAATCCAATTTTGTGGATTTAAAGACCTATTGTGGGGGGAAAGTTTTGATTCAGTTGTTTCCTTTGGCGTGTGACCCATCCAATTCAAGGTGGGTCTTAATCCTCTTACTGGAGTCCTCTATGAAGAAAATAAAAGGCAGAAAATATAGTGAGAGCAGAAAGTCAACACAGAAAGCAGAGAGATGAAACCAAGTGACAGATACTTGGAGACAGAAAGCGCCCCTGGAGATGCTAAGCTAAGAGATAAAAAAAAAAAAAGCAAAAACATAGTTTGCTTCAGAGAAGCTAAGCAAGGATCCACAAATGCTCAGAGAAAGAAAATGCCCCAGCCAAAAACAGAAGGACCTACTGGAGCTCAGAGAGCCATTTTGAAAGCTACCTAGGAGAGAAGGATCAGCAGATGTTGCCATGTGCTTTCCCATGTGACAGAGGAACGCAGATGCCACCAGCCTTTCTCCAGTGAAGGTATCCTCTTGTTGATGTCTTAATTTCAACATTTCCAAAGGCTCAGAATTGTAACTTCTAACTTAATTAATTGCTTTGTAAAAGCCAATCCATTTTTGGCATGTTGCATTCCAGTACCTTTAGCAAACCAAAATAGCTTCTTTCCTTTGGGACGCATACAACTTAAAATCATCACATTATGTCCCTTTCTGTCCCTGATCATTTCCTTTGCTCCTTACATTATCTTATGACTGCTTTCTTTTGACTAGAAATTTCATGTTATATCTTTATCCATCCTTTATTTCAATTTATCTCTACCATTATATTTGAAGTATTTCATAGCGATCACATATAGTTTTCAATTTATTTTATTCACTTTCCTAATTTCAGGCTTTTACTTTGCATTTCTAGACTATTTTCATTTAAGGTAATATTAATATATTAGCCTTTTCTTCCATTTTATTTCATTTTCTGATTGTTTTCTGTTTTTCATTTCTCTGTTTCCTTTTTCTGCCTTGTTGTGGGCTTACCGACCTTTTCTTAGGGTTCCCTTTTGATTTATCTTTTGAATATATCTCTTTGAGTATCTTACTTTTTGTAGTTGTCCTAGATATTAAATTATATACACATAAACTTATCAAAATGTACCGTTGTCAACATATTACCAGTTTAAATAAAGTATAGAAACTTTACTTCCCTGGAACTTCTCCATTTCTAATTTCTTAAATATTTCTTCTGCATACATTGACCACCACATCAGATAGTGTTATAATTGTTGCTTCATTCATCAAATATAATTTAGAAAACTTCAGAGATAGAATGTATATTATATTTACCCATATATCTATCTTTCCATTCTTTCTCTCTTCCTAATGTTCCAAAATTCTCTCTTATAATTTGCATCCTATTTAGAGAATTTCCTAGACATTATTTTAGGGATTTCTGCTTGAAACAGAGTCTCTTAATTTTCTTCATCTTAGAATGTCTTTAATTTCTCCTCACTCCTAAATATATGTTCATTGGGTGTATGATTCTCTGTCAACAAGCTTTAACTTTCAGTATGTGAAAGAAAAAACTGTGATACTTCTTTCTAGCCTTCATGGTTTCTGATGTAAAATCCATTCAAATAGATTTCCCATACAGGTAATTTACTATTTTCCTCTGGTTACTTTTCAGTTTTTAATTTGTCTTTAATTTTCAGAGGTATGATTATTATGTAATTTGGTGTGAATTTTTAAAGATTTCTCCTGTTAGGTGTTCACTCAGCTTCTTGACTCTGTATGTTTATATCTTTTGAACAAATATGGGAAGTTTTCAGCTATATATTTTTTTCAAGGATTTTTCAGCCCTGCCCTCTGTTTCTATTCCTTCCTAGACTCAAACCTCATGAATATTAGATCTTCAGTTCTAGTCCCAAGATCCTGGAAGCTATTTCATTTTTTTCAGTCTATTATTTTCTCTTCTTCAGATTTCTATTGTTCTGCCTTCAAATTCATTAATTCTTTCCCTAGTCCTTTCCATTTATACTTATAAGCCCATCCATTGAGGTTATTTTATTTAACTTATTTTTGTAGTTCCAAATGCACAGCTTTATTCTTCTTTCTAAAATCTTTTTTTGCTAAGACTTTTTTTTTCATGTGTTTCATAGCTGCCCATCAAAGCATTTTTATGATGGTTGTTCAAAAATCCTTGTCAGAGTACTTTGACATCTGCTTAATCTCTGTGCTCATATCTGTCATTTGTCTTTTCTCAACCAATTTTAGGTCTTCTTAGTTCTTGGTACGATTAATGATTTTCTATTAAAATTTCTGGACATTTAGATATTATGATATAAGCTTCTGTATCTTATTTAATTGTTTCTTTTGTGTGTGTGTTTTGCTTTTTTTTAAACAGTCCTCTTTATATATCATCCTAGGGGAAGAAGGGGTGATACCACTTCATTATTTCCAAATGAAGGTAGAAATCCAGATCCTCCATTTGGCTTCCTTTGTCCCCTGACATAAAAGATGAGTTCCCTTTGAATGGGTTGGTAGAGGGTGGGGCTGAAGGCCTTCACTAAGCTTCCACAGCCAGTCAGAGCAGGACTGTCTCGTTACTACTTCCAACGTTGCTTTTGCTTCAACTGGCACTGTGTGGTGTGGCCTTGTTGCTGCTGAGTCATAGTGAAAGTTGTAGCTCTCCTGTAGGCATCTTCTCACAACACTACAGGAGATGGGTACTCATTAGTACCGGGTGAGGATGTTTGGAGTTCTGGGTTCCCAATAAGATCTCCACTGATAGCATAGTGTAGGAGAGCTCCATACCACCTGGCGAGAATGAAAGTACCTCTCCAAATTTAGCCTTCTCTGAGATTATCCCAACAGGGGGATTAGGGTGGTCCATTACAGCCTGGCAAGGGCAGTCTTGCACTCTATTTAAACAGTCTTTTCTTATTGTGGATAAGGCCATTGTTTTTTTCATAGTGTTTGGCTGGATTATGATAGCTGCTGTCTAAAAGATTTTTGTTCTCTTAGACTTCACCTTTCCTACCTTTACCTAGAGAAAAAAAAAGAGTTCATAGAACTTTTTATGTTTTATTTTTGTCAGTGACAGTTTTGGATTTCTGGCTTTTCCAGTATTCAATCCTCATTATGTGATACAAAAGAAAACTCAAGGGCTTCATGCTATATTGTTCCTAGGCTGCCAGGATCCCTAATTCATCTACCATTTTCTTTCCCCATTCTAGAATTTTCTTAGCTTTGTTTTTAAATGATTCCCAAGATTTTAGCTGTATATAGTGAGAGGAATGGGGAATACATCTACTCTATATTCCCAGAAGTGGGGTTAATTCACTGAATCAAGCAAACTATGTAAGAGGTATGCATGTTCAGGGCGGGGGTTGTAGGTTTTATGTAAATGCCTTAGAAGGAAAGTATGAAGTGATTCAAAATATTATTTGTTTAAAGTATATGGCTTTTTTTTTAACTATTTAATTTTTTTTTCCAAATCAGCTGTATGGTTATCTGTACTCCTTAAGTCTTCTTTAAACTCTCCTGTATTTACTTTATCAATTCTGTATTTAGAGAATTGTTTGGTGGGGTGCATAGCTTCTCTAGAAAGGCCTTATGTATTTTCCTATTTTTACTGCTAGTCATTATTTATTGTGTTTGCAGAAAATAAATGTAAGAAAACTTTATAAAATATAACCCAAAGGATGAACTATAGTACAGCATTCAATGTCTACCATAGCTAAAGTTTTTTTATGAATTTTATAAATTGTTATATCATATTAACCATAGAAGAATGTTTATCAGTTTTTTATAACCATATTGTGAATATATACATAATATGTACTGGTAGCTTTAAAAATTACTATTATTTCTTATAGCCATAAGCTCGAAGGGGTCTTAAAAAACCAAAAGTTGTCCAAGATCCTACAAGGAATCACTCAGAGCAAACATTCAAAATTATAACCTCATATAGTTCACTTTGCAAATCACAGTACCCAATTTAAGTATTCTTAGATTTAATGTGAACCTCAATAGTCATTGACTATCTATTTTTTTTAATTCTCTTAAGTGAGCAACTTGAGTTTTGCAGAGACAAATAATAATTTATTTGTCTTTCAAAATTTGATGATGGAGTCTTAATTTTTTTCAACAAACATTTATGAAGCTTCACTTTGTCAAGCACTGTTTTAAGAGTTGGGTAACACGCAGATAATTGAATCAATTTTCCTGCCTCTAAGGGCTTACTTGTATCATAAGAAGTGATAATCAAATACTTGTAGCATAACAATTGTTTTTTTTCTTAAACTAGAAGTATAATTTTCTCCTTTAATGTTTACTTTTTCTTGCCAGACACTAGATTTTCTTGAATAAACTAAGTTTTAGTTGCAAGAAATACCTGTGTTGAGTGCCTTTATCCATTGGAGAAAGTTATTCACCTGTATCATTGGATTACATACCTTGTTTCAGTTCTGGGAGGAGATACCCAAGATAATAAATATCCAAATAGTAGTTTATTTACACCATTATCTGGAAGGTAGAGAATATATTTATTTACACCATTTTCCAGAAGGTATTTATGTAGTAAATTCTGAAAATCATGAGGTTTATTTTATGTTTTCTTTGTTTTTCAATAATTATATTTGTGTTAGTTCATAGAGCAGCCTTTCTTAAGCCAAATGACAGCATTAAGAAAGAGTATGTCGAAGAAGGTAACATTGGCAAAGCTAGAATGTCCTTACTGGTTAAACCTTGATTACGGTTTGGAACTTTCCCTCAGGAAAATGGCAAAAAACAAATAAGCAAACAGTAAAACTGCTCTTGTGAGATCCTTTAATCTGATCCATTCCTTACTCTTTAAGGACTGCAGTGTACTTAAAGCATGCCTTCAGGAGAAATAAGGCAGCCAGTGGGTAGCTGCTCCCAACTCTAATGCTGATTTCCCTTACTGTATGATTGCTTGTTTAGTGATAAATCAAAATGAAAGGGAATGTCCACCAAGTATAAATCGTCATTTAGAAAATCTTCTAACTGGGCTGGCTACTCTAGCTTAGCAGAATGGACCCTTGCGTGTTACTAAACAGCTACTTTGCCCTTTCTTCAAACAGTGGGTTTTAACGTCTCCTAGCATCTCTTTCTTTGCTTTCTATAACCAAGATAAGCATATTAACCACATTATCTGCCTCTGGAGTACTCGCAAAAGCAGAATTCTGTGTTTTTAATCTTCTACTTCAAACACAATAATTTAAAACCCTTATGTGTATTCACTATTTTCTGTGTCTATGGAAATTAACTGGGACTTTAGTATAATGTATTATTTATATTGCTCCTAGAACTTAAGCCCTCTGTTCTTTAGAGTATTGTAATTTATAAAATTATCTTCTTCCAATGTCATATGACAAATGGGTCAATATTATACTTCTGCTAAATTTATTAATATGAAACATGAATCAAGACAATAAAAAGACTTGAGACTTGTGAGAACCAAAGTGGAAGTGGAATGTCTAAATCTTTCACTCTAAAGTTTTTTGTCTACCAGATATTGAGTTAGATATTTGCTTTTTATGAGTAACTTAGTGATTGTGAAAGGTTATGAAAAATGAACACACCTAAGAACAATAATTAACAATGATGTGATTTGATTTGATTTTGGAAGGTGGGGTGTAGAACATGGGATGAATTATTTATGGCAAGTGAGCGCTGGATTTAGTTCGTTTGTCCGAGCAGCAAAGGCAGTAGAGACAACATTTAATAGTATTTAATAATATAGATTTTTTTGTTGAGCAATGGGAGCAGCCCAAGTAGGTTTTGAGAGAAAACACATTCTCTAAATTCAAGTCTAGGTAACACCTAGACTATGCTTTCCAATGTAAGATTGTCATAATGAACAATGTTTTCAAATGTGATTTTCTAAAATATACGGAACCATTCGTTAAAAGGCCATGTCGTACAGTAAACCTTTCTAGATAAACCCAGGGATATGAAACCAAATGATAACATAAGGCCTTTTTATAAACAACTAAATAATATCACGCAGGTGTTTTAATCATCATGCTCTAAATTGATACAAATGAAGTATCTAGAAAAGCTATTCTCCAAAGAGAATGGCATAGTTGATAAATTTCTTAGACTTTCTCTTTCAGATAGCAAATATTTGGACAGAGATTTTGGCAAGTGCTAAAATTTTCCTAGAATTTTATCCTATAAAATAGTTAAAATAGCAATATCTATATTTTAGTACTCTTTTTTGGGGGGTGGGGAGATGCATAGGCAGGCTCTGGGAATCAAACCCAGTTCTTTGCGTGGCAGTTGAGAATTCTGCCACTGAGCCACCGTTGCATCACCCAATATTTTAGCACTTTTTCAACCTTACCAAACACGTTCACTTACATCATCTCATTTTATCCTAACAAAATCTGATTACAGACATTGCTTTTTCCCTTTTTCAACTAAAGAAGCTGAGGCCATTAGAGGAAAATTGGATTGCCTAAGAACATGCGGTTAATTTATTCAGTTGACATTAAGTATACATTAACTTATTTTAAAAAAATTGTGAACACTGTATGTGAGGGATATAGTCATAAAGAATAAGGCAGATGTGATCTCCATTCCAATAAGTCCATTCCATAATGTCCAATAAGACATTAAAATTGTTTCATGTCTTATTCCTGGCCCTCCACAAAAGTCTCTTTTTTACTAGGTTATCCGACCTCCATCACAGGATCAGTACAACTCCCATACCTGGGCTAAGCCCAATCTTCCACAGAAGAGAACTAAAATACAGCACCAAGTAGCATTGGTCTGTAATTTTTATCCAAAATCTGATGAATGCCTATCTTTTTTTTTTATTGGTAATAGCTAGCCTTGTTTTTCATACATTTCACATCATTATAAATTTGAAAACAAAGTTTTAAGATAGATTGCTCTTGTTAAAGTCTTAGGTCTGTCACTTACCAACTGTGCAAAGTGTGGACTTTTTACTGATCTTCTCAAGATTAAGTGTTCTCAAGTATAAAAATTGTGCATTAATAATAGTCACCTGAAAATATTTTTGTGAATATCAAATTAAATGTTATATATAAAACCTTTAATACAGCAGATGCTCCCCACAGGAGTGAAAGTATTAATTATTACCTAGTACATAAACATTAACAAATAACAAATATAGTGTAATTAACATTAAAAATTGTGAATATCACTTTGTTTCTTTAAATTGAGAGCAAACACATACGTATCTCAAAAGAAATGATTCAATCCAAAATGAAGAGATGAGAGTTTTATTCCTTTTATTATCTATAATCAGGTGATCAATTTATTTTAGATGGCACTCTATCTGAAGATGTCTATCAATGTGAATTAGCTATAAATACTCTCTCAAATGGCAGACTGAATTAACATTTAAGGTTGATGATTTTTCAGTGAAGTGCACTTAAATGTTGAAGAATATCTGCCCCCAAATTTTTCATTTTAATGGAATTGACATGGAAATTTGTCTCTGATAGTAATCATGTAACATCTACAGCTACATTTAAAGCCCACATTTGGTTCTTATTAATTAAATGTCACCAGCATAAAGAGGTATCCATGCCTTTCTACATACTACAGTAAGGAGTTACTTGTGGCCCTTTAGCAATTATGTCAGCATATGTAGATGTAACTTATAAAGAGAGACTAAGAAATCACCCAGTTCTGTCACACTACCTTAAAACATAATGTCTCAAGGACCTCTTTCCCACTCTAAATCTCAGTAGTATTATTATACTGTATTTGAAGAATAATTGCAATTTTACCAAGACCATAAAGCTTAACCGAATAAATATGAACAAATACTTCTAATAATAATATTAGCTTTCTCATTGAGATGAGACAGTGTGTGGTGGTTATCTTAGTACAACTCCTGTTAAAATTTGTTTGCAACAAATAATGACTCAATAAACTTGTTTAAAAATAACTTGCTAAGTAAAATAATATTTTAATTGATATACATTAAAATGGCTCTATGATTTATTATAATGTGCCAGGTATTATCTTTTAGTACACGACCCCACACCAAGCCTCCAGCCCCAGGGAGACGATAGAATTTCTATAATTACTTATCTCTGAATAATACTTCCTTTTCACATTATTCCTCTATCAATAGAAACAGTAGGGGAATCTGTAATTATTGAAATCTATATAAAGCTTCCTCCCAGTCCTTGCTTCTCAAACTCTTCCACTACTTTGTAATCAATTCCTTATAATAAATTCTTCTCTGTTTGACTATCTAGTGTAGTTTCTGTGCTTCTGACTGGGCAGTGACCTAAGTACTGTTGCGGTCAGTGGGTGTCATCCACCATGATAATAAAGTCTATTTCTACAACATTAAGAATATTGGTTGTGGATGTGAATTTAAATGAATTCAATCCTTTTAGTTTAAAAAATAATCCTTCAGGGTAGGCCACAGTGGCTCAGCAGGCATAGTTCTCAGCTGCCATGCCAGAGACCCAGGTTCAATTCCTGGTGCCTGCCCATGCAAATAATAACAATAATAATAAATTCTTCAAACATTTTATTTGATTTTTAGAATACTTAAAGAGCAGATAAAATAAGTGATGTTATTTTCATTTTACAAATACAGAAATATATTAGTATGGAGCGCAAAAGATTAATTCGTCTGCTTATGATCATTCACCTAATTCATTTTAGGAATAATATGGTATCAGGTAGTGCTCTTCACTGTAAGCAACTAAGACTCTTGATGTTTTAAGATTTTTAAAAAAATAGTATATTAAAAGAATATTAAATAAGTCATAGAATTATTTGAAGACTAAAGCATAAGGCTTGGGAAATAAGCAGGAGTAAAGAGAGGCCAGGTAGCCAATTCGCTAAGCACACGGATACCGAGGTCATGCTACTTGGATTTGAATCCCATTTTTGCCACTTAGTTTGGGGCAAAACTGCCTATCTTTTCTGATTCCTGGTTACTTCATCTGTGCATGGTATAAAAACAGTGCCTACATCATAGAATTTTCATAAAGTTTTAATGGGATTAGTCTGTGCAAAGTATCTAGATAAATGTTGAGGCAACAGTGCAGATTCAATAAATGTTAAAATTAATAAATGAAAAATTTGCCTGTCTGAAGATAACAAGTATTCTGTCTCCTGTATATTGGTTTCTACATTCCCCACGACCAGACGTTGGATGTTGGCACTCACCCCAGAGCCACTTCTGCCACTGGGAACAACATGTGGCTTTCCAGTCAATGACCGGGTTGAATTCCCAAGTGCCCTTGCTTCTGTGCACCACCATGCCTTGATACCAAGCCCTGATTATTGATGACTGGTAGAATTTTCATGCCTCAGATGTCATAAAGGTATTCCTCAAGTTCTCTAATTGGAGGTAAGCAACCAAGACCCACAGATTAGAGAATTCCCCAACATAAGAAGGAGATTCAGATGATGGCAAGAAAATTAGAAAGAAAGAGAGAAAAGGAGAAAGGAAGAGAAACAGAGAAAGAAAGAAAGAAAGAAAGGAAGGAAGGAAGGAAGGAAGGAAGGAAGGAAGGAAGGAAGGAAGGAAGGAAGGAAGGAAAGAAAGAAAGAAAGAAAGAAAGAAAGAAAGAAAGAAAGAAAGAAAGAAAGAAAGAAAGAAAGAAAGAAAGAAAGAAAGAAGGGAGGGAGGGAGGGAGGGAGGGAGGGAGGGAGGCAGGGAGGGAGGGAGGGAGGGAGGGGGGGGAGGGAGGGAAGGAAGGAAGGAAGGAAGGAAGGAAGGAAGGAAGGAAGGAAGGAAGGTGGGAAGGAGGGAAGGAGGGAGGGAGGGAGGGAAGGAAGGAAGGAAGGAAGGAAGGAGGGAGGGAGGGAAGGAAGGAAGGAAGGAAGGAAGGAAGGAAGGAAGGAAGGAAGGAAGGAAGGAAAGAAAGAAAGAAAGAAAGAAAGAAAGAAAGAAAGAAAGAAAGAAAGAAAGAAAGAAAGAAAGAAAGAAAGAAAGAAAGAAAGAAAGAAAGAAAGAAAGAAAGGAGGGAGGGAGGGAGGGAGGGAGGGAGGCAGGGAGGGAGGGAGGGAGGGAGGGGAGGGGGGGGAGGGAGGGAAGGAAGGAAGGAAGGAAGGAAGGAAGGAAGGAAGGAAGGTGGGAAGGAGGGAAGGAGGGAGGGAGGGAGGGAAGGAAGGAAGGAAGGAAGGAAGGAGGGAGGGAGGGAAGGAAGGAAGGAAGGAAGGAAGGAAGGAAGGATGGAGGGAGGGAGGGAGGGAGGGAAGGAGGGAAGGAAGGAAGGAAGGAAGGAAGGAAGGAAGGAAGGAAGGAAGGAAGGAAGGAAGGAAGGAAGAAGGAAGGAAGGAAGGAAGGAAAGAAGGAGACAAATGTCCTGTACAGCTATTTATGCCAAAGAGTATTTCCTGTTTTTTTTTTTGGTGTTGTTGTTTTTTATTTGAAGATAAAATGAGTAGATACCATTGTTATGTGTTAACAGCAAGCATCCTGAAGATTGGAAGGAAGCCTTACTTATCTTTTACATTACAAGATAATGTAATCCTAGGTCCAGCTCACAGTTAGGCTTTCATTAAAATTAAAATTCAAGTTCTGTCATTTTGCATGTGGACAAAGTTTTAAAAAGACAAGACTGTATGTGCTTCTCTCGTATCTTGTGTCATTTAACCCTATTCAGTTTCCTCGTGTGTCTTGGCTTTAATAAAAAAAGCTGATTTTTGATAGATGTAGTGTACTAGTTTGAATCTGTTTTGTACTCCAGAATAGCATATGTACTTTTAGTTCATCCCTATGGATGGGACCTTTTGCTTAGGTTGTTTGCTTGGAGATGTGACCCCCCAACTCAAGGTGACCTTAATCCTTTACTGGAGTCCTTTGTGAGAGGACAAAAGATAGTAAAAGCCTACAGAGCTTAGAGAAAGAAATGCCTAGAGACATTTGGAGAAAGCCATTGAAAACCAAGACCCAGGAAAGAAGGATCAGTAGATGTCACCATGTGCCTTCCCATGTGACAGAGGAACCCCCGACGCCAGCAGTCTTTCCTCAGAGAAGGTATCTTCTTGTTGCTTTAATTCAGACATTTTCATAGCTTTAGAATTATAACTTGTAACTAGATAAATCCCCATTGTTAAAACCAATCCAGGGTGGGCCACTGTGGCTCAGTAGGCAGAATTCTTATCTACCATGCCAGAGGTACAAGTTTGGTTTCCAGTGCTTGCCCATGCAAAAAACAAAAAAACAAAAACAAAAAACCCAGCCAATCCATTTCTGGTATATTGCATCATAGTAATTATGGTAC
Organism: Tamandua tetradactyla; assembly: GCF_023851605.1. NCBI lineage: Eukaryota > Metazoa > Chordata > Mammalia > Pilosa > Myrmecophagidae > Tamandua > Tamandua tetradactyla. Next base: position 61,706,643 of record NC_135345.1, read on the forward strand.
CTTTGGCAAACTAAAGCATATAGTGAGTAAAATTTGAGAAAACATTTTATGATATGATAACTGACAAATTCTGTGCATCAGTTGTAATTGTTGGGTAATCTATTGTTTTTGCCTGGAATAGCATTTCTTTCTTTTGAAGTCTGCAGTCTGGCTGAGTTTTACTGTACATAAACCAAACTTAACACCTCTCCCTCTTTTAGTCTCTTTTTTCATCTTTTCTCCCAATATAAGAAAAGATAACCAGTAACTTATATTAATAGCATATGTGCACAAATGTGACTTTGTAAGAATGAGCTTGATTTATTTTCTAAATACAGTAGGATATAAATATATAAATTCAAAAATGTCATCTTTCAAGTCTATGTATTTTTTAGTGATGCTATATACTTTCAATAACATCTGGAATTTTTCTTTTCAGGAACTGCTGTCAAAGCCAGTACACAGACTGCAAAAATCGTTCTCTTTAAGTTTACATTTACTTGTTCTTTACTGAGGTTATAAAACGATTAGAAATAATATTAAGTATTGTTATTGCCAATAAGACAATAAATCTTCATCATTATATTATCAAGTTTTATTTTGAATAACTTTGGCATTTCTAAAAAAATTCCAATACATATCACAAAAATGATTATCCACCAAGTTAGGATTTTTTTAAAAATAACATTTTCTTTGGAAACAATTCCTACATGTATATTTTGTTCTGCGACTTTTTGAAACCAGCTTTATTTGATTATACCATACCTTGTGCTTGTATTATCTGTAAAATGTAATATGAATATATTTGCCTTAACATACAAATAATCTCGAACTGATTTGATGAGGTAATATTGACATACTGTCTAATCATTTCTTTTAATCCTGGTTTTTAGTTATCTCACAATCCATATATACCAATGAGAGAAAAACATAGTATATGGTGTGAGGAAATAATAAAAGAAAATAGAATAGAGAAAATAAATGATATAGTCCTACCATTACATAGGCAGCTATTTAACCTCAGAACCTTCACGCCTCCTGGTTAGATTTCTCCAAGAGACAACATCTTGAAAACTAATTCCATCCCCTTAGAACTCTCTAAAAGCCTCAATTAAATTGTGTACATACACAGAAACTGAACCAAAGGTCACCTACTCAAGCAAACAGGCAAAACACATAATTGTAAAACATTCGATAAGCTGTTTTAAACAACTGCAGAATATGCCAGGTTAACTTCCAAATTATATAGCAGAGCAAGGAGCTAGCCTACAAAGCTGACATGGATTTGTTTCTCTCTTTCTAATAGAATCCATGATGTTTCCTAATACTTAAGAAATCCCATTATTATTTAATTTACTTCTTTAGATATTAATTAAACATATCCATTAACATCATCTAGAGAAGCGCATTAATGAATGTATTTGGATTCCTGAAGCTAAAAAACCCACATTAAATGAATCTTTAAGTGCCTGGTCTTCTGCATCAGTTTTTTTAGTTTGCTGAAATATATGCCATTTCATAACCAAGCAATAGCCCATTTTGAATTCAAGAAAGAGGAAAAAGTAGATGTACAGAGAGGGAAAAAATTTCCTCTCATAGCAATTGTTTTCACAGTGGAAAAGCAGAGAACTGTCATTATCTAAATTTATTTGCAATATTTCTGTAACCAATCTATTCTGTGTACTTTAGGTGTTGGTGAAGTATTTGTTTTTGCAAGACTATGGCAATAAAGACAAATAAAATCTAAATATAATGCATTACATTGTAGGACTATTGTTTTATCATCCCACAACTGTGACAACAGAAATGTAGTTTATAATTTAGAAAGTTCATCTTTTTTTTTAGAGCTGTCAAAATATGGGCAGTTTTATAAGCAAACATCACATACTTCTGACTACCCATAATTTTTTTAAAAGTGAGAAAAAACTTTGTGTTGTATTTTGCCAAATTGAAAAAATAAAATCAGAATCTAAATATATGAAAATGAAAGATTACGTTGTTACAAACAGACATGTTCAATTTAGAAGGCATGCCCTGAATATGCCAAAGATTAAAGGATCATAAAAGTTAATGAACTGGTGTGAACTACATGCTTATGCAATCAACTTGGAGAACAACAGAAGCCAGAGAGAAACGTGGATTTCAGAAATTAACAAAACAGCAGCAATGACAGAATCACAACTCCTAGGAAAACAAACCATGTATCCAAACTGTTGTGTGCTAGATGCAGGAAGAATTGATCAAATTTAGGATTTAGAGCAGTCAAAGGTGGCAGGAAGGGCGGGCCGCGGTGGCTCAGCGGGCAAGAGTGCTTGCCTGCTATGCCGGAGGACCCCGGTTCGATTCCCGGCCCCAGCCCATGTAAAAAACAAACAAACAAACAAAATATAATAAAACAAGAAAATGTTTAAAGATGTTTTCCTTTCTTCCTCCCTTCCTTCCTTCCATCCTTCCTTCCTTCTCTCTGTCTTTCCTTCCCTTCCTCCCTTAAAAAAAAAAAAAAAAAAGGTGGCAGGAAGAAGTTTGGAACAGTAGTCTACATTCCTTTCTTGCCCCGCCTAAGACATCCCTCAGGCAAACTGAGCTCTTATACCACAGCAGTAAGCAGTAACAGTCTAGAACCAAATACAAGCATACATGGGAGAATTATCAAGTACTCAAAAGCCCTGCTCCCAGCTGAGTTGAAGAGCTGAGGGAGAGAGGAGAGAACTAACCAAGGGACAATGAGAATTCACTCTTCTACTATTCCCTTTTCACATCCACAGGATGGTTGGATTATAGCCTGAAAATACTAGCTCCCCCAAACTTCTCTTTAAGGGTTTAGAGCAGCAGGAAGTTCCTTGGCATGTAGACCTGTGGTCCTCCTTCTCTCATTCACTGTACATTTCTCCCTAGTGCCTGCCCAATACCTATTACAGACTACGCTCCCTAGAGGAGCACATACAAACAAATCAAAGTAACTGGACCCCTGAGTTGTTTAGCTACCTCAGATGAAAAATATCAAATGAACAATGTATTATCCAAAGCAGCGCTACTGAAACAGACACATAAATGATTGAAAAGTATCATTTATACTTAGAAGATATATGAGTGAGTGAAATTAAATCAGAAAGAAATCACAATAACAAATCAAAAAGAAGAAAAATGAGTTGAAACAACACAATATATTGGATAAGCAATAGAATAGAACCTGCTTCAAAGCAAATTAGTGAGTTAGAAGGTCAAATTCATGAAGGAATAAATAGATATGTCAGAAATATATAAATATGCCAATATCAAATAATAGGAGTCCCAAGAAATGAAAAAAACATCAAAACAAAGAGATAAATCATGAAAAATCCCAAATTTAAACAATTCATCAATTGACAAAGTTAATAGTCAAGGTAAAATATAAAAACACCAAAGACAAGAAAAAAATTGTATAAGCTTGCAGAAAGAGTAAATCATCTACAAATCTACATCATTGGATACAAGATGACAGTGTAATATTTCTAAATCATTTAAAGGAAAATAATATTGAGTTAATAATTTGATATTCAACCTAATTATAACTTAAAGGGAGGGAACAACAATCACACACACACAAAAAAACAAATCTCAGACATACCAGCTGTCAGAGGATGTCACATTCGGAGAACAGAAATTGAAACACATTTAGAAGGAAAACTCAAAGTAAACTCTGAAAACCGTAATGTTTGAGCTGGTATTTGAATTTTAGTCAACCTAATTATAAATCTTATTCTTGCCAGCATACTGACTCTGAGATTAACAGCAATATTATCTGCTTATAATTTGTATTGAAAGCATGGTACCGAGACAAAAACTAAAACAGTGATTTTAAGCTCCTGGATGTAATTGTATCTTTATTTAAAACTTGATTCATTTAGATCACTTAATTTCTTTTGTATATTCATTAGACGGGCTTTCATTATACTTTATATTATCATAATTTTGTGATCATTGTATAAATCAATATGTGTCTGAGAATGAATATGAAAACCTCAAAATAATTAGGGGAATCAACTTTCCAATTCAATTGATTACTGCGTTTATGTAGCCCCTATGATATGGAAGATTCTGTGGTGATATATTATGGTGTAAGAGGAGAGATGACATTACTATAGCATAGTGAAAAAAAACAATTAAAAATTTCTGCTCAGGTCAAACTTTTTGGTAGTATCTTTGACTCCTAACTCACAACTCACATCAACAAATACTGTTGACTCACCATCAAAGTTATCCTAAATACAACTACTCCTTTCAACTTCACTGATGTCATCCTGTTGCATCATCACTAATTCTACTCCAGTAGTCTCATAACTCTATTTCCTACATCTGCATTTCTCTTTTGGTATATTTTCCAAATATCAGCTGAAGTGATTATTTTAATACTTTGGTCAGATGACAATATCCTACTACTCAATCTTCTCCAATCATTTATGTACACTGAAATAAATACTTACTATATACATAGCATTTAAGAATGTGCTTGCATACACTAATTCTTGTGTTCTCAAAACATACCCGTGTTCCTGATAAGCAAATTATAGAGAAATAAATCATCTTGCCTAAGGTCGCCTAACCAGTAGGTGACAGTCAACTCTGGAATCCATGATTTTTCTTCTTAGGCATCAAATCTACTCAATACTCCTTCTCTACTGCTTTCTTAAGAGAAGACTTCCACCCTTAATTTCATATGAGGATGCTTTGGATAATGACCACACTCCCCAGCTTCTCTTGGAGTTAGGTATGGCCATGTGCTTAAGCTAACATCAAAAAAATATAAGAACCATTCTTATGATGAGAGATATTTCCTCACCAAATGCTTTTTAATCTCTTGCTCCTTCCCCATTGCTGGGATATAGACATGTAGCTGATGCATGAGGAGGCATCTTGGAGGAGGAGGAAGGAAGCTATCTCTTAAGAATAGAGGAAAATGTCAAAAAGAGCCTGGTTCCTTGATCATACCAGCCTTGGGTATCCTACCCCTTCATTTGTCTCACTTCAAAGAAAAATAAACTCTATCATGTTTATGTATTTATGTGAGGTTTTCTGTCATGGGAGACAAATTAATCCTAATTATAAAGAAAACATGTAAGTGGAAAACTGTTGAGTATTTAAGTTAGATACCAGTCAGGATTTAAGGCCAAAGCTAGAGCCTGGAGATAATAAATAGCCCAGAAATGCTGTTCAAAGGCATGGAATAGGTGAATATTTGGAACGAATACAGGCTTCATTACCATGTCTTAGATAATTCAATGAGATAAATGCATGGGTGGGGTTATTATGCACAGAATTTTGTGGGAAATCAGGATTATTATGGTATTTTCCAACTACTGAGATGGGTATCTAAAATATTTATGTATATATTATATATATATATATACATAATAAGAGCTTACTATGTGCTAGATTCTGTTACACATCTCACAAGGATTGATTTATGTGATGCACACAACCACACCATGGAATAGGAACTAATATTATTTCTATTTGAAAGAGAGGAAATTTAAGTTTAAAGATGGGGAAACTTACCAAAGCACCTTGTAAGCATCGGGAGCCGAATTCGAGGCCCAGCCATCTGACAGCCTGTGTATGTATGCTTGATGCCTCTGCCAGAGGCTGAGTAGCTATAATTTTTCATGATTACTTGCTTATTGTTGGTTCCGCCAATCATGTTTTAAAATATTTTCCAGGCAAAACACCAAACATTACGCAGCAGTAATTCTAGAGCCAGTAAAGTATTTGACACACAGGAATCACTGAACAAATGTTTTTGAATGTATTATCAACACAATGGATTATGAATTCAACCCACTATTTTGATCCTCAACTTCTTAAATGTAACCAAAGGAATAGGAAGGTTCTAAAGCCCTTTCTATCCCCAACATTAAATACTTAATTTTTCAACATTTACATTATTTTTTTAGGCTGAAGTAAAAGTACTCCTTACCACTAGCTAATGTACTGACAAGTAACTCACATAGGACCATGTCTGGCAATCAAAAAATTATCCTAAAATTTTCATTTAAGAGTGTAAATCTGTATACATTAAGCATTTAAGTCTGATTTCAGTTAAAACAAGCAACTTGATTGCAAGATAATGTAAAGGAAAACTTTATTCCAGATGAAATCATACTAGGAGCACTTCTGTGAAGCTTATTGCTTTAAAAATGTATCAGCATATTCAAAGATTGTACATTACATTCCTTTTGAACTTTTTGGATTTGACACTAGTTTTCTTCCTTTACTGAATCCTCTTATCATCTGCTTCATATAGAGGCCTCTGTATCTACTTCAGCCAACTCTGAAAGATGTTGGAATTACTTTTCTCACATTGTTGCCCATTAGCTCAGTTTTATACCCATTTCTGCTCATACATCTGCAGAGTAACACAGCTAGATTTTTGGAAATGCCAGTAAATTGCACAGTCCCTTCCTGGTAAATAAGAGGCCACATGCCACTCAATACTCCCCTCTCTGCCTTTGTTCACAGAATTCTATGTGTGGGAGCCAAGATAACTGGTTGGTCTGTGTTGACAAAAAAGTCAGTTGCTTTCAAGCAGTTGCTCTGGCTCAAATCCTGCTTCCCAGCAGATATATGAATATTTTCCTAGCCCACCACTACAGATCAGAACCTCCATACTGCCAGACAGAGCCAGTAGATTCCAGACTCAAATTCCTGAAACTGAAGAATGAGACAAATAGAATTTCATGGCTTCTGTTTGTCAAAACACAAGCCTGATGAATGCATGTGATACACATTTAGACTAGCAAAATTTCCAAATGTGAGCAATTAAAAAATAACAAGAGAAATGTCTTGCATAGCAAGATTTCCATTTTTCCCCTATTATGAGTTCTTTACATTTATGAATATTTTTAGGTCCCCAGAAGAAATAACTCAGGCCTAGGCTGTTTTTTTTTTTTTCACCTTAGATTTTGAATATGTAATGCCATATCTCCACAAGTAAAATCACACATACTTTAGATTCCCCAGTGAGATTCCTTTTTAATATTTTCTGGACAGAGTCTTACCTTATCTTCAGCAGCAGCAATGGTTCAAATACTGGGCCTTTTTCACTATTACCATTTTTTTTTTGGATACAGTATTTAGCACAGTTTCATATTTGTCACACACCACTGAAAGATCAAAACAATACAGCACAAAGAAAATGAGTCCAGGTCATCTTTAGCAAAAGAAAGACCAAAAGGATGCGTGCTGTTTTGAAAGGATTATGTGCCCTAGAAAAACCAGGTTATAATCCTCATCCATTTTGTGGAGGCAACCATTTCTTCTAATCTATATTCAGCACCGTAGGTTGGAAACTTGATTAGATTATCTCCACAGAGATGTGAATGCCTAATTGTGGAAATAAACCTTTGATTAGAGGGAGATGTAATTCCACCCATTCCAGTTGGTTCTTGATTAATTTACTGGACTCCTTTAAAAGAGGAACTATTTTGGAGAGAGCCATTACAGAGCCATGGAACCACAAAAATCCATGCAGCCAGAAACCAAGGATTACCAGCAAACCACTAGAAGCTAGACAGAGGCAAGGAAGGATTCTCCCCTACAGATTTTGGACTTTCAACCTCCAGAACTGTGACACAATAAATTTCTGCTTTTCAAGTCATCCAGTTTGTGATACTTTGTCATGGCAGCCCTAGGAAGCTAAGCACATTTATGAAGGAATTTATCATCTGAACAATCCCACAAGACCCATTGTCATTATTATAAACATGTGTTTTCCCCACAGATGTGAGAACTGGGTTCCAGAAAGTTTATGCTTACGGCCCAAAATTACAGCAAGTAAATGGTTGTGCCAGTATTCATAGCCAAGTGGTATTTCTCCAAGCCCATGCTCCTAATTATTGTACTATGTTACGTCTCATTAATAATAATAGTTTACATTATTTAAACACTTACTAGGTCTTTTCTAAGTACTTTTCAGTAGTAGGATCATGAGCGGACATCTCCTTTCCTGTTCAGCAGACTACAAAGGAACCTTACCTTTCTGGGATTTCTAGTACTGTTGAAGTGATGGTTCCTAGGAGTGTAGTCTTCAGTCCATTTTTCCATGAAAGAATTTAGGAATGAAGAAGCAAAATGTGGCATAGCCTTATGAAACGATGACTCTGATTCACAGCATCAAAACTTTAACTTAACCATGTCCTTTACCAAAAAAAAAACACCCACCAAAAGATACTCTAAGTATTACAATTTACTGTAGTTTGTTATTTTTTATAATTACTTCATCACGCTTGACAAACCCTTTTTCTATGTCATGACTGAATATTTAACCTTATGGAGAAACTACTTTGGGCCACCTGAATGAAAATGTAACATGAACACAATGTGGTTATGTCCTCTGCTTTTTATACCAAGATTATTCAAAAATGACTTAAATCATTGAGTTCAAAAATGATTCCAATTATATTGAAATGAGGAAATGGCTAAGAAATATCAATAGATGTCAAAAAGAAGAGATAGGTAAATTGCTAGAGGTGTAACAGGATCAAAAGTTGCTTTTAAGAAAAGAAAAGTATTTTCTTTCTTTTTAATGTACAAAATGCTTAGTGGAAACTTGCTCAGTCAGCAATGTTTGGGAAGTTGAGAGTCTGAGTATTTCAGGGTGTAAGTGAGAGCAAGATGATAAGAAAATGAAATGACTCTGCATAAGAAAATGAAAGCAAAGAGGAGGTTTGGTTTTTAGTAGACTAGTGAAATTAGAGAAGGCTATCCAGGTAGAGAAAGAGGTCAAAAGACATGGTGGAAAAGTGAGGCCTAATGAACCAATATAGTCTGTGAAAATTCCCTATGGCATGGAAGAGATGATGAATTTTTTGGACAGTGGCATCTATTGAAATTTGATTTTTTTCTTCCTTTGGGTTCCAATTACCTTTTGCTACCCCTCTGGTAATGTCCATAATATGCAATAAATGTCTGTGAATGGTGGTTTGGGAAAATGACGGAAAGGATCAGGGTGCCTGGACCTGGTATGACAGCAGTTGCAGGAATTTAGGGTGATGATGAGAAAGAGCTTAAAATGGTGATGCCAGATGCAATGTTTTCTTAGAAAACAATTTCAAGATCCCTGGAAATGACAGGTATATGGGGCTAAACTCAAAAAGCTGGAAAGCTATAGCACTTGGTGATGACAGCATATATACATATGCTGCATATAGATAAAGTTCTATCTATATATCTATTTATCCATCTGTATATCTTAAGATTATTGTACTTAGGGAATTTTATCAAATGGGTACAATAGAAGATGTTTCTATCACCTCTACCATCCTGTGAATTACTATATGAAGAGCCAAATAAACATGCAAAATTAGCAAAGGCGGTGAATCCCACAGTAAACATGTTACCAAAACGAAGACCCAGATCCCAAAATAGAAATCTGAAAGTCACATTATCATTTTTTCTCTAACAAAAATGATGACTTAATCCAATGATATTATTCAAAATAAAACGGAAAAAAATCATTGCATTAATCCCATAATTGTTTAGCTTTGTCTGCGAATAACTAATAGTAATGCCATGTATGTGAAGAAAAGGAAAAATTTTAAAGCTTTCATTCTGAAAGACTTACTGTGCAGCAGCTTTCATTTAGTGACCAAAATACACAGTTATATATGCATAAATGAAGTAATGGAATGCATTTTTAAGCTGAACTAAGGAGTTTTTAGGTATGACAGAAAGATTAGTTATATAGAATGAACTGTTTGATCTAGAAGATAAGAGGAAGGAAGAAGTACACAATGTTATAAATAGAAAGGCAGGAAAACCAGGGTATATAAATGATAAACAAGCTTGAAATAATTTTTAGCAAATGAAAAAGAAAGAAAATGAAGTGGCTTGTTATCTGCAATGTACAATAGTCAAAACTCACAGGGAGGTAAAGAGTAGACCAAGAAAATAAGTCCACAACATACAGACTTTCCTAAACTACACATTTGTATTAGAGTGCATTATGTAGACTTCATTCAGACCCCAGATAGAGGGTGAGCTATAAATAGACATGGAAAAAACCAAACCAGCAAGTATCTAGTGAAGGTACATGCAGGTGAGACAAAGTCTGCCCTACCCAGGAATAGAGTCACTGCCCATGGAGTAGAAATAACAACTGATTATTGTCTGTGATGTAACAGAAGACCAGGCCTTTCCCTATCCCATAAAACACATGCCATCTGGTGAAAAGTAAGTCTTCTTGCAGATGTATGTTTTTAGATGAAAATGCCTCCCACCTTGTGGCCAGGCCCCTCCTTTGCTCTCTTGACTAAGCATTACTGAAAACTCTATTTTATCTGATAATAGAATAGCCATCCCAGCTCTCTTTTGATTCCTACTTGCATGGTATATTTTTTCCATCCTTTCACTTTCAACCTACTTTTTTTTTAAGGTGAGTCTCTCGTAAACAGCATATAGTGGGGTCATACTTTTTAATCCTTTCTGCCAAATCTCTGCCTTTTCATTGAGGAATTTAATCTATTTACAATCAAAGTAAGTACTGATAATATAGGATTTTCTTTGGCCATTTTGCTATTTTGTGTTTTTAACTTCTATTCTCTTTGGACCATCTATTTTTCCATTAATGCCTATTTCCATATTTATTTAGCTTTTTTATTGTATCATTTGAGATCTTCTCACATCTTTCTGAATGTATTTTTCATATATGTATGTATATATAGGTGTATGTATATGTGTATATATATATATTTGTTGTGGTTTCTATGAGGTTAAAATTAAACATCCTACGTTTTATAGCATACATTCTTTGATACTGTGGTATTTAGGTTCAGGTGACAACTTGGCCAGGTGATGGTGCCTAGTTTTGTTGCTGTGGATTTGAATCATTAGCTTGTGAAACTCATCTGTGGCTGATTACATCTGTAGTCTCTAAGGGGAATGCCTTCTACCATGAGAAGGTATTCTCTTGTTGGTACTTTAATTTGGACATTTTCTTGGCCTTAGAATTTTAACTTGTAACTTAATAAGTTTCCTTTATAGAAGCCAGTTCAATTCTGTTATATTGCATTCTGGCAGCTTTAGCAAACTGAGACAGTTACTGTCTTTAAGAGTCTTTATTCTAGCTATGTTTGAACAATGGCCACCCTCAGAGCCGACTCCACCCATCTGAAGTAGCTGATCATAGGTAGGTGGAGTTCTGGAATCAGAACACACATTGTAGGGTTCTTGTGTACCAAAGTGGCACCCACAAGCTGAACCAGGAGCTGGAATTCCAGTCCCCACTGCAGCCAGCCACAATGCTGTGGGAATGGGGATGGGGAGTACCACAGGAAAGGTGAAACTCACCAGTCTCTACCTCGGTTTACCAGCTTCTTCCTCCCATTCCGGTGTTCTCCTAGACTTTGGAGTTTCAAAGTGGTTGATTCAGATAGTTCCTGCCAGTCCACTAGTTGTTTTGGTGGAGGGGCTTACTCCCAGAACATTCCGTTCAACCATTTTCAATTATTCACTGCTGCAAAGAGTCTATTTACAAATGGATCCACATCTGCAGGGCCAGGGGTTAGAACACAAACAAATCTCTATGGAGGATGTGAGTTAATATATTAATATACACAACACAAATAAATCTCATGGATATGCAGGACAAATAATACCAAACTCAAATGAGCACATACTGTATGTTTCAATGCATATGTAGTTCTAGGGACCAGCAAAAATATTCTGTGGTGAAAAAATCAAAAAAGTAGTTGTCTTGGAGAATAGGTTGTGTTTGTAAAAGTAGGACAACTATCTGGATAGTAGACTCTGTTGATTGTCTACCCTCTCTCTTTCCAAACAGAATCCTTTTTTTTCTTAATTCATTTTTTTTTTTACTTCTGAATATTATTCCCATCTCCTGGTTACTAAGATCATAGGAATGGCACCTAAAATTAGACTAAATTTGCTTAAAAGAGGGAATTATAATACATGTTTTGGGTAGAGCCTTCTCCTTCTCTCTCCTACTGGATAAGAACAAATAAATATTAATTACTTTAGTGTCCAAGGGCTGCCATAAAAAAAGTTACCACAAAATAGGTAGCTTAAAACAACAGAAATTTATTTTCACAGTTCTTGAAGCTAGAAGCCAAAAATCAAGGTGTCAGAAGGGCCAAAACCTCGTAGAGTCTATAGGGAAATATATATTCGGTATCCTGCTTGGCTTCTGGTCATGGATGGCACTCCTTGGGATTCCTTTGCTGATGGCATGACTCAGCCTTTTCCTCTGTCCTTGCAGAACTGTCCTCTCTCTCTCTTTTCACATTGTGTTTGTTATAGTTTGTTAATGCTGACAGAATGCAATATACCAGAAATAAGTTGATCTATATAAAATGGATTTATTAAGTACAAGTTTACAGTTTTAAGGCCTTAAAAGTGTCCAAACTAAAGCATTCAGAGAAAGAAACCGTGATTCTGAAGAAAGGACAATATTTGTAGTGTGGGAAGGCAACTGGCCAACAGATGCTAGTTCCTGTTCCTTGTTCCATCGCTTCCAGCTTCTGATTCCAGTGCTTTATCTCTAAGCATCTGTTGGCCTTAGTTTCTTAGTTCACTTAGTTTCTCTAGGGCCAAACTCTGGGTACTGGCTTGCTTGGCATCTTATGGGATGTCACATGACAACATCTGCTGAGCTTTGCATCTCCAAATGTTTACATTTGTGCTGGTTCTGAAGCAACTGTACTTTCTCCAAAATACCTGCCCTTTTAAAGGACTTCAGTAAACTAATCAAGATCCACCTTGAATGGGTGGAGTCACATCTTCATCTGATCCAAAGACCACACCCACAATTGAGTGGATCAATCTCTATGTAAACAATCTAATCAAAAGTTTCATCCCTAAAAATAGATTTGGCCCTACAAGATTGGATCAAGATCAAAAGAAAATGGCTTTTCTGGGATACTTAACAGTTCAAACTAGTACAGAGTTATTCCATCTTCTGCCTTCTCTTTCTTTCTTATAAGAATCCTAGTCATATTGGATTAGGACCCATCCAGTGTGACCTCATCTTAACTAGTACCCTTTTCAAACACCTTGTTTCAAACTAAGGTCACATTCACAGAAACAGTGTTTAGAACTTGAACATATCTTTTGGTGGACAAAATTCAACACATAACATTAATTTAGATATTTCTAGAAGCTGTTTTAAGAATACAATGGGTGCAGCTTAAAGTGAAGTCTAGAGTTAGGGTAATAGAAAAATAGAAAGAATTTAGAATTTTGGTTATAGTTCTGAGCTACTAATGCAACCAGCTCTGGAGCTTGTCCTATTCTGTACCTCTTCATATTGGAAATGATGTTTTGTTTTTTTTTAAGTTTATAGAAGTTTGAGTTAGGTTCTGCTTCAGGCAGTCAAAAGCCTACTAAATGGCATAGCTTTATCTCTCTATTTAGAATTCCTATAAAGTAATTTCCCTCAAAATAGGTCAGCTACATCCACAGCTGATTCCATTTGTAATCAGCCAAAGGGGAGTGTCTTCTGCAATTAGTGATGCTAAATCCAATCATGGGAAGCCTTTTAAGGAGGACTCAGAGGAGACAGGTTGCATTCCTGCTTTGGCTGGTGAGCCTCTCCTGTGGAGTTCGTCCAGGCCATCCATTGGAGTCATCGGCTTCGCAGCCTGCCCTGTGGATTTTGGACTCTGCATTCCTACGGTCACGTGAGACACTTTCATAAATTTTATATTTGCAAGTGTTCCCTGTTGGTTCTGTTTCTCTAGAGAACCCTAACTAATACATCTTGGTACCAGGAGTGGTTCTTAAGGAACAGAATCTTAAAAATGGGTTTTTATGAATGGTTTTCTACTCTGACTGGGCTCAGAGACACTAAGGACTCTGATTCCCGTAATCAGAATGACACTCCCAATCCATGGACTGAGTTGGCAAAGGAGATAGTCAAAATATCATCATTCGATTCTCCTAATGCTTCGCTTGTACGAAGCCAGACTCTGGGGGATAATGTTTTTGACACTTTTACAGAGTTTTGTAGAAATAAGAGTTATAGAGATGTTGGTTGGTTGTTGTTAGATACACTGTCTACATTAAAGGGTGAAAGGGATGGGCTTAAGGCTTCAAACAAGAAGCTTAAGTGCCGTCTGAAAGATGTAGAGGTTTCTATGAGTATCCTGAAGGAAAATTTTATTTCCTGTAGCCGTAGACTTGAGATCTCTGAAAATCAGACTCAGAATCTTATTGTTAGAGTAGCAACTTTACAACGTAAACTGAAATCTCAGTCTTGCATGGTGTCTGCTGTTAAAGTGAGGGCATTGATTGGAAAGGAGTGGGACCCTGAAAAATGGGATGGTGACATATGGATTGATAATGATGTTGGGGGTGAGGTTGAAACCCTAGACCATGCTGAGCCTTCTTTAGATAACCCTGTAATAGTCTGCCCTGAGGACATAGCCGCCCCACCTCCAGCCTGCCTTGAGGAATTGGCCACCCAACCTCCTCCTGAAGGGATTAGCCCTAGAGTTATTAATCCTGTTTCACCAGATGAAACTGCAAATGAAAGCCCTGAAGCAAATGGCTTGGAAGATATTTCTAATTCTTTTCATGACCCACCGCCACCACCCCTCATTTCTTCTAGACCTATAACTAGACTAAAGTCCCAACAGGCCCCTAAAGGTGAGGTACAAAGTATCACACATGAGGAGGTACGTTATACTCCAAAAGAACTGTGTGAGTTTTCCAATTTATATAGACAGAAATCAGGGGAATATGTGTGGCAATGGATTTTAAGAGTGTGGGATAATGGTGGGAGGAATATAAGGCTGGAGCAGGCTGAATTTATTGATATGGGCCCACTAAGCAGAGATTCTGCATTCAATGTTATAGCTAGAGCAGTTAGAAAAGGTGTTAACAGCTTGTTTGGGTGGTTGGTTGAAACATGGATCAAAAGGTGGCCAACATTACCTGAGGTTGAAATGCCAGAACTGCCCTTGTATAATGTAGATGAGGGGATCCAGAGGCTTAGAGAGATTGGGATGTTAGAGTGTATTTATCATGCAAAGTCTGCTCTTACACCCCAGGAATGTCCAGAGGATGCACCTTTTACCAGAACAGTGAGAAATAAATTTGTGAGACTAGCACCATCATCCCTCAAGAGCTCTGTGCTTGCACTTCTCTGTAGGTCAGATATTACTGTAGGAACTGCTGTCACTGAGCTGGAATCCTTAAACACAATGGGGATGACAGGATCCCGAGTTGGCAGAAGCCAGGTGGCAGCACTTAATCACCAAAGACAGGGTAGACGTGAGTATTATAATAGACAACAAACTCAAAGGAGGCATCAAAATTATATGACACGCAGAGATTTGTGGCATTGGCTAGTAAATCATGGGGTGCCTAGAAATACAATAGAAGGGCAACCTACTAAATTCTTGTTGGAGCTGTATAAACAAAAGAGTTCTAGGTCAAGGGAACAGAAGTCTAACCTGAATTACAAAAACACAGAGTCACGGCCCCTTAACCAATTTCCAGACTTGAAACAGTTTACAGACCCTGAGCCCCTTGAATGAAGGGGAGGCCAGGTCCCTATGGGGAAGAAACCTGTTACACTGCCACAAATTTATACTGTTAACCTTCCTCTAAGTCTTCCCCAAGGAGACCGACGGCCTTTTACCAGGGTAACTGTGCATTGGGGAAAAGGAAATGATCAGATGTTTCGGGGATTATTAGACACTGGTTCAGAAGTGACATTAATTCCAGGGGACCCAAAACGTCACTGTGGACCACCAGTCAGAGTGGGGGCTTATGGAGGCCAGGTGATCAATGGAGTTTTAGCTCAGGTCTGTCTCACAGTGGGTCCAGTGGGCCCCCGGACCCATCCTGTAGTTATTTCCCCAGTTCCGAAATGTATAATTGGCATAGACATACTGAGCAACTGGCAGAATCCCCACGTTGGTTCTCTAACTCGTGCAGTGAGGGCTATTATGGTTGGAAAGGCCAAGTGGAAGCCACTAGAACTGCCCCTACCAAGCAAAATAGTAAATCAAAAGCAATACCGTATTCCTGGAGGGATTGCAGAGATTACTGCCACTCTTAAGGACTTGAAAGATGCAGGGGTGGTGATTCCCACCACATCCCCATTCAACTCTCCTATTTGGCCTGTGCAGAAAACAGATGGGTCTTGGAGAATGACAGTGGATTATCGTAAACTCAACCAGGTGGTAACTCCAATTGCAGCTGCTGTTCCAGATGTAGTATCATTGCTTGAGCAAATCAATACATCCTCTGGTACCTGGTATGCAGCTATTGATCTGGCAAATGCTTTTTTCTCAATAGCTATTAGTAAGGACCACCAGAAACAGTTTGCTTTCAGCTGGCAAGGTCAGCAATATACTTTCACTGTCCTACCTCAGGGGTATATCAACTCTCCAGCCCTATGTCATAATCTTGTTCGCAGAGACCTTGATCGTTTCTCCCTCCCACAAGACATCACACTGGTCCATTATATTGATGATATCATGTTGATTGGACCTAGTGAGCAAGAAGTAGCAACTAGTCTAGATTTACTGGTAAGGCATTTGCGTGTCAGAGGATGGGAGATAAATCCAACAAAAATACAGGGGCCTTCTACCTCAGTAAAATTTCTAGGTGTCCAGTGGTGTGGGGCATGTCGAGATATCCCTTCTAAGGTGAAGGATAAATTGCTGCATCTGGCCCCTCCCACAACCAAAAAAGAGGCACAATGCCTAGTGGGTCTTTTTGGATTTTGGCGACAACATATTCCTCATTTGGGTGTGCTACTCCGGCCCATTTATCGAGTGACCAGAAAAGCTGCTAATTTTGAGTGGGGACCTGAACAAGAGGAGGCTCTGCGACAGGTCCAGGCTGCTGTGCAAGCTGCTCTGCCACTTGGGCCATATGATCCAGCAGATCCAATGGTGCTGGAAGTGTCAGTGGCAAATAGAGATGCTGTCTGGAGCCTTTGGCAGGCCCCTATAGGAGAATCACAACGCAGACCCTTAGGATTTTGGAGCAAAGCCTTACCATCTGCTGCAGATAACTACTCTCCTTTTGAGAAACAGCTTTTGGCCTGCTATTGGGCCTTAGTAGAGACTGAACGCTTAACCATGGGCCACCAAGTTACCATGAGACCTGAGTTGCCTATCATGAGTTGGGTGTTGTCTGACCCACCAAGCCATAAAGTTGGGCGCACACAGCAGCACTCTATTGTAAAGTGGAAATGGTATATACGAGATAGAGCCAGAGCAGGTCCTGAAGGCACAAGTAAGTTACATGAAGAAGTGGCACAAATGCCCATGGTTTCCACTCCTGCTGCCACATTACCTTCTCTTTCCCAGACCAGAGCTATGGCCTCTTGGGGTGTTCCTTACAGTGAATTGACTGAGGAAGAGAAAACTCGGGCCTGGTTTACAGATGGTTCAGCATGATATGCAGGTACCACCCGAAAGTGGACAGCTGCAGCATTACAACCCCTTTCTGGGGTGTCCTTGAAGGACAGTGGAGAGGGGAAATCCTCCCAGTGGGCAGAACTTCGAGCAGTGCACCTGGTTGTTCATTTTGCTTGGAAGGAAAACTGGCCAGAGGTGCGTTTGTATACTGACTCATGGGCTGTTGCTAATGGTTTGGCTGGATGGTCAGGGACTTGGAAAGACCATAATTGGAAAATTGGTGACAAAGAGGTCTGGGGAAGAAGTATGTGGATAGACCTTTCTGAGTGGGCTAAAAACATGAAGATATTTGTGTCCCATGTGAATGCACACCAGAGGGTGACTTCAGCAGAGGAAGATTTTAATAATCAAGTGGATAAGATGACCCGTTCTACGGATACCAGTCAGCCTCTTTCCCCAGCAACTCCTGTTATTGCCCAATGGACTCATGAACAAAGTGGTCATGGTGGTAGGGATGGAGGTTATGCATGGGCTCAGCAACATGGACTTCCACTCACCAAGGCTGACCTGGCTACAGCCACTGCTGAGTGCCCAATCTGCCAGCAGCAGAGACCCACACTCAGCCCCCGATATGGCACCATTCCCCGAGGTGACCAGCCAGCTACATGGTGGCAGGTTGATTACATTGGACCACTCCCTTCATGGAAGGGGCAGCAATTTGTTCTAACTGGAATAGACACATACTCTGGATATGGGTTTGCTTTCCAAAGCTACTATTCTGCCAAAACTACTATTCGTGGGCTTACAGAATGCCTTATCCATCGTCATGGTATTCCACATAGCATTGCTTCGGATCAAGGAACACACTTCACAGCAAATGAAGTGCAGGAATGGGCACATGCTCATGGAATTCTCTGGTCTTACCATGTTCCCCATCATCCAGAAGCTGCTGGATTGATAGAATGGTGGAATGGCCTTTTGAAAACTCAATTACGGTGCCAACTAGGTGGCAAAAACTTGAAAGGCTGGGGTAATGTTCTCCAGGAAGCTGTGTATGCTCTGAATCAGCGTCCACTGTATGGTGCTGTTTCTCCCATAGCCAGGATCCATGGGTCCAGGAACCAAGGGGTGGAAATGGGTGTGGTGCCACTCACTATTACTCCTAGTGATCCACTAGGAAAATTTTTGCTTCCTGTCCCTGCTACCCTGAGTTCTGCTGGTCTACAGGTTTTAGTTCCAAAACGGGGTGTGCTTTCTCCAGGAGAAACAACAGTGATACCACTGAACTGGAAGTTAAGATTGCCACCTGGCCACTTTGGGCTACTTATGCCTCTGGATCAACACACCAAGAAGGGGATTACATTATTGTCTGGGGTAATTGACCCTGACTATCAGAAGGAAGTAGGACTGCAACTACATAATGGAAGTAAAGAAGAGTTTTCTTGGAATATAGGAGATCCCCTGGGGCGTCTATTAGTACTACCATGCCCTGTGATTAAAATCAATGGAAAACTGCAACAACACAATCCAGGCAGGACCACTAATGGCTCTGAGACTTCAGGAATGAAGGTTTGGGTCACCCCACCAGGCAAAGAACCACGGCCAGCTGAAGTGCTTGCTGAGGGGAAAGGGAACATGGAATGGGTAGTGGAAGAAGGTAGTGATAAATATGAACTTCGACCACGTGATCAGTTACAGAAACGAGGACTGTAATGCTGTTTTGTTTGTGTTATACTATTTAAGTTGTAAGATATCAAGTTTAAGAATGAATGTTGCCCAAGGATTTGCACGCTATTCTGGAAGAGATTTAATGTGTTTCCAGTTATATGCAGGACAGTTGAGTATTGTCAGGTAAAAGAAAAAATGTGTGCTTATTTGTTTTTATTTGGAAATTAAGTATGGTCTAAGGTGATATATATATATATATATATATATATATATGTGCCAAGTTGACAAGGGGTGGACTGTCATGGTTAGGGACAGGTGTCAACTTGGCCAAGTTGTGGTACCTGTTCATCTGATTGGGCAAGCGCTGGCCTGTCTGTTGCAATGAGGACATTTCATAGGATTAGGTCATGATCAGGTCATCTACATCCACAGCTGATTCCATTTGTAATCAGCCAAAGGGGAGTGTCTTCTGCAATTAGTGATGCTAAATCCAATCATGGGAAGCCTTTTAAGGAGGACTCAGAGGAGACAGGTTCCATTCCTGCTTTGGCTGGTGAGCCTCTCCTGTGGAGTTCGTCCAGGCCATCCATTGGAGTCATCAGCTTCGCAGCCTGCCCTGTGGATTTTGGACTCTGCATTCCTACGGTCACGTGAGACGCTTTCATAAATTTTATATTTGCAAGTGTTCCCTGTTGGTTCTGTTTCTCTAGAGAACCCTAACTAATACACACATATATTCAACTTCTGTCCTGAATACGTAATTTCTATAATAGCTGTGAGAAAGAAAAGTTGGTAACCTGCTGGCTAAATAGCTAATGTCTCTGCTATAGAAATAGTACTCATGAAAACATATTTGAAATTCTGAACTTTAAAATTTTGAGGCATAATAAGTATTAATTCTTGCAAGTAGATCCATGTGAGTTTTATTCACTTATGTGATCAATCTTTTGTGGTCATTCATTTCTCATCGATTCTTTCAGTGTTTAATTACTGATCACTTAGTGTTACCAGGAACTATTCTAGTCACTAGAAAAGCAGAGATAAACAAAAGAGACAATATTACTAGCATCATTCTAATGAGTCATGCAAACAATTTAAATGATTGAATGAATAAATAAGAGAATGGATGTATGAAAGAAGAAATATCAAATAATGATATAAAACAATCAGACTCTAGTAAAGACTCGAGTCAGGTTTTTGTTCTCACCGTGTCACAAACTTTAAATTCTCAAAGCCACAAATAACTTTCCTTCTATTAAATTCAGTGGTAAATCATCACTCATCATCTCACCTGACCTACCAGCAATATTTGGCTCAGTTAATTACTCTCTTCTCTTTGTACTTTTTTGGTTGGCTTCAAGAATACCATTTTTTTTTTATCTTTACTGATTATTCCCTCTAAGTTTCTTTTGCTGCTTTCTTCTATCTTTTTTTTTTATATTTTATCATGTAAACACCGAAAGTGGAGGATTTAGACATTTTTCCTCTCTTCTACATTATTTTCTGGGAAATCTTACCCAGTTCCATACCATAAAAAAGTCATCCATATTTCCTGATGACTCGCAAATGTACATCTCTAGCCTGGTCCAGCCTCTTGTTATCCAGATATATTCAACTTCTTGCATGATATGTGAACTGATATATCTGATAGCATTGCAAACTTAAGTCTACTATTTCTGCTGTGGCCCCCAGGATCAATCAAGATAAGCAAGGTTATAGTGCAGTAATGAATAGTCACAAAATTTTACTCTTTTAATGGAACAAAATTTGCTATTTGCTCATGCTACATCTCCAGTATGGACTGGTGGTGAGCTAGAATAATCATGGTTACTTATATAGCCATGGAGAGGATTTATCTAAACTTGTGTTTCCATGATGAAGTCAGAAAGAGGCAACATGTATAATCATGCAGAAGACATTAAATTTTACATTTGGTTAGTTGGCCAAAATAAGTCACATGGACATGCCTTTAACTTTAAAAGGGTAGAGAAGTGAAATCCTATTTTTTCCAGAAGAAAACATTTTGAAATATTTGAGAACACTTCTAATGCCATCCAGCTACTTACCTACTACATCTATTCTTATCACAGTCTAAACTATCTCATTAAATGGCAATTCAATACTTTTAGTTGCTTAGAGTCAACTTCAACTTCTCGTATTTTTCTCAGAGCATACTTCCTACCAATCAACAAATTTATTTGTTCTACCTTCAAAATATATCCAGAACTGCACTACTTCTCACCACTTGCACTGTTGCCATCTGGTTTAAGACTCCATCACTTCCTGCTGAATTACTACAAGAACTTCTTAGCTAGTGTCCATGGCATGCAATTCAAATATGTTACCGCTCTTCTCAAACTCTCCTGTCTCAGGGTAACCTAATTAGTGTTTACCATGATCTCCAAGATTCTACATGATTTAAACCCATTTTTGTTTTTCTTACTTTGTCTCCTAATATTCTCCCCTAACTCACTGCTCTAGCTGTAGCTTCTTCTGTGATCTTGGATCAAGCTTGTTGTCTTTACATTTGCTGCTCTCTCTGCCAGCCAAGCTCTTCCTCCAGATGACTGCATGGCTTGTTCCTGATGCTTTTCAGGTATTCACTCAAATATCACTTTTTAAAAGAAGATTTCTCTAGCCACCTAAAAATTCCTATCCTGCTTCCTAATTTCTTTATTCCCATGGTAGGTAGCACTAACAAAAATATTATACATTTTGTCATTCATTTTTAATGTTTTCCATCTCTGTACCAGAATTTAAGCTCCATGAAGGCATAGATTTTGCATGTTTTGTACACTGTATCCCAGTGTCTAGATCAGATCAGTATCTGATATATAATAGTGGTCAATAACATATATTGAATGAAATCACTGTAAATTCTTTGAAGAAGATTAAAGCAGATAATCAGATAAAGAGATAATGCTATAGATAGGACATTTATGGAAGGTTTCACTGAGTAAAAGACATACAACCAGAGACTTAAATAATGATTGGTAAACCATGCAGATGTAGAGGGGAAAAGAAGTCTGATCTGAGGGAATAGAACTGAGGCAAGAGTGCTTGGTGTTTTCTAGGAATAGCAAGGAAGCAAAAATGAATATAGTCTAGGAGAGAGAGGAGGAATAGTAGGAAATATGGTCAAAATTTTAACCAGGAGTAAGGTCTTGAAAGCCATGATAACAAAATTTTTATTTTAATTCTGAGAATTGATACTAACATATCAGGAGCTATGATAGAAAAGAAGAAGAAAATGGTGAGCAGAATTTTTCTCCAGCCCTATTGATAATAATGATGGAAACACATAATAAAGAACCAAATGGCATAAATAATTGCAACCATGTTATTACTTCCTCATGGATTACCCACTTTCTCTGATGACTACCACCACTAATAGAGTTATGCAGAAGTGATAGACATATAAAATTCTATTCT
Source organism: Tamandua tetradactyla (assembly GCF_023851605.1). NCBI lineage: Eukaryota > Metazoa > Chordata > Mammalia > Pilosa > Myrmecophagidae > Tamandua > Tamandua tetradactyla. Next base: position 61,729,091 of record NC_135345.1, read on the forward strand.
AGGCCTCCTAATTAATTAAATTTTTGACTTTGAGAAAATTAACTAACCTCTTGGTGTCTCCATTTTTGTTTCTAAATTTCAGTAAATAATATGAACTTTTCAGTATTAAAATTATATCCATAAGTTAAAAAGAAAACTTGTAAATGAAGGGCTATTTTTATACTATTTCACCATATAGGTGAAAAAATGATTTGTCTTATTTTTACTTATTTGAATTCCTCTTTATTTCTACTCTCCCTCTCCTGATTGCTCCCTCCTTCTTTTGATTGTCCTGCCTTTTTATTCCCGTAACTCTTGTAATCAAGATAGCTCCTGGAACCAAACCTTTCCCATATTTTCAAAGGAAAATATGCTCTAAGCCTGTGGCCTCCAAAAAAAGTGGGAACGAATGACATATTGGTTTACGTAGAGAAAATATTATGATTCTTTTTTTTTTTTTTCTCACATGGGCGGGTACCAGGAATCAAACCTGGTCTCTGGCATGGAAAGCAAGAACTCTGCCTGCTGAGCCACTGTGGCCCACCCTATAATTCTGTTTTGTATTTTTATAAAAATAATGCAGAAATTTAGGCTTACTAATACTGAAATATTGAATGAAAATAGTATATTATACAAGTGGAAAATAAATATATTTATATTAGAAGTCCTTGCCTTTAAAAAAACACACAAAAAATGATAGTGGTATGTATGTCCAAAGAATAAGACAACTACATTTATATATATGGGATAATATCTATAGGAATAAACAGAATTGTTTTTCTTCCATCTATAACATTCCATGTTATGGAATTATTACTTCTGCTTCAGACTTCATTTTGATTATTTTTAATTATCATTCAATTACATTTAAAAATATTTACTATTATCATGTTAAATATTTTAAACAACCACAAAAGCTAGTTATTTTCCCTATTTTATAAATAAAGAAACCGAAGCTCAGAGTGATTAATTTTCTTAAGCTCTAGTAGCTATAACAAGTGACTGCATCTGTCTGCTTTACTGTTCTAAACTCAGCCTTCAGCAAAGTGCCAAATATGTAAAGGTCCCCCAAAAATATTTGCTGAGTAAATGGCAGTGGTGAGATCTAAATCCAGAATTGTAACATGGAGTATTGGGCAGTCAAAAAACACATTAATAATGATGATGATGATAATGGAAATACATATAGTAACTATTCATTGTAGGTGGTACTTACATAATTTATATATGTGCTGATTTGAAATTGTTATGTACCCCAGAAGAGCCATGTCCTTTTAGTCTTAATCCAATCTTGTGGGGGCAGGCATTGTTTAGGTGGAAACTTTGATTAGATGGTTTTCATGGAGAAGTGACACACCTAATTGTGATTGGCACCTTTTGATTAGATATGGATGTGACTCCATCCATTTAAGGTGGATCTTAATTAATTTATTGGAGTGCCAACAAAGATTCTTGGAGAGCTGGCACAGCATAGACATTTGAAGATACTAAGCCAAAAAATAAAACCCAGAGTTTGCTCCTGAGAAGCTAAGTGAGGACCCACAGACAGTGGAATCAGAAGCTGGGAGCAACAAACTGGGAGTATGGATGGTCCTGTACAACTGACAGAGGTGACCCTGAGGCTTTTCCTCTGAGAAGGTATCTTCTTGTTGGTGCCTTAATTTGGACATTTTCATGGCTTACAATTGTAACTCATGACTGAATAAACACTCTTTATAAATCTCATCCACTTTTTGTATACTGCATCTGGCAGCTTAGCAAACTGAAACAATATGTATAATGTTATTTTATAATATCCCATATTTCTTAGAGTTAAATATTGTTCAGTAAATTCTTCAGGATCCAACTGACATTAAATGGTGTTTCAGGATACATGATCTCGTTTGTTTAAGTTTGAAGCTAATATGCCAAATAATGAAGAGTATTTTTTTCTGGTCTAGGTGAGATAATATGAGGCTAAGAAATAAAGTTACAGAAATGCATATAGAAGGGAAAGGATTGATTAAAAAAGATAATGTAGTGATATAATTTGCAAAATTTGGAGACTAATTAGACATGGAGATAAAAAGTAAGGAAATGTTAAGTAGGAGCTTAACATTTTAACCCAGCCAATTGTAACGTGATTGGCAGAGAACAAGAGTCAAAGGATTAACGGTATGAAAGTTAGTTAGGTGAATCATGATTTAACCATGTTCCTCAAGCCATTCATTGCTGATGAAATGGAATGCAAATTAGTGTAGGACAATTGGAGAGAAGAGGTGGCATTGAAGAAGCGAAAGAGCAATTGACTGTATTTTAATAGATTATATAAAGATGAACGAGGTAGTAAATAAAAAGTGTCATTGGCCAGATAGCACACTTGTGCTTATGTAGAAAATAAAATCACAGATCTTTTCTCAGAAAGATTGTTTATAAGATGTATTATTGTACAAGTGGCATAAATAGAGTAAACAATCAATATATTTGTGGTTAAAAATGATGCTGTTTTTGAGAATTATCTATAGTCAATGTTTTCTCCAAGGAGCATCTTGTGGACAAAGTTTCATATTTTCCTCCGCCTAAAAAGCCCTGAATTCTAGCCTTGATTTTCTAGGCAATAGCTCTGTAGTAATTAGACTTGAATGTTTTAGATTTACAAAGTTAATTCATTGTTCAGCTGGAGTTGTAGGTCATGTTCCCTCAGCCATAAGGAAGGAGGTTGTACATCAAGTGCTATTTCTACACACAGTGGCATCAGTGTGCCCTTCTTAGCAAATGCAACATGCATTCTAGCTTCTAAACTTGCTTGCCTTAGGTCCATCTGCTATGATGGTAGTGTGCCCATTCAAAAGATGATCTACCAGGTTCCATTGGACAGAGGTAGTAACCAAAAGCAAGTTAGAAAGGAAGTTTGCTTTACATGTGTATGAGCACATTAAAAAAATGCAGCTGATCCTTGAACATACCAGATCTTAGCTGTGAACACCGAAGATAAAGGATAACATTTGATCAGCATAAGCAACTGCTTTCAATAGACTAGTATGCAGTTTGTTCTCCTGTGTAATTCACAGGTCTCTTTCATTAAAACTCCAGGAATTAGCTACTGATTCTTTAGTGCATCACTTTATAGTTTAAGAGTAGTAGGCCGTGTGATAGTTTGGAGGCTTTATGGACCCAGAAAAGTAAGTTTTCAAGTTAATCCATTCCTGTGGGTGTAGACCTATTGTTGGTGGGACCTTTTAATTAGGCTCTTTCAATTGAGATGTGATCCACTTCATTCAAGATGGGTCTTAATCCCCTTACTGGCATTCTTTTTAAGAGGATAAAAGCCATAGAAAAGCGAGAACAAAAGCCAGAGAATCTCACAGTAAAAGCCCTAGAGAAGCTGAGGGAAGAAGCCACTGAAGCCAGAAGCTGGAAGCAATGAAACCCAGGGGAGAAAAACAAGCAGACATGGCTTTGTATCTTGATGTCTTTCAGAAGAGACCAAATTTGCCAGTGGCCCATCTTCGGGGGAAGGTATCATCGTGTTGATGCCATAATTTGGACATTTCATGGCCTTAGAAATGTAAACTTCTGAGCTAATAAATCTCCATTGTTAAAAGCCAGTCCATTTTTTATATATAGCAGTTTGTCAGCTTTAGTAAACCAAACAATCTGTGTGAAAGGTAAATTAATGTAGCCAAGGAAACGTTAATCTGTGAAATTAGTATGGGTATGGAAAGTAACGGAGAACTCAGCAATCACTGTCTTCTATGATTGTATTCAAATGCTTGGTTATTCTACATTTCTTAGAACGACCATCTTGCTATTCATAATTATATTATTTCCTCATCTTATTCTTCTTTCATATGAGATAATAGGAATTCCACCACCATAGATGCATTTCCCAATTTCTAATAAAAGTAGTTTTATTGGAGAAGGTACAATGTGGCTGAGAAGTAACCACCATCCGCCTTTCTCATGTAAAAAAACAAAATAGATTCTTTACTGTACCTGGAAAGAATTAGGTAGGTATCTTATTATCAGAAATAAGCTATTATTTTTGGGTTTGCCTGGTCATCAGAATTATATTTCATTAACAGACTATCAATTACTGCCAAATTGCAGCTTATTCCTATCAAACCACTCATTTGTTTAAGTTATTTGTGGCTTAACTGTTGGCTATAAAGTTCATCAGGATATCTTAGTACACCAACGATACTGTGACTTTCAGATTTACAGAAATGCACCTCCCACACTCTCACTATCTGGCTCCTGTTCATCATTAAGAAAACTTCTCACCTGTGTAGGCTTCTTTCATTATATCACTGCATCCCATTCATTTTCTTCATAGCACTGATTATGTTGGGTATATATTTATTTATTTGTTTACTTGTTAATTATCTGTTGCCTCCAGTAGATTTTAACTTATATAAAGGCAGGACTATTATTTTTTTTTAATTCATCAATGTATGTGTAGAATCTAATCTAGTGTCTTGTGTTTGATAATTATTTTTAATGAATACATAAATGAATGTATTTTTATTACATTAAGAGGCTTTAATAAGGCTCTCTCCTTTCAATGTTCAAAAGCTTTCTATTAATGAAGGTCATTAGTTGTAGAAAAAAAGATTCTGCTCTAGTGGTTTTAAACAGAAGAATATTTATTACAGCCTTTTAGTTACCTTGAAGAATATCCAGGAAGTTCAGGTAATTAGCTTGTATTTAAATGACCAAAGTTAGCCACCAACCAGCAAATATGCACAACACTACCACCAGAGACTTCACTGATGCTACCACCTTCTCTTTGAAAGGCATGAAAAGCAAAGTTTTGGATACTAGAATCTTCTCAACAGATATTGCAAAAATAAAAGGCCTCCCTGCCTATATTTCTCAAAACAATAACCACAACAATGAGCTTTTGTCTGTCAATGTTAACTTTTGTCTTCCCAGTCTCATATGAGTGTGTCTATTTAGTGGAAGCAAATATCATACAGAATCCTAGATGAATTGGATCCCAATCTAGAATCTAGATTCTTAGTGCCCAATTTAAAGAAAGTAAAGCTACCAGTTAGAGAAGTAGGATTCAATGAGCAAATCTACAGTAGATTCCACAGGCTCTGGAGGAAGAAATTGTGATGCAATAAAAAAATGGAAAAAAAGCCAGTGTAGCTGAAGCTCAATATGGGTAAGTGTGCATTCTATGAACTTTCTCATTTGATTCTTACTACAACTCCAAGTCAAATAATATTGGCTGCCTTACCTAACAAATGAAATAATAAGGCAAACAAAATATTACATAACTATTATGTTACAGACTTGAGATTTCAAACCTATCTATTTGATTCTAAAACTGAGTACCAAAAAGTTTTCCTGTACATCTTTCACTATTATCACCAAATATTAACAGTTCAAACATTTGACAATTGCTTCTATATTATGCAGAAAAATAGGGACAGCTATAAGTCTTAGGACATTAATATCTTCATTTTTTTTCCTAACATTAGTCCTTGTTTTCCAGTCCTTTAGTTGCCCTTTATTTTAGTATATAGATTTTTTTAATCACCATTATTGTCCATTTGTAAAACCTTGAGTGATCCCACATGATTCAAGAAAATGCGTTGTCAGTGTGAGTTCATCTTGTGGGCAACAGTCCAAAAGTATGCTGTTGGTCTAGTTAAACTCAGTCATGCATAATTTACTAGATAATCACTCGTGCCCTAATCAATAACTCTATCTACCTGCTCTCTAATCCAGCTCAAGAACTATGGGACTAAACATGCTCTAGACTCAAGAGTACCCCTTGGCAAAATTGAAATCTATGTTATCTTTTCTTCTCTCTTTACCCAGTCATCCTTCCCTGAACACAAGCTGTTGTTCTCATAAAATTTAAGGCAGAAAAGGATATGAAAGGCAATTTTTCACCTCCTCTCTAATGATGTGAGGAAACTGAAACTTGTGATGAATAACTGACTGACCTATCGCCATTTTATAATTAATGGAAAGAGCAAAGCTGACAACCCATGTCTAGGTCATGCTGATTCCAATTCCACTGAAAATGCCCCCTCATCCTTCTCTGAAATGCTCACAGGACTGGCTGTAAGTCCTGGACAGTTCTATGATGCAGGACATTAATTAAAACAAAAAGCAAAATAAAAAAATTCTACCTGCCAGTGTATAGGTTCTAGGCATTCCATTTAGTACCAGCAAAAGAGAGAAATATTTACCTTTAAAGTAGCCTGTAATACTAAAACCTCACCAACTTGCTAGTCTAGCTCCAGTAGTAAACAGCTCTTTTCTTAGGCAAGTTAAATTCAACTCTCTGGGCCTTAAAATTAAATTATATTCAATACAAGAAATTGAAGTTGATGACCTCTAAATTGCCTTCTGGCTTGAAAAATTCACAAAGCAGTACTACCTCTGTTATATAATCTAAAAGAATGACTTCAATGGTGGCAAAATCAGGACATTTAATGTATGACAATATTTTGTCCAAGTTTGGCCAGGACAATCTTGTGTAACACTTGTTCTCCCCATGTCATTAAGTAATTCCACTTTCAAAATTATTCAGATTTGGAAGATGGATTGTGAATATAACTCTATACATGGAGGAGAGGTCAACAATGGATCAAGTTGATAGAAATAGTGTATATGTATATTACATAATATACACATTATAAATAGGATGTGTAAATTGCTAATTACTAGACACAAAACAAGAATATGGGGTAAATAATATCAGAATAAAAGAGCAACCATTATGTCTTAGACTCTTTCTACATCATACCACTCCAGGAGTGCAGTGTAATTGCTAAGAGAATAAGCTCTGGAGTCAGATCGTTGGGTTCAAATTTAGCTCTAACCTTCCTTTATGTGTTATCTACCAAAAATCTCAGTTTCTTCTCTTCACCTTAAAAAAGTGGAGATAGTTGTGAGAATAGCTTGATGTAAGACCTAAATGAACCTATTTCTCTCAGAAAAAAATGAGAAGAAAATACTTAAGTGGAAAATTTCTGAACAAGTGCTTCAAACAGTATCTGATAAATAGTAGCTGCTCAATAAATATTAGATATCATTATTCCCAAAACAAGTATATGTAGTAGATGATACTACACTTTACTCTTCTGAGATTTCTAGGTGGTTTAAAATTTTGCTTAAAAAATTATATGTTTTCCTTCTTTTGATTTTTGACGCACCCAGTTGTTTCTTGTCATGAGATTTTCAGATACCGCCATTGTCTCAATTGGCATTTTTTCAAGTTTTCAGATGGTTACCCCATTACCCTGAAGGTCTAGGTTTAAATGCCCCTTCTTCAGAAAAGCACTAACTTATCTACCAATATTAGATGATGTGCCATAAACCCTAAATCCTATTCTTTTCTATCTTACCATTACTTTCTTCATCTTCATCACATAAGTGGCAATATTTAGTTATATTTATTTGCTTGTTTGCCAGTTTAATGTCCATTGTCTCCACTGACTATAAGCTCTTAGAGGGGAAGGCACATGCAGTTTTTTCATCAAGGTGTATCAAGAATTGAACAGAGAACCTAAAACATATTTAAACATTTTAATGAAATTGCTAAACGAGTTTGGCTATGCATTTGTTTGGTGAATGAACAGTTAGTAGGTTACCAACACAAGATTTACAGTTGTGTCTACTTGCTCCAAACTCTACGTGCATTCATTACCATTCATTACACTGCAACTGGGTAGTAAATAATTCATTCAAAACGTCCAATGGAACAAAATGGAAATAATCTCAAAGCTAGATATCTTAAAAAACATTTCCTTGCCATTCCAAAAAAAAATGCAGTCTCAAGCCCAGGGCAAGAAATATCAATATTAAGTTTAATTGAATGAAGATGCCATTTTCTCTGGTCAAAACCAGTTACCTTCTGGTTCAGGTACTTCAGTTTTCTAGGCTGCTGAAGCAAATAGCATGAAATGGGTCAAGTTAAACAATGAAAATTTATTTGTCACAGTTTTGAGGCTGGGAAAATGTCCATATTAGGGCATCATCAAGATATTGATCTCTTCCCAAAGGCTATGGAATTCTGAGGTTTGGTGATACTTGGTTCCTCTATCACATTGCAAAGGCACATGGTGGCTTCTTCTGGTTTCTCTCTTCTCTTACAGGTTCTGTAAATTTCCAGCCTCTTGCTTCCTGTAGCTTTCTTTCTGTCTATTTGAATTTGGAGGGAATCCAGTAATAGAGTTAAGATCCATTCTGATTCAGTTGGGTCACACATTATCTGAAGCATCCTCATCAAAAGGTCCTACTTACAATCAGTTCACACCCACAGAAATATATTAAATTTAGAAATATATTTTTCTAAAGTACAGACATCCTCAGTTCAGGAGAACTGTGTATCCATTTATAAGACTGTATCTTCCTGGATTTCAATTTCTCACTGTTTATAGCTAATCTATTTTTATTAATAGAAATAAAAAGATTTGGAGGCAAAGAAATGACTAATGTGTAAGAACCAAAGGGGATTCTGCACATATGTGCATTTGTCATAAGTGTCCATGAATAAACTAAAGAAAACAAATATTACTAAATTCGGTTGAAGTCTTCAAACCTATAAAAAGAATGTTGTTGTGAATTAAAGCTTTTCTTTGTGTTATTTGGATTCATTTATATTAGATTAAGAACACAAAGTCAACATAAATATTGCATTCATATAATTCAAGAGTCATTGCTAAAGGGAAGATTAAAATGAACTAAGGCATTTCTATCTGAGAAAAAACAATATCCAATGCCTAAGCAATACATGAGATGATCATGATTCTATCTATTTTTAGCAAAAGTTACTTCCATTTCTTTATTTTCCAGTAGCCAGTCTACAGCCTAGTTTCATACTCTCACAGGGACTGGGGTTCGTTAAATAAAGATTTAATTAGATAACACAGATGAGTTCAGTGTTTAAGAAAATTTATTTCTATGTTTTCTCTAATTCTCCATATCATATTTGGTTTTGATCTTTGTATCTTTGAATGCTATGAATTTTATATTTGAAACAGGTAACTGAATAAAATTTAAACCAAAAATAATTAAATCCTTGAAATTATCTTTTCTCCTCCTGCTGTTGCATGAATCACACCCTGGAAGAAACATCATTGGCAGGATGGGAGGATTAGCGAGAGAGACCGTTTAGTCAGTTTTCCCATTAACAGGCAGGCCAGTTGAAATTACTCCCCAGACTTAATTTGGCCGGCAGCCAGAGGGTTGATACCATTAATAGAGAAAACATCTGTTTGCCCTAATGTGTTAGTTTACGGTGCTTGGAGGCTATCAACATGAGCCCCTGTGCACAGGTATTATGAAAGGAGCAGATCATCTTTTTTTCATTTGGAAGTCAAGAATAGTTAGAAGAATCTTGTTTCATAGTCCCCATATTAAGCTATGCTCAGACCCTGAAGATAAAGAATTACACACAGACCAGAGACCACACATTGCTTTCATTAATTTCAAGTAGGTATTTCACTTCCTTCGGCCCTGAGTGAAATCAGGAGACTTTATCATCTTACACAATAGACTAAAATGAAGCACTTAATAAGAAAAAAAAACATTTATACTCCACGTAGTTAATTAGCAAATTCAACAAAATCACATATTGTGTACTTCTGTGGCTTTTCTGAAATAACCTTTCAAAACATCAGCCTGAAATTCTTTTGCATCTAAAAGAGAAATCTCTGATTTACATGTTTTACAGATGTCATGTCAAATTCACTGATGATACTAAAATGCCATCAAGGGAAACAGATGAAGCCTCTGAACATTTTTAAATGTGTGAGGAAGAGACACAGAGGTGGGGCTTATCTTCAAAAACCTGAAAATAACATGTTCACCGAAGTTCTTATGAAGGTCATGATGTGATCAAACTCCTGTACTACCTTGGGTAATTATGCAAAGCTTCATAAATAATTATTGGGCACTGAAGTATAAGGAAAACAAGTTTGAGTTTACATGGAGAAGGTCATTACTTAAATGTAGACAGTCTCGTTGCTTTGTGGGATAGGCTAATGAAAAATGTACTTGCTCACCACAGCAAGAATCAGGGCATGAACTAAAGTCATAAAACTTTTATGGAGCCTCTCCACAGATACCACATTGCTTGCTTTGCCTTTACTCTTTGCAGTACACTTGATAGGAAAAAGCTAAGTGCAGTACCAACATTTCAAAAGGATTGCTCAAACTTAAATTATTTTGCTTTAGGGCCCAAGCAAAGAGTCCTGACAGCTTTACTGGCTGCAGGTTGGCGGGAGGTAAAGGAACACTTCACGTAGTGTTGCAAGTACGAAGTATAAATCAGGTTTCATAAATATGCCCATTTGGTGTACTCAATTGACTGTAAAATAATTATGCTCTGCTGTGTAATTGTTGTGCTGTGGAAGAAAGCAGGACTTCTAAATATTTAACAGAAAATGATTATGCAACCTGAATAGAAACTGTATTTTCCCCCACCATCTTCTGTAGCATAACAAAAGCATTTTATAACAATTTCATCTCATATCTATAGGGCGCAAGGCTGATTAGGTATTAGTTTTTTTTTTCTTATTTCCTGTTCTTTCAGACTTGTGTCTATTTGTCCTCTTGCCTGCCCCATTTTAGATCCAAAGCATAAATGTAGCACATTTCGTTGAAAAATGCCAGGAGTTTCTTTTACCCAAGAAGACATTTTACAGATTCAACTAAATGCTTACTTGCCAGGTTGGGAAATCAAATATACATTACCTAAAATAATTTGTTTCACCTTTTCCTTTTATTTAATTTTAATACCTTGCTGTATATTTGGTACTTTATTTCAAAAATAAAGTATAAAGTATAAAAATAAAGAATATATTCTCATCTGGACAATTTTGAATATATTAATGATAGAAGCATTTCAGATACACTTTGAAATGTATAGCCAATGGTATGGCAGCACTCCTCCTGTGTCATGGTAGAAAATGGTATTTTTATTCTTTTCTTGATATTTCTGTTGAGCCTAGAAAAAAAAATACATGGAAAAATAAGTGAGAGCTTTCAATTATAATATCTTTTAAAGGCTTGTGTTTTTCTCTGTAAATAAAATAAACAAGTGCTCATTCATTATATGATATTTGGAAAACACATATAAACAAACAGGACATATTATCCATAATCCTATTTAACACTTCTATTGACCAAATGTGTATTTTAATTAGAATATTCTTTCCCACATCAAATCATCAGAGTTCCAAATACTTGCCAGTTAGTACGTGAAAATGCTATGCGGGACACCAAGCAATGATCTGAATGTGAACAGCGATGCAGCATGATTCAGTTCATAAATTGTACTGCCACTGTATTTAAGTCCCTTCATGAGAAATACTTAATTTTGCCACCTTTCATACGTAAATTGTTCATTCATTTAAAAATAGTTTTCCTAAACGTAGAAAAGAAAATTAGAAAAATTATAACAGTGAGCTCTTCAGTCCATCTTTGTTAATTCTCTTTTTAAAAAGCTGGTATGTCTCCAGCTTGAATTGATTAACTCTATTTTGTGATCTCTTTGTAACTTGCCACTAGTCACAGCCAATCTAATTCATAAAATCTCAGGGCCTTGGCATTTAATTACACATATACATAAAACTTATCTCCCTACTTTTACTCACTCAATTAGCTAAGTAAAGCTTTGTAGTAGCTGCAAAGCTATGGAATATGTAAGGTGAAACTATTGTGCTATCTCGAAGTTTCTTCAAAGACCATGACAATCATTCAGGTTGGTGCTTTGAAGTTTATCTTTTTTTAAATCTCCTTTTAATACTAAGGGGGCAAACATTTCAGTCTATTTTTCTTTAATCTGAGTCAAAATGGCTTCCTGTTCCCATGCTGTCCTCATTTGTGGTTCTAGAAAATTATTTTAATTAAGAGATGCATATTGCTATATTGGAATATCAAACACTGAACTTCAAGGGGTGGGAGTGACCATTCTCAGATAAATATAAAATATAAAAACTGAATCTGGTCAGATTCAAAAGTGCATTCACCTACCCCTCAGCACTCCTAAATTCTCATATATTTACAAAGAAGGATGTTCTAATTTTCCCCATAGCATCAATTACTTTCTAACATACTATGTAATTTATTCTCTTACCTTATTTATTTTGTGCCCTAAAAAATAGATGTGTGATTCATGAATGCAAGGATTTGGTCATTGTTGCTGACTGATGATGTATGATTAGCACTAGGGTATCACTTGGCACTTGGTAGCCCTCAATAAATATTATGTGACTCCGAATGATTTAATGAATTGTTTAACACATGAGTTGTTAAACTTTTCCTACAAATGAAAACATATAGATATATATCTTAGGTTTTAGAAACCACAAATGGTTTCTGTCACAAATTTTTCTTTAAAAATGTGAAAAATATTCTTGACTGGCAGACTCAGCAAAAATAGAATGCAAGCTAGATTTGGCCCAAAGGCCATAGCTTGCCAACCTTTGTCTAATTTGATGGAGAGGTAAAACAGTAGAAAAGCTCAAAAAAAATGGTTCAATCTAAAATTGTTTGTATTTAATACTGCACTGAGTTGGTAATTGTGTTGTGTCCAACTTCGTTCAACTATAGAGAAAATTCATGGAGAATGCAGTCAGGATGACTGGGAAATTATTTATTTTGGCAAACTACATCCTTCCCATTCCCCAGACTGGAAATTGCTGTTCCACCAGTCTCTTAAAATGGATCAATACTAGGATGATATTTGGTCCTAAAAAGTTTTTGTAGATTGTGAACCCTACTTGAGAAACTGGAATGATATGGACTCTCTCACCAAAAAGACTTACATATGTACATGATTTTGCTCACAGGTTTTATGAGTTCATGAAGTCAATGGGTCTGATATTAAAAATTCTTTCTCTCCTATCTCTGGTTCACATTTGTCTTTGTGTTTATAATAGAATACAAAGGTTCACTTTAAATGGCCTTTCCTTCCATCTTATTGTTACCTGTCATAGTGAAGAATGTCAAAGAACTTTAATGAAACATGGCACCTAGATTTTTCAGAAAAACATTTAGAAGTAGACTTCGCCTGGAATACAATTTCAAGGAGATAATGTCTCTAATAATCAGTGTTGGACTGTCAAACGAGGTACCAAGGTTGCTATGCTAAACAGTTGGTCAGGAAGAGAGACAACTGTTATCACCTCCAGGGCAGAGTTCTTAGTGCACGGAGAGTAGAAAGAACATAGCAGTGCCTGCTGCCAGTAAGAGAAGTCCTGGAATTCCACCTCACTCTATGCTTTACCAAAAACACAACTCACAGGGGGACTAGACAGAAAAGCATTTTACTCACATTGAAAAGGAAAATGGTCAGCTTCACTAGTGGGTGTCAGTCCCCCATGGCCAGTGAGCTAAGCTGGGAGCAGCTTTGCAGTTTGTGCTGTAATAGAGGGACCTCCCTCCCTCTCCTCCAGGAACAGAGATACCTGCAAAAGCGATCTGGGTATCATTAAACGGACATGCTTGAGCCAGACTGTCTTCAGTGAATGGTTGCATATGCTGGAAACAAAAGGGAAAAGAATGTGCTGGAAGTTGTTATATATTTCTAGGCACACCAGAGAAGAGTGTCAGCCCACATTTATCATCCATCCTAGAAGACAAACTAACACAGTTAGCACAGGGTTTATTTGTGGGTCACAGGGAAAGACAGTAGTCTGTGCTCAGACTATGCCTTACCACAACCAGGATTTCGTTGTAACAAGGAAACATTTTTTTTTAGCTGTTTCTGTTTGTTGTATTTTAGTAGCCAACTCCAAAGCATGCTTATATTCCTCTAGGTAGGTAAAATCCCATTATTTCATCTTGGAAATTGAAAGTCTTATTGTAAGAAAAAATGAAAGCATTATAAATCTGTTTTCTTTGCATTCATTTCTTTACTGTTGTCACCAGGAAATCTAGGAACTGGATTTTTCTTTTTTTCTTCTTCCTAACATGAACCATTACAATTCCATCCAAGAATATTCTATAAAAAGGTATGCAAATATAGCCATATCACATGTCCCTGGGATGTCAGTGTCAAATTCAGATCTACAACATGTGACATCACCTACAGCTGCAACTCTTGACTATAGGGTTAGGACATGGGCATGCCACACTAGTAATAGGAATGCCGCCAAATATGATACTGATAATTTAAAGTATTGATTTACTTTGTAAATAATATTAAAAATAAAATTTTTCATCATTATCCCTACACACATTAGTACTATTTTTCACTGGCAATTAGCTGCACATTTATGAATGAGCAGGAAAGAGTGAGCTTCAGTGGGAGATTGAATGTCCTTCTTTGTAAATCTATTGGAGCATATTTGTCATGAGATCATCATCTGCCAAGTGTGTTGTTGCAGAAAAAATAAATAGTGAGAACCGATGAACTAAAGAAATTATCTTTCCTTGTAGAAAATATAAACTCAGTGTCCTTATTAACAAAAATTGCTGCACATTTTCACTAAGATTAATGAGCATCCTGTTTAATAATTCTCAGAGACTTAACAGGCAAATCAACTGCTTAAGCTCAAGAAAACATAAGCTGAAAATTGTTCTGCTGCCCGGTTAATCACAGTCTACTTACTCAGGCTGCTTGAGAGGAAATGAAGATAAAGTTGAGTCAAAGCACAGCCAGGATTAACAATATCAAGGTCATATTCACACGTGTGGAAATGGCTGAAGTTACCAAAGAAGAAAAACTATTGCAGAACTAGGATAATGATGATCTTTTAAATGGAAATGAATCGTTTACCAAAAAAAAAAGAAAATTTGATTTGCCTGTTTGATAATTCATAAACCTCGTTGCCCTTTCAGAAGGCAGCTCTTATTCTTGTTTTGTCACATTTTTGGATAAAGAAAAACCAAATGTATTCCATTATCCAAATACTAGATAACATTAGCAGATCAGAGCTTGAGATGCATAGTAACGGGAGGCACAGTAAATTATGGATAGAGGGGTTTGAACAGCTTAAGTTTTCTCTCTTCCAAATATAATAAATTTCTTAAGATCAGACACCATATAACATGAAGTTAATAAAGTAGAAAATGACACTATTTACCTTCATCAAATAATATGTCAAGGAGTTTATAGCCTAGCTCCTTGGAAATCCATCTTATTTAGCCTGCCGTTTTGTGTAACATTTTAATAGTCAGAAGGTAATGGAGAACTTAAAGCATGTTATGCCAAGAAAAGTTTCAAAAATCCCTTTCATTTTATTTACTGACTTCTTATCTAATATCATTCTTATTGTTTCTGAAGGTGGAAGCTATCAAGGTTATAACAATTAACATATAGAATTGGGCAATTGGAGGTGGCAGACTGTTACATAGTAAATCATAGCTGAAACCACCAATGGAGGGGATAATCGTCAAGATAGCTCCCTAACTATGAGATGTCATTTGCCTCAGGTCTATCGAAATTACTGCACAACCCCCAAGAACGCAGGTTGAAGGTCATATTTCAAAGAATGTCAGTTTGTTTGAACACAAAAGGAAAATATTTGCCATTCCAAATCATATTAATAATCCACTTAGTCTGGCATTCTTCCTACAGTAGTGGTGAGTTTGAACCTATAGAATTGTAGAATGCAAAGGGTTAAACAATGTAAATTGCAGACTATAGTTAGTAGTGCAATTATAATATTGTTCCATCAATTGCAACAAAGGTACCACACTAATGCAAAATGTTAATAATGAGGAAACTGTGTGTGTGAGGCAAAGTAAATGGGAACTCTAGTGTGTGGATGATTTTTCTATAAACATGCACTGTTCTAATTAAAACCAAAAAAAAGGAGATTGGGGAAGGTCAAGAAATCTTTGTAATCCTTTTCCACCATTTGTCATAGAAGATTGAATTCCATCTAAACTCTGTAAGGGAAAGACGAATTCATTGTTCCTATCTTGAATCAAGAACTATTTCTTGTTTTATCTGGCATTGCTACTGACAGCAACAATAACAAGCTAAAGAAGCAAAAACAAGCACAAAAGCAAGTAAACTTCTCTTGGGATTAATTGTATAATGTTAAATAAATGTGAAAAAACTCCTCCAGTCAACAAATATTTTAAATATTCTTTAGCATTCATGTGGCATTTTTAAACTTACGAAACTTCAGTGTTTGTGTTCTTTGCTAGTTAATCATCATTACGTGCCCATGTGGTAAATGTTTTTTAGTGTCAGTTTTATAAGTGCAGACATGAAGTCTCAAAAAGACTCAGGGAAATATTTACAGGTAGATGATGTTGTGGCAGGTTCATTTGTACTACATCGTAAAACTTAAGGATTGGATTAATAGTCACATGATGACTTCCCAGTAAGTGTTTATCCTTGGTATGGTGGAACAATTCTTGATGTGACCAATTCACTGCTACCTTAATACAATTCATTCAGCCTTTTGACAAAGACGAGTTTTGTCAAAAGTTATGTTAGTTTTTCTTTATTTTGAACTGGATCTACCCCTAATTTTAATGTTGAATCTTGGTTTGATATACAAGTATGAACTTGCTTTTAAATAATAAGATTGCTTTCAAATGTTTAAACTGTCCAGGTTTAGTGAAATAATCAGGAATTTTCTGTTCAGATTTATTTTAATGTCATAATTTTTTGGACCTCCTTTTGATGTTATGCATCTCAATTAAGGTCTGCCATTGTTATCTAGTACTTGTCTGATGGAATATATTTTGTTTTTCTTTATCTTAAAATGTGATAAAATAATACTAAAATATTCCTTCATACAAATAAAAGGATTACATGGAATGGACAGCTAAATAGATCATTGAACACCTTAGGACATAAAGTATTATATTACGAATTATTTTGAATGTTCCTGAATACTGTTGCTTAGTTTTCCTCTCTTCTTCCAGATGTGTCTACATTCCTGAATTTGATAGTTATCATTGCTTCATGATTTTACTTTATACTTATTTATCTGTAAACAATAGATAGTATTTTTGAATGTTTTTTAAAAAGTATATAAAGTCCACCACATATTATAATCACTTGCTTTATTGATCTAATAATATATTGGGAGATTCATTCATACTATAAATATACTGTTTTATATACCTGTAGTTCACTCCTTTTCACTTCGTATCACATTCAATTTTTCCATCGTTTTATAATTGATATATGGCATACATACTGAAAACTACACAAATCATAATTTACAGCTTAATGAATTTGTTCAAAGAGAAAATATCCTTGTAACAAGCACCCTGATCAATAATCACACCCCAGAAGCACTTCTTGTGTGCTCTCCTGTCACTTCTCCTACAGTGACATCCACTATCCTGGCTTCTATCACTAAAATGCAATGTTACCTGGTTTGAATGTCACATAGGTAAAATAATATTATATATATATATATATATATATATATATATACACACACCTTTGTTTCTTCTTTTGTAAAAACCTGTAAGAATCATCTTCATTATTTCTTATAATTGAAGATTGTTCATTATCTGAATAATTTCTCAGAAATGACTAATTCTTTATGACCACAAGTATCTTGTTTTCTTTTTAATAAATGTCATAAAGGAAAGATATTTTTGGGAGTATAGAAATCAAGTGATTGAAAAGTCTATAATTAAAGCTTCACATCATCCAAGGTTGTATTACCATATCAGCTATATGAATTAAATCGGTCTTTTCTTTGCTTGTTCCCTCTATGGGGTTTCGTATTATTATTATTATTATTATTATTTTAGTTTATCTTTAAAGTAAAGAAATCTCATTAGTGTATGTTCAGATTGGTACTTTTGTTTGTTAATCCCACCCATCAACTAAAGGATAAATAATTTTTTTTTTGCTATTCTTTGATGTTTTCTTCTATTACTCCTTTATTGACCATCTCCTACTTGATCACACTCTTTCTAAAGAAATAATTCAATAATTAATCACCTGGCCCTCAGTCCAATGTTTCCTGACTTTTCCTTTAATTTTTTTATTTTATCTCCTTTTTCAAGTTACATTATTTCTTCCTCTGCTTAATTTCTTTGTGTTTCAAAAATATTAGCTTCATTATTCCCTACTTCTGTCAAGTTTTTCAATTCAGAAATTATATTTTGTAATTATATTTTTTATATTTTGCATTAGAAAATCTTATTTTCTGAAATTTATTATTTTTCTGATATGAGTCATGAGTCAAATATAACTGAGAATAAATTTTACAATTCTTTTTTTTTAATTTTCCTCTTTTGTTTCAATGGAAGGCATGCTTGGTTGGTCTCCCTCTTTTTTTTTTTTTTTTTTTATTACCTGCTTTTCTTTACCCATTTCTAGGCCTAAATTGAGATATAGGTTGTTTAGTACTGATAAATAGAAAGAGCTTTCTCAACAATTTTGTAAGTCATATTTTAATTACTGACTATACAAGATCAGAATTCAGTTTTCTCATGCACCTCCAAGTCAACATATCCCACCCAAACTTAACTCCCTTTACCTATCACCCAAGGCAGGAATCTGGGAGTTACAGGACATCCTCATCCCTCAGTTTATCAGTAACCTAGTGTTACTGATATATATATATATATATATATATATATATATATATATATATATATATATTTAACTTCAATTATTTTCCTTCTTCATCTAAATCTCCATCCCTTACTGCCTTTACTCAGGCTTTCACTCCTTCTCACTTAAATTCTTTTACACATGTCTCTTAATTGCTTACCTCCTTTCCTGGCAATTACCATTTATCTGCTCTCTCCTCACTGTTTCTCAAGCATCTTATGTTCAGAGATAGCTTAAGGGCTAGTGAAGCAACATATGTCACACCTGAGACTCTTAAGCTCTTTGGCTTGGAAATAAAAAAAAAGCTGGCCAGGATTCATGCATCACTTCACCTATCTTTGGGTTCTAATATAATGTCACTAATTAGGAAATTTATTTTTTCCTTTTTAATGTTTCCATTGAGAATATGATTAATGTATTGAAGGCAGATTTTATATTTTCAGTTAGTTTACCATTATTCTTTCCTCCAATACACTGTGTATGCTAAATCTTTCTTTTTATCCATTTATCTCCACCATGACTGTAGACGAGTCTTGAGTACAAACTTCGTTTTCCATTTTTAACTCTGCAGTTTAGTTGATTATCATGAATAACTATATAAAAAAAATGCACTAACTTGAAATTGTCAGTGATCCAGGTGCCATTTCCTTTCTTACCAATTCCCTCACACCAAAATATAAATAAAAGCCAACTTCCAAGGATATCTTTTATACAGGTATTCTTTCTTACAAAACCTCTGGCATATATATACGTGTTTGAGTAATCAGACCTGCCCATTCTAATCACATGTTAAACCAGACAGGTAAAATTTAATGTTTTAAAGTAAAGAATCTGGTATTAGTTTAATCTCCAATGCACTAATTATTTATGATAATCTCCAAATAAAATAATAAACCTTTGTTCTTTTAAGATTTTGTTTTAATCCATTAACCTTAAATTTCTTCTACTTGTTTTTCCATTGCTCTAAATTGTTTTTAATTCCCTGTTGTCCCTGTTTTTAAATTAACCTTTATAATGTTCATGAATTTAAATTCTTTCCAGTTAGAGTTTGCTTAGCTTTAGGAGTTTATTTAAATTAGTAGAAATTAGCAATGTTCCTAGACATTGGAAATGATTAGGGACAATAGTGAGTTGTTCTCTCATATAGGAGAAGATGATGAATAAAATTGTAGATAGAAGTTTAAACAAAAAGTGAAGTAATTATTACTGAGGGGTCTATGAAACAGATTTTAAGAAAATTGATGCTGTAAACTCGTTAAGATTATGGAGAATTTAGTAGGTTGGAAGACAAAGTTTTCTGGAAATATGAAAACATGCTAGAGTTTGCACAAATTGAAAATTCTTTTCCTAAAGAATGTGATCCCCACAAAAGTCTTGAAAGATTTCTGTTGCCTCCAGCTTCTCAGTACCCCATCATGTGTGTATCATGCACACACTCTCACAATGAATTTTCAACTCCAGTTTCAATTCACATATTTTAAAACTGATCTAGCAGAGGTCACCTCTTACCTCTCTTATTCTCATTATTCTTTACCTTCTTATTAAGGTCTTTGCTACATCTGACATTTTTATCTTCTCTCTACCTTCTTGAATTCTCCTTTCTTTGATATCCATAGCACTAATTTTGCCTTTTCTGATTCTCTTTATAATTTTTTTATTCCTGCTTTGCTGTCAGTTATCACTTTCATTGACTTATCTATTTCTTCCACGTCCATAATACTTGTTTTCATTAATATGCCATCCTTAATTCCTCTTTTTCCTCATTGAATATTCTTTCACTGTAAGAGATCTTCTCTGACTTCAACTGCCATAGCTTTGCTAGAGGCCCCTTTTTTACAAAACACATTACTGTATTTAAACTGTCCATGAATTCTCAGCCAAATGACTCCCAGACATCTCCAGGTAAACAAATCCAAAATTGAATTTTCCATTTCTCCTCTTCTCTTTAGAGGCATTGCAGTATGGTGGTTAAGAGTTTGAATTCGTAACAGCTAGACTTTGCCCATGCTAACTCTACTACTTTCTAGTGAGTTTTTAAATTTCTGGTCCTTATTTTATATTGTAAAGGAAGAAAACAATAATGCTAATTTCATAAAAAAGAATTTTTTGTTCAATAAACTAATACATGTAGGTTGATTAGCACAGTACATATTAGGTGCTTAATAAAAAGAACCATTTTCCTCTTCATTGTTTAATTGTTGACTTCTATTTTTCAATGAAAACCATCAATATCTGTTCATTTGCCCAAGTTAGTAACCTTGAAGCAATCTTACCCACTTTCCTTTCACTCGCAATCGGTAAATGTCAAAAGATTAAGTTTCAACATTCAGCCTTTTCTTCTCAATAGCTTTGATTAGAGGGCTACACATAAATCACTGAGTAGCTTGAGAGAAGGGATAATGGCTTTACTTTAATGATAATAACATTTCCTTCCTTATATTATCTACATGTAAAACAAATTTCATATTTGTTTCAGCTTTAATCTTGTGTTTTCCAATCACTTTAGGGCCACTTAAGTGGTTTATGATCTGTAATCAAATTAGCCTTTCATTACTCAGTTTGAAAATACTTATTCCCAAGTGGTAGTAATTATTAAAGACATACAGAACACTACACTTGTCTATTCAGTGTTCACTAAGTACCCTGGCTTTCTGTCAGTCAACTGGAATAAACATCAAAGCTAAAGAGACATGAACGCATAGAAATGTAATAGCTTTAAAGGATTGCTGATTAAGAATTAAATAAGTTTATATTTGCTGATAAACTGGTTTTATTCATTATAAAGCATGAACTGCTTTCTCTGCAATAGTGAGAAAGTTGTGTTCAAATTTTCAAAGTCTCCAACCATATTTCTTGACATGGGAAGGTTTTACTCAGATCTATACTGCTATTTAGGATGGTCCCAAACTTATATAAAGGTGGGGTTGGTCAGGTCCTTTGTGAAAATATTGGCTAAATTGTACTTGTTTCATAGACCTGTGGTTTTTACTGTCATTGAAGCTTGAAGGTTTACATGGAAATGGATTTCTACTTTTTGTCTACATAGTACTAAAATTGTGGCTATGGTGGAATTTATTGTAAAAGTCTAGATGTTATCAATAAAGAAAAACTAAGGGAAATTATAAAATGATTACTATACTGAAGGGAATCACATGTATTCTCTATGGATAAGGCTTTAGGCTAGCATATTTGCTCTATTTTGTTCTGTTATTGTTTTTGCTTTGTTTTTTTTTGCAAACTATTGGATTTATAATGAAATGGACTAAAAATAACCTCTAGAGAGACCAACTAACACTCTGATGGAACATCAGAATATAGAGGGACTTTGATGGGTTTTCTCATTTAAGGAACTTCAGCTTTGCAATTCAAAGAATCATTAGTTGGACGAAAGATTTGAGTAAGTTCACAGGAAACACTATGAAAATCAAATGAAAATGACAGCTAAATTAACAACAGATTCAAATGGTATATATTTTTCCAGTAGTTAAAGGTACAGGAATATTGTAATACGGGAATTAGAAGATTAAAAAAATCATTTCCAGACTACTTTATTATCTGTATACATTCCTTAATTTCTCCTACAGTTTTGGTGCAACTACTTAGGAAAACTGCCGATGTCTACTAAAATTAAACAAACATATGCTCTATCAACCCACTAAATTCCACTGTAGCTAGATACCCAACATAAATGTATGTATATGATTAACAAGAATAATGAATATACAAAAATGTTCATAGAAGCACTACTCATAAAAGTCAAAAGTTGAAAACAACCAAAATGTTCATTAACACCACAAAGATAAGTAGCTTGTGATATATTGATAAATGAATATTACAGATAATCAACTGAACTAACTATTTACTACTGAAACATGGGTAAATTAATAAAATGAGTTTTTGCTGGTAAAGGGAAGAACTAAGTCATATGACAAGATACATTGTATGATTCCACTATATAAATGTAATAACCAGAAAAATTAATGCATAGTATTGGAAATTAAGATAGAGATACTTCTAGACACATAACAGGAGCTTCTAGTGATCTGGAAATATATTAAGTCTTGATCAGGATATTGAATATACAAATGTATTTACTTTGTGAAAATTCATTGAGCTGCATATTTCTGATTTGTGGACTTCTGTATATTGTGTGTTATAAATCAACAGCTAACTGTCTGCAGAGAGATTTCAGGCCATGGGGCAGAAAGTGGAACCAAGGGAAAGTCTGGTATTATCTTTGACTTGCCAATGCCAAGAAAAGCCAAGTTGGTTAGAGTCTAAAGAGTAGAGTACTGGACAGTAAAGTACTGGGCAGAAAAAGAAACCCACAGATTGACCTAAATGCCTCTTAAGTAAATAAATGAGCATGAATTAACCTATGTGTGTGAAGAAACTAGAGGAAACAGTCCCCAGGTCTTACACATGACTGAAAGTAGGAGATGCTTCCACCAGTCACAATGGAATTGATGTGATATTGGGTAAGCCACAGCAGCTTCTAGCTTCAGGAGTGGATTAAAATTAATCCCAGACTAAATAAAGTTCTGGTTCTGCCTATCACAAAACTAGACAAGTAAATTAAACATAACCAAGACCAAAGTTCAAAATATTTATAGAAATACAAAATCCCATACCAAATAAGGTAAAATTTACAGTGTCTGCATGGTAGTTTGAAGCTGTTATGTACCTTAGAAAAAACATATTCTTTTAATCCATTACTGTTGATGTGATTGGGTCCTTTTGATTAGGTTATATCAGTTGAGATATGGCCCTCATCATTCAAGGTGAGTCTTAATCTTCTTACTGGAGTCTTTGATAAGAGGATAATAAGTGGGGTGCTGCTATTTGCAAATATAAAAAATGCTGTAACACCTTTTTAAGTGAATAGAAGGAAGATTCTGCCATAATTTTGAGGAGCTTGATGGAAAAGGCCTAGAATGCTTTGAGAGACTATTGTTAGAATTATGGATGTTAAAGGTACTTCTGATGAACTCTTTGACAAAAATGATGAGTATGTCATTGCAAACTGGAAGAAAGGTGATCCCTGTTTAATGAGGCAGAGAATTTGGCCAAGTTGAGTCTTGATTATTAGGTGGAAGAGAGAATTTTAAAGTGACAAGCTTGAATATTTAGCTTAGGTGATTTTCAAACTAAATGCGGAAGAAAGAGCCTGGCTTCTTCTCATAGTTTTAGTAAAATATGAGAGGAAAGGGATAAGCTGAGAAATGAACACTTGGGCACAAAGAAACCAGCAATTGATAGTTTAGAAAATTCTGAGCTTCTATAAAGTGAATCTCCAAAAAATAGTGTCCCATATGAGGATTTAACTGAATATGGAACCGGTCATGCATTTCAATGCAAGTAAGGGTTGGAAATGCAGATATCTAGAAAAGATTTCTGGAAAGTCCTACTGTCTGATGGTTGGGACCTCTGTGCACAGCATGCAAAACCAGCAAGGATATTGTGAGTTCTGTATGAATGGCAGCCTGAACTGAAAAGGACTAAAAGGAACAGATTGGAGGAAAACGACTTCAAAGGCAGACCCACGGAAGCTGAGATCTGGAGTGAAGACAACTCAGCCCAGCAGGCCCACATTTGTGCACAGAAAGGGTGAGTTTTCCCACGGTTTCTCAAGGGTGGGCCTTCTGCCCCATTGCTCAGGAAAATTATTAGTACTCCAGGGTTCTCAGATGTCTGGGAGATTAGAAAGAGTCTGGGCTCCATCCCACTGTTCTAAGGGAGCTGAGTATACTCGCCTGAGATTGGCAACCATACAGCCACC
This sequence comes from Tamandua tetradactyla, assembly GCF_023851605.1. Lineage (NCBI taxonomy): Eukaryota > Metazoa > Chordata > Mammalia > Pilosa > Myrmecophagidae > Tamandua > Tamandua tetradactyla. The sequence goes on from NC_135345.1 coordinate 61,753,345, forward strand.
ACACCACTCTTCTGAGTGAGTTAACCCTGCGCACTGGAGATGGTGGCCAGTCAGTCACACCATACTTGAGCAAGGTGGAGCAGAGAGCATAGCCTTCTTCCCAGTGCTTGAGGTTGGAGTCTTCACCCCAGTGTTTGGAGAAAGCATGGATACTGCATAAACTCTTGCAAAGGGTGGGGCTGCAGATCTATCAAATCCTGAGAACAAGACATTATTCTGTAGATGACTTTCAGACTTTAAAATCTAATGTATTGGAGGTGTGAGGGTAGTTTAGTGGTAGAATTCTTACCTGACATGTGGGAGAAAAAGGTTCAATTCCTGGCCCATGAACTTCCCAAACAAAGAAGGAAGCAAATAAATGGAAAACAAAACAAACCAAACTTCAGCTGCAATAAGGGGGAACTCATATGGAAAGAGAATAAAATGTGACCCCCACCATACAGCATACAAAAACAAAAAATCAAATGTACTATGCACTGCAGGCTTTTGGAAGTGTTTGGAATCCATTCATCTTATTTTCCTTTTAATTTGTCCCTACTGTGCAATGGGAATTTTACTCTGACTGTCCCTCCTTTGCATTGGAAGCAGATAACTTATTCTAAGTTTCAAAGGCATTCAGTTGGATGAGAATTATGCCCCAGGACTGAATATATTTGTAACTGATTTGATGAGATTTCGTACTTAATATTGATAATGAAATGATTTAAGGCTTTTGTGATATTGTGTTGGAATGAATGCATTTTGCATACAGAAGAATAGTTCTTTTGGGCATCTAGAAAGTGGAGTGTGATGTTTTGAAGCTGTTATGTACAACAGAAAAATCATGTTCTTTTAATCTACTATTATGAGTATAGACTTAATGTGGGTGGGACATCTTAATAGGCTATTTCAGTTGAGATGTGACACACAGCATTCAAAGTAGGTCTTAATCTGCTTATTGGAGTCTTTGATAAGAGGATAAGTACCATGCAGGAAAAAAGATAGTAAAAGCCACAGAAGCTATGAGAGACAGAAGCTAAAAGAGAGAAACACACATAAGCTCAGGGAGGAAGCCACTGAAGCCAGAAGCTGAAAGCAACAAAACCTGGAAGAGAAGGACTAGCTGAGGTTGTCATATATCATCCCATGTGACAGAGGTGTTCTGAATTGCCAGCAGCTTTTCTTTGGGGAGAAGGTGTCATCTTATTAATGCCTTAATTTGGACATTTTTCACAGCCTAAGAACTGTAAACTTGTAAGCTAATAAATCCACATAATAAAAGACTTGTGGTATATTGCATTTCATTAACTTTAAAAAACCCAAACATCTGACATCCAATTAAAAAAAAATTACCATGCCTACAGAGAAGCAGGGGAAAAAAATGACTCCAAATAAAGAGGAAAAACAATCAATTTGAAATAGAGAAATATCACAGAAGTTAGAATTGGCAAAAAAGGAAATGAAAACAGTTATTATACTTACTTTCTATATGTTCAAAAAGCTAGAGAATAAATTGTGCACATTAGGTAGCAACATAGAAGATATTAAAAGGTGCAAATTGAAATTCTAGATATGAAAATTACAGTGTTTAAGATGAAAAATATACTGCAAAGGAATAATGGCAAAGAAAATATTAGTGAAAATAAAGACATAATAAAATAAAGTATCCAAATGAAATACAGAAGAAAAAGGCAAAAAGCTGAACAGATATCAGGGAGCTGTGGGAAATTTTCAAGTAGCCTAGTACACGTGAAATTGAAGCCAGAAAGAGAAGAGGAGGACAAATATTATTTGATAAAATAAGGTTGAAAACAAGGGAATTAGTGAATAAAATGAAATAAAAATCATCCAGATTTAAAAAAAAGGAGCACCACATTTGCAGATATGGTCTTATATATAGAAAATCCCTCAGGAGTCCACAAGAAAAGTATAAGAGCAAGTAAATTAGTTCATCAAGGTGGCAGCATAGGAGATTAATATAGAAAGAATCAATTATATTTCTTATTCATATCCATGAGGAATCAAAAATAAAATTAAGAAAGCATTTCCATTCACAATAGCATCAAAAATAATAAAATACTTAGAATAAACTTAACAAAAATGCAAAACCTAAACTCTGAAAATTACAAAACATTATTAAATGAAATTTTAAAGGTATTACATTAATGGAAAGATAAACTATGTGTATGGGTGGACTACTTAATATTACTTAAATGACAGTACTCTTCCAAACTGTTCTACAGATTAGAAACTACCCCTATCAAAATCTAAGCTGATGGGAGGGCCACGGTGGCTCAGCAGGCAGAGTTCTCATCTGCCATGCTGGACACCTGGGTTCGTTTCCCAGTGTCTGCCTATGTAAAAAAAAAAAAAGAAAAAAAAAATCCAAGTTGACTTCTTCAGAGAAATTGACAAGGTAATCCTAAAATTCACATGGAAATCCAAGGAACTCAGAAGAACCAAAAGAAACTTAAAAAGAACAAATTTGAAGGACTCATGCATCTTGATTTCAGAAGGTATGCAAAACCACAGTAATCAAGAGATTATGGTTTTGTTCTAAAAACAGATACCTAGTTCAATGGGTTAGAATTTAGACCCCAGAAATAAACCCATATATCTCATGGTCAACCAATGCTCAACAAGGAAGCCAATACTGGTCAATGGGAAAAAAACAGTGTTTTTCAACAAGTGTTGGGAAAATTTGATAACCACATACAAAAGAATGAGGTAGACTCTACCTCATAACGTATGCAAAAATTAATTCAGGGCGGTGCAACGGTGGCTCAGTGGCAGAATTCTCATCTGCCATGCTGGAGACCTAGATTCTATTCCCGGGGCCTGTCCATGCAAAATAATAATAATAATAATAATAACTCAAAATGAATCAAAATCCAAAATGTAAGAATAGAAACAAAAAAAAAATCACATGAAAGTGCTGAAACAATAAAATTCAGAAGAAAATAAGAGGTAAATCTTCATGGTCTTGGCCTTGGAAAAGGTTCTTAGTAAAGACATAAAATAACAAGCAATAAAATAAAAAAGAAATAGATAAACTGGACGTGATCAAAATTTAAATATTTTGTGCTTTAAAAGATGCCATTCAGGAAAGTGAAAAAACACCACACAGAATTGAACCAGAAAAAAATATTTGGAAATCATACCTCATAACAATCTTATCTCTCAAAATATTAAAATTCTCAACAACTTTAGTAAAAAGAAAAATGAGCCAATTTAAAAATAGATAAAACATTTCCTCAAGGAAAAATTATAAATAGCCAATAAGCATATGGAAAGATTTTTCACCTCACTGGTCAAATCAAAATCACAATGAGATCCCATTTAAATGACTAGAATCAGCAAGTAAGGCAACAAGTGTTGGCAAGATTATAGAGACAACAAAATATTCATATGCTTCTGGTGATAATTTAAAATGATAGAGTCATTTTAGAAAACAAATGGCTAACCACAGAGTTATCATATAAACCAGAAATTCCAGTCCTAGGTACACACTCAAGAGAAATGAAAATATATGTTCATGCAAAAATTTGTACACAAATGTTTATAGCAACATTATTCAAAATAGCCAAAAGGCAGAAGCAATTCAACTACCCATCAACTAATGAAAGGCTAAGGAAAATGTAGCATATCCATACAATGGATTGTTATTTGGCCATGAATAGAATGACGTATTGATGTATGCTACCACCTGGATGAACCTTGAAAACATTGTGCTGTGTGAAAGAAGCCAGGCACAGCAAATCACAATTTCATTCAAATGAAATTCCAGAATAGGGAAATCTATAGACTAAAATAGGAGATTTGTGGTTGTTTGGGGCTAGTGGGAGAAGGAGGAGATGAAGGAATAGATGGATGTTTGCTAAATAATAGAGGGCACTGTTCCATTTCTAGGCACTTATCAAATTAAATTGAAAGCATGTCTATACAAACATGTTCATGTATCCTTATTGCAGCTTTATTTTATTTGTTTATTTATTTATTTATTTTTGACATGGGCAGGCTCTGGGAATTGAGCCCAGGTCTCTGGCATTCGAACCCAGGATGCCGGCATAGCAGCTTTATTTTTATTAGGTAAAAACAAACAAACAAACAAAAAAAACCCCACAAATATCTGTCGATTGGTAAGTGGATTTTTAAAAATATGGTAATCTGTACAATGGAATACTACTCAACAATCAAAACAATGAACAGTTGACATGTACAAAATGGATAATTCTGAAATAAATATGTTGTTTTTTAAAAGCCATAAAATAAGTAAATACTATAAGGTTCTATTTATGTAAAAATTTTGAAAATGCAAACAAATCTGTAATGACATAAATCAATTCAGTGGTTGTTTAAACATGAGGGGAAAGGCAGGGAGGGCAATGAGGAAGTCAGCATGGAGAAATTTTGGAGGGGAGTGATGGATATGTTCATTATTTTGCTTGGGGGATGGTTTCATGCAAATACATGGGTGTCATATGTCAAAACTTATCAAATTTGAAGTTTATAATATGCTAATTATACTGTTAACCCTTTTTTAAAAAAATAAAACTGCTAAGAAAAAGAAATAGCTACATAGCACATTACTTAGTGTTCCAGCATAAACTAGCTCAGTATTTCTTCCTTTCACTGCAATAAAATGATGAGAAAACCCTTAGAGTTTCTGAGATAAAAAGCCTCAATGCCCAGAATATTTGCAGTTATTTTTACAAACTATCCCGAATAAAACGAGGCTAAATACTTAATTCATCCCTTGCATTCTTTTGTCAACATTTTTTTTTCTTTTAAACAATGACTACAATCTAGAATGTCTAAAACTTTGTTTGGAATTTGGGTCTTCCAATATACTTCAGTCATCATTCAAATATGATTGCATGGGGATTTTTATGTCCTCTAATAAACCTTACATGTGTGATTTTCCATACTTTTATTGTTGAATTGTAACCTTGTTTTCAAGTTTTTAGGAAAAGCATGTTATATCCTATTTTAGTTTTTAAAAGCTGCTGGAATGCAATATACCAGAAATGGAACAGCTTTTTAGAAGGATAATTTATTAAGTTGCAAGTATACAGTTCTAAGGTCATGAAAATGTCCAAACTAAGGCATCCATGGAAAGATATCTTGATTCAAGAAAGGTTGATGGATCCAGAACACCTCTGTCAGCTGAAAAGGCACATGGCAAAATCTGCTAGCTTTATCTTCTGGCTTCTCTTTTCATAAGGATTCCCCAGGGGTGCTCTCCTAAACCTCCAAAGATTTCTGGCTGTATGGCTTTCAGTTCATAAGTTATTTCCAAAATGATTCCCTCTTAAGGGACTCCACTAAGCAACACCTTGAATGGGTGGAGACAACATCTCTATGGAAGCCATCTAATCAAAAATTACCACCCACAATTTAGTAGGTCACATCTCTATGGAAGCAATAAAAAAGATTCCATCCAGGAATATTGAATGAGGAGTAAAGGACATGGCTTTTTTTAGGTACACAGCAGATGTAAACTGGCACATTCCACCTTTTGGACCCCCAAAAGACATGTTTCTTCCAAATGCAAAATACGCTCATTCCATTTCGATATCATAAATCCTTAAACCATTTCAGCAAAAAATACAAATACAATACAAAATCAGAAACAGTACAAAGTCTCATCAAAGTCAACTACAGACATGGTCTTCCCTAAGACAAAAAAAATTCTCCCTGGCTGTGGACCTGTAAAACTCAGAACAAGTTATCTACTGGCATCATACAAAGGAGGGACAGTCATAGAATATATGTTTCCCTTTCCATAGGGAGAAATTGGAAGTAACACAGGGGTCTCTGGACCCAAACAGTTCTGTAAACCTGCACAGCAAACTCCAATAAGTCTTAAAGTCTGAGAGTCTTTAGAAAGCAACAGTTCCACCCTTTCCAAGGGCCTACTCAGTGGTCCTGCTCTCTCCAAATGCTGGTATGGAGTTAGAAACCTTGGGAGACATTAGGGAGACCATCATTATCTCAGCTCCACCCTCTCCAAGCACTGAGACAGTACTGGACTCTGCCATCTCCAGGACACAGGCTCAAGACCTTCAGAACAATAGTATGGCAGCCTGGGTCATCTCAATCCCAATGAATATGCTTTACCCTTCAAGGCCTGGGGAACAACTCTTCCCAAGCATTGAGGTGGAAGGTCCACCCTCTCCTTTTGAGGCTAACTCACTTCAAAAGTGGGTGGGTCTGCTATGCTGACCTGAGGTCTCTTGGCTTTAGACTTTAGCTTCCACAGTTCTGCATCTGAAGTTATTTTTCCTTCAGTTTGTCCCTTTTCTGTCCCTTTTCATCCAAACTAGCAGTAGTTCCATTTTTACAGTTCTCACAACACTTTTGTTGGTTTAATATGTAATAGGCAGGGATCAAAGCCATCAGTCAATACCACTTTCCATAAATCATTCCTGGATAACTCCTTTTCCAATTCTGGCTTTTTCTGAAATGGCTGACTAATTTCAGATCTGTTAAATCCTCATGTGGGCCAGTATTCTCTGGGGTCTCCCTTTTTGGAAGCCCAGAATTTTATAGATCATCAATTTCTGATTTCTTTATACCAAAGAGCTCAGTTCTCAGCTCATTTCTTTCCTGTAGCACTTCACTATAAGCTGTGAGGAGAAGCCAGGACACATTTTCCACAATTAATTTGGAAATCTCTTCTGCTAAATATCCATGTTCATGGCTTTTAAAATCTGCTCTTCATTCAACACCACCAATTTCGACAGATTATTTTCCATTTTAAAACAAGGATCACCTTCCTTCCAGTTTTCAATAACACAGGTATCACTTCTGTCTAAGGCATTATCAGAAGGATCTTTAGAGTTCACATTTTTACCAACAGTGTCTTCAAAGCATTCTAGGTCTTCTCTGTCAAACTCCTCACACCTCTTCCAGAATCTCCCCCTAATCCATTAAAAAGCTGTTCCAACATGTTTGGTATTTGCAAACTGCATGTGGTAGTTAGATTCAGTTGTCAACTTGGCCAGGTGAAAGCACCTAGTTCTGTTGCTGTGGACATGAGCCAATGGTAGGTGAATCTCATCTGTTGCTAATTACATCCGCAGTCGGCTAGGAGGCGTGTCTGCTGCAATGAGTGACATTTAACTTAATTGGCTTGTGCTTAAATGAGAGAACGCAATGTAGCACAGTCTAGCAGCTCAGCATTCCTCATCTCAGCACTTGCAGCTCAGCCCAGGCCTTTGGAGAAGTCACCCCGGGGAAAGTTGTTGGAACCCAGGGGCCTGGAGAGAAGATCAGCAGAGACCATCCTGTGCCTTCCACGTAAGAAAAGAGCCTCAGTGGAAAGTTAGCTGCCTTTCCTCTGAAGAACCAACAAAATAAATCCCCTTTTATTAAAAGCCAATCCATCTCTGGTGTATTGCATTCCAGCAGCTAGCAAACTAGAACAGAGTTGGTACCGGAGAGTGGGGTGCTGCTGCGGTTTGCAAATGCCAGATCTGTTGGAACTGTGTTTTGGATGGCTAAGGGGAAGACTTTGGAGGAACTGTGAAGAGATTGATGGAGAAGTCTTGGAGGGCTTGAAGAGACTGTTGGTGTAAATGAAACCACCGCCAGTCTTGACAAAGGAGGACACAAAAGGGAGAGGTTGGAGTTTGCAGAGTGAGAACCATGGAAGTTCGTGTCTGAAGCCAAGAAACCTCGGCCAGGAGAGTGGGCCCACCTGTATGTGTGGAGAGGGTGAGTCTCCCCTCTCATTGCAGTGGAATAGTTGTGCAGCCTCGGGCCTTGGAAAAGGCATAGCACGCTCCTTGGGGGACTGGGAGAGCCTGGCTGCCACCATGTGGAGGGGTTGAGCGTGCGCCCCAGAAATGGCAGAGAGCCCAGGGGTGGCCCTGATGCCTGGAGAGAGTGGAGCCCAGAGGTGGTCTCCTCGATGTTCCCCAAGGTTGATTTGGAAAGAGGCTGGCCACTGCATAGGCCCTTGGAAGGGGTGGGACTGCCACTTTCTACAGCCGAAGGATAAATGACTTTCAGACTTGGAAATCCAATGGTGTTTGCCTGCAGATCTTCCTTCCAATTTCTCCCTATGGAAATGAAAATCTGTATCCTTTGACTATCCTCCTTTGCATATTGGCACCGGACTTATTTTGAGATTCACAGGTCCACAGCCAGAAGAGAATATTTTGCACCTGTTTAAGGTGATGTGAGTAGCTGCCAAGTTGACAAGGGGTGGACATGTGGTAGTTAGATTCAGTTGTCAACTTGGCCAGGTGAAAGCACCTAGTTCTGTTGCTGTGGACATGAGCCAATGGTAGGTGAATCTCATCTGTTGCTAATTACATCCGCAGTCGGCTAGGAGGCGTGTCTGCTGCAATGAGTGACATTTAACTTAATTGGCTTGTGCTTAAATGAGAGAACGCAATGTAGCACAGTCTAGCAGCTCAGCATTCCTCATCTCAGCACTTGCAGCTCAGCCCAGGCCTTTGGAGAAGTCACCCCGGGGAAAGTTGTTGGAACCCAGGGGCCTGGAGAGAAGATCAGCAGAGACCATCCTGTGCCTTCCACGTAAGAAAAGAGCCTCAGTGGAAAGTTAGCTGCCTTTCCTCTGAAGAACCAACAAAATAAATCCCCTTTTATTAAAAGCCAATCCATCTCTGGTGTATTGCATTCCAGCAGCTAGCAAACTAGAACACTGCAGCACCCCAGTTCTCTGGTACCAAAATCTGTTTTAGTTTTTAAAAGCTGCTATAATGCAGTATACCAGAAATGGAATGTCTTTTTATAAGAAGAATTTATGAAGTTGCAAGTTTACAGTTCTACAGCCATGAAAACGTCCAAACTAAGCCATCCAGGGAACGATATCTTGATTCAAGAAAGACCAACAGATCCATAAAATCTCTGTCAGCTGAGAAGGCACATGACAACATCTGCCAGCTTTCTCATCTAATTTCACAAGCATTCCCCAGCGGCATTTTCTTTCTGCATCTCCAAAGATCTCTGGCTGTGTGGGCTCTATCTGCACTCTGCTTGTTCCAAAATGGTACTCTCTTAAAGAACTCCCGTAAGCAACCCCACCTTGAATGGGTGGAGACACCTCTCCATGGAAACCATCTAATCAAAGTTATCACCCACAATTGGGTGGGTCACATCTCCATGGAAACAATAAAACAGATGCTACCCAGTAATACTGAATGAGGATTAAAGGACATGGCTTTCCCAAGGTACACAATAGATTCAAACTGGCACACACCCCATGCAGTGTCAAAATATGTGCAATTTGAACTTCACAAAATTTGAGGTAATTATTATGACAAAACTTTGCTGATGAATAACCCATATTCAGAAAGATTCAATAATTTGTCCAAAATTATAGTATTAAGAAGTTGCGCAAGTGGGGGCCATGGTGGCTCAGCAGGCAGAGTTCTCGCCTGCTGTGCTGGAGACCCATGTTCTATTCCTGGTGCCTGTCCATGAAAAAAAAAAGTTGAGCAAGGAGAAAAATGCAAACATGACTTTTCATCATATTAAGCCACTATCCAAAAATTGAAAATTATGGCCCTCCCAAAAGATGAAAGATTTTTAAAAAATTTAGTTCTTCCCTCTTTATATTATTTTTTCTCAGGATAAAATTATTTTTAAATGACCAAATGTAAGAACACTTATATACTAATATAATCTTCTGCAGAGGGAAATTCAGTCATCAATAAAGGCAGTATGTTATAAAAAAAAACTTTAAAGTTTCCAAATCAGATTTACAAAAGTTCAAATCTAAGTGCAACCACTGACAATGTAAGGATGCTTTAAGAGGTTATGTCAAATGCCTAGATTTCTATTTTTTCAATCTGTAATAGTAGAAAATAATACTTTTCTGGGCTATAGTAAGGTTTAGAGATAAATAAACCTTAAAAAACAGGATTTGGAAGTAAAGATATTACTTTCAGGAGCAATTATTAGATATTTCAACAGCTTAATATTATTCATTTACATTTTTGAAAATGTATCACTAAAACACTTGAAGAGGATGAAAAAGCAAAGCTGCATATGTGTATGTGCAGGTGAGTGTGTGTGTGTGTGTGTGTGTGTGTGTGTGCAACCCATGATGAGCATATTCTTTATGGTAAACCCAAAGCATGTATTCAAAGGAATATTTGGAGATTTAGAAGACTCACAAATGTTAACCTCCTTACTCCATTTACTCTATTTTATTATATCAGAGGGAAAAAATAAGATATAAGAAAATTGCATTTCCATAACTTCTTTATCTGCTATACTTGCCTTAGATGGCTTTGGGCGATTATGGCCAAGTTTGACACTATTATAATGTAAGATTAAAACCAGATTTTCTCTAATTTATATTAAAAACTTAAAAAGTTTTCTTTGGCCAACATTATTCTTCTTAATTAAATAATATAAAACTAACACTGCTTTGATTATTTATTTCATCCCACAAAATTAGCACTCTGTAGGATGATAAATTATTCTATGTCAACCACATTCACATTGTCTCCTATTGTGGAAATACAATGAATCACTTTGGCTGGCTTTTTCAGGTTAGTCATTACAGGATTAATACTGCACTTTACAATTCTGAATTTTCTTTTAATTTTGTAGTACATGAGCTCAAAATTATCAACTCACCCAAAGGGAAACAATTTCCTGAGGTTAGACGTACCTTACAAAACTTACATAAACATTAGCAATGATACCTTCTTTTATGCAATTGTAATTTATCTCCGTGGGCACTTTGTAACTGGCAAGCAAACACTTTAATAAACTTGCCTTAAATGCTCCCCAGGCCCCATGACCTCATATAATAGAACTATCCCATTTCCCTTCTCTTTGGTCCTAAGATCTCTTCTCTGTGTTAATATTGTTTGACACCCACTCTGCAACATTTAACACTGTTGACCATTCTCTCCTTCTTATAATATATATATTTTTTAACTCTGGGCGTCATTGATACCTTTCTCCTAGTTCTCCTTCCTTACTGACCAATCCTCAATTTCTTTTGCTGGCTTCTCCATTCCTCTAAGTAGCTCACTGCTCATGGATGATTCAGGAATCATTCTTTTCTTCATCTATAGCCTCTTCTTTGATAATCTCTTTAAGCTCATGACTTTTAACACATTGATGTGCCTTTGACTTCCAAACATACACATTTACCCCTGGAGTTCTCACTGAACAGTAAACACATACGTCCAACTGATTCACTTGGATTTTGAACAGGCACCTCATAATTTGCAATCTAAAGATGTTTCCACACTTCCCCCTAACTCCACTCTCCAGAAATTCTGATCAACTTAACCTCTCATTTTATTTATTGCTCTCATTCTGTCCGTCCTTTCTCACCTAGATCACTGCAATAGCTTTCTAAATGGTCTTTCTGCTTCCAATCTTTCTCCTATCCAATTGCTTTTCAAAAGAGAAACCAGTGGGATCTTTTCCAAATATGGGTCAAATTATGTTACTCTTTTGCTCAATACCATTCAAAAGCTGTCCAGTTGCCATAGAATAGAATATGTATCCACCCAAAAAAATTCAGTATCTGCCCCCCTCTCAGTCAATTACCGACCACCTCTACTACTGCTTTGCCTTTTGCTCAGTATAGTCTAGATATACTTATCTTCTTTCTGTTCTTCAAAAATATCAATGTTATTTGTATCCTAGAGCCTTATCCTAGGAGAGTTCAATAGCTAATGCTTCCAATTTCAAGGATCAGCTTAAATGTTATCTCTTCAGGGAGGTCTTTCCTATCATGTAATCCACAGCACTCTGCTTTGTATTCATCTGTTTGTTGATTGAATGCCTCTCTCCAATAAATATGGTCTTTGGGTTGAATTTGTCTATCTTATTCAAGTATTAATATCTAATGCTTAAAACAATGTTTGCCTATTAGTAGACTCTCAATACAGATTTAAGCATTCATATAAAAAATGCATATATATTTATATGTGTATGTGTGTGTGTATATGTATATATTTATATATGTGTGTATATATATATTTATATGTGTGTATGTTTATATATTTGTGTATATATATAATGTGTACATATGAGTGTATGTTCATAGTGCATGAGTATATATTTATGTGTGTATATATTTATATATGTGTGTGTGTATGTGTATATATATATATATATATATACATTTGCGATTGAAAATATGTATGCCAGACCTGATATTCCAAGGTCAATATCTTGGTCCTGTTCAGAACAGCATATATCTGTGACTTCTAATCAGTTAAGCATATGATTCTAACTTAATTTGAACAGGAAGGAGCAAATAGGACAATTCATTATGTCATTTTGAAACAGATTAGACTGTAAACTCAGTCTAGGAGAGCTCTAGGCATCGACCCTGATGGTTTCCATTATTTCAGAGTTCATTCTATGTAGTGTACGACATGAATCTTGGGGTTGGAGATTAGGCCATAATTCTCCTATTGCTTCTGAAAAAATTTAGGGATGACCCTAATAATTTATACCATCACAAGAATACTTTTAGGGATTATGGTCATTGTAGGGCAATATTTCCTTAGGAATATCCTAGAGGATTAATACCATTAAGACAGGGTATTGGATACCATATATGACTAACCTTTAGTGTCTTTAATAATATAGATCCACAACTCTACTGCTGTGTAATTCATGGCCACACTTAGGAAAAAAAAAAACCCAGGAAATGATTATAGTCCTTATTGGCCTGAATCTTACAAATACTTTCGGGAGTAGTAGTCAGAACACAGAAGCTGCACACCTGAGGGCTCAGGGACAGTTTCCTGTTTATTGATTCTCATTCCTTTGAATGGCTCACTTTTATACCACCTTTACATTAAGTGTAATAGGGCATGGAGTACCCATCTTTTATTTTCATAAAGAATTGTTTTTCTCTCCTTATTCTTTTCCTCACCAGCAAAAAAAAAAAAAAAAAAAAAAATCTGCTAATGGCACAGGTTAGCCAGTCTAACCTCATTTATCACTGTATGTGCTTTCATTTGACTTCTTTAATTATTCTCCATTTTGCTAATTGTGACTATCCAGAGTACCACAATTTATCATATTCCTCTACATCTTAAAAGACTCATTTACAGTTCTTGCTCTTTCATGGATTCTTATTAACATTTTTAATTGTAGCTATTTCAAAGGACTTTCTATACTTCCCTTCTTTTCTCCAAGTGTAGGAGTATTTATCTTTAATGTCCCTAATCATATTTTTTTTCTAATTTATGCTATTCCATGTTGCCTTTGTAAGTGTATTTTCTAAATCCAGGGCTCTCTACATAAGAAACTAAAGTCTGCCATTGATTTTCTGTTGAGACAATAGTAGCATGAATGTCACCTTGTAGGAAAGTAAAAGCAGATAATGTGAATGTTGTATTTAATAACTAATAAAATGTGCTTGACTCAACTCAGTGAGTTCAATGAAAAATAGGCACCAAATAAGTAAACAATTAAATTCTGCAAAGGAAACAGGTTTCACAGAATCCAGCATGTAAATTCCTAACATCATCTCTAGGCTTTCATCCATATCCATATTTAAGAAACATATATTGTTCATCTTTTAAATTCAGGATGCTAGTTTTAGTGTTGATAGATTCCAAAGATGAGTTCCTATCTTAAATGTGTAATACCTTGGCAAATGTGAAAAAAATATGTGGAATAAAACAAGAAGATGCCATGTGGTCTGAAAGGTCAGCAAGATAAAACTTTACTTCCAACTAGGAAAATCATGGAAGGCTTGTAGACAGAGGGGACATTTGAATTGGGACTAAAATAAGATTTGGAATATTTGATATAGTGAATATAGCTAGTGTCCCTATAAAGCACAGAAGCAGAAAAAATATGAGGTATGTTCTGGCCACAATAATAACAGAGGGTTACATCAAAAGATCTGTAAGTTTATGGTATAAGATTAAGCTAGAAGTGCAGATTGGATTTAGGTAAAATAGAATCTGAGATGAAAATTTAGCCCTAATATGCCTTAAGACAGCATTCAATCTTTTAAGTTTGAGAGGAATATGATTGTTTTTGTAATAAGAAAACTGATCTTAAAGTAGTAGACAAACTATTTATAAGACCAGTTATAAAATGAATTCAGTGAACTGTAAAGTTTAAGCTAAGGTGGTAGGAGTAAAAATGGAAATAAGTTTGATATAATTCTAAACGTGAGAAGTAGTATAAATATATTGTAACTAATTAAATGAGAATATGACTTAAGTCAAAGCAAGGCCAAGGTTCTGCACCCAGGTAACTAACAACAATTATAAAAACATCAAACACTTACTAAGAGTTTGAAAAAATTTAAGTGCTCCAAATATATCCATTTATTTGAATCCTCAAGTCATTATTATAAAGCTAGAAACCAGTGTGTAATTAACAGAAATTAGATAATGAAATGGTAGTAGAATATATCTGAGCTGAAGGATAAATGAGTTCTGTTGCAACTTTGTTGTTTTAGATATCATTTTAGTCAAGACTATAATGAAGAATGTATTTCCATATTTTAGAGATTAAATTTAGCGAAAGTCTACTTTTCACTATTACTATATGTCCAACAGAGATTGCCTTGGGGCTCCACCTATAAAGTCCCAGGCTGATGAAATTCATGCCATCTTTAAGCTAATTTTGAAACACAGAGCTTCTGAGGGTTGCAAAAAGAAGATTAGGGTGGATTATGCTTTTTAAGGTGTCAACCCAGAAATCACCCAAATCATTTTCATTCAAAGTTCATTGCACTGAACTAATCATACGATCTTAAAATAATTATAAGAGAAGTTACGAAATGTAGTAAAGCACTGCACTGCTTGGGGAATATCACTAACTCTATCACAAACACAATCGGATCCTTTAAAAGACATAGCAATATAGTAGCAATGAAGGTCCAAAACAAAGTATTGAGTTCCAAACTCACTGTTTCCAAGAATAGGCTAATTTACTTTTAGGTCATAGATCCCATCTATTTAAACTCATACTTTTCTCTTCCACCATATGATTCCTTTTCTGATAAGTCCTTTCTTTCCTTGTCTACATAGTTTGTTATTATTCATTTTTCAAAGTCTCATTCAATATTCAAGAAATAGTGTTGGGATAATTGGTTTTACGATGTCAGAGGAAAAAGGTACAGACTCATCTCAAATAAAAATACGTATTGGAGATAATACAGTTAAAAGCTAGATTCAGTAGTCATTCTCCCAGTTATTTGCCCAAAGCTGAAAACTTTAGTCCACACAAAACCTGTATGCAGATGCTTATAACAGTTTTATTTGAAACTGTCAAAAATAGGATGCAACCAAGATGTAGTGCAATGGGTGAATATATAAATGAACTGTGGTTCATCCATACAGAGGAATACTTTCAATAATAAAGTAGAAATGAGCTATCAAGCTAGGCAGAAACTTAGATGCATATTACTAAATGAAGGAAGTCAATATGAAAGTTACATGCTATATGATTATGATTACCAGACATTCTAGAAAAAACAAAGCTAGAGAAAGAGTAAAAAAGATCAGTAGTTATCAAGGATTCAAGGAGGTAGGGAAAGAGAAATAGGTAAAGCAAAGAGCATTTTTATGGCAATGAAACTATTCTGTATGATACTGTTATGTTGGATTCAGGACATCATGTATTTTATAGAACCCATACAACTGTACAACATAAAGAATGAAGCTTCATATAAATTACTGACTTTAGTTAATAATGGTGATCAAAATTGGTTAATAAATTGTAACAAATTTACTACATTAATTCAATAACATAATAATAAGAGAAACTGGCTAGGGGAAAAAGATCTATGACAAGTCCCTATATTTTCTGCACAATTCTTTTGCAAACCTAGAATTGTTATAAAATATGTAAATTGTGACCTTATGGAACTTTAAAGGCCTTTTACTCTAATTTAAATGTGGATCCACAACAAGGCTTTGAACAGAAGATGACATAAAATATTTTCTCTTGCAAAAAGATTGCTCTAGCATTTTCAGTTCTGGACACGTGGAAGTTAACTAGTAAGTAACTAGTGTTAGATTTACCCATCTGGAATAAACAAATATAAAACTAGATAAAATATATGAGGTAACTGTTTTCAGACACTAGACAGCAAGCAGCTCAGGACTGTGATCCTTGAGAAAAGGGAAACTTCCACGCTCATATAAAAGACTTAGGAATATATTTAATAAATGGCATGCACAACCTTCACACTAAAAACTACAAAACACTAAGAGAAATAGGAGATTTAAATAAATAGAGAAGTATATTATGTTTACTGATTGTTTATTGATTGCAAGACTCAATATCGTTGAAATATCAGTTTCCCCAAGTTAATCCCAATCAAAAGCACAATAAAGTTCTGGCAGCAATGCAAAAGGTGATTCAATATTTACAGGAAAATGCAAGTGAGTAGCATAAACAAAGCTATATGAAAAAACAGAACATATTTAGTGGATTTTCACTACCTGATTTCAAGAAGTTCTTAAAGGGTATTGTAATCAAACTGTAAAGTACTAGCACAAGAGGAAAATGACTCAATAGTACCAAATAGAGAGGACAGGAATAGAATTTATGGAAACATTTTTTTTTTTTTACCAAAAATGCAATGCTATTCAGGGGAAAGGGAAGACAACAAAAGATACTGCAACAATTGGATAAGTATATAAAATAAAATGACAATGACCCATACCTTACACAATATACAAATACTAATTTGAGATGGATCATAGACCTAACCATGAAAGGTAAAACAATAAACTTACTGCAGAACACAGAAGAATATCTTCACGGCCATGGAGGTTGGCAACGATTTCTTTACGAGTATGCTGAAAGCTATAACCACAATATAAAAAATGATAAATTGGACTTCAGCAAAATTCAACGTTGATAATTTTTCTGTGAATGCATAAAATGGTACTACTTTGGCAAACCAGCTATTTCAATACCAACCCTATGCCCCAGTTATTCCACTCTTAGGTATTTACTCAAAAAAAATGAAGACATTTGCCCACAAAAAAGAGTTGTGCAGAAAGGTTTGCAGCAGTTTTAGTCATAATAGCAAAAACTGGAAACAACTCAAAGATCCAACCAGTGAACTGACAAACATTTTCATATATGTATACAATATGATATTACTCAGCAATTTTAAAAATTAACTCTCAGTTAGATAAATAACATGGAAGAATCTCTAAACATTATGCTAAGCAAAAGAAGAGAAAATATTTATGTTATAGGGAATCATAATTCTCTTTGGCCTAAATTCCCTTTAATTACAGATCCACATAAAAGAGGCAGAAGGCAGCTGTGGAGGAGTTTATAATGCAGTTTCAACCTAGGCTGCACATAGTACAATGTTTCACATTTTTGTATTTAGGATTTCACAAGAAATACTGAAATTGCATAAGAGAATGAGAGGTTTTATGTGGATTTCAGTTGCTTTCTCTCAATATGGCAGAGGGAGAGAGGATCTCTCTTGCTATATTTCTGCTGAATTTAAAATAAAATCTTCCTCCTGAATGTGCTCTGAGGGAATGACCCAACAGACATCTGTGTTGAGCTTTGCAGTTCTGACTGCAAATGTGGAAGGCACTGGAAGAGAAGGTAGAGAAGACTAGGATACAGGGGCTGAAAGAATCAATATTAAGTGCTGAGTTTGGAAATTTGGAACTTCATTACAGAAGGCTATATTACTTTTCACTCATTTCAACATAATGGAGTTTTTGTAGGTGGCAGAGAAAGATGTACTCTGCTTTGGTTCAAGCTGTTGAGGTTGAGTGTGGCACCTTTCATCTTGAGGAGCAATCATATAACATATGCTTCTTTGTGGCCTCTTTTGAGTTGAGGTTCAGTGGGAATTACTTCTCCAGCTTCCCACTTTGAAATCAATCTTCATTCTGAGTTTGGTTTTCCACGAACTTATGGATTTTTGGCATAGTTCTTATCATAAAAATAAATTCCAGATGGAAAATGTGACATTTTTATAGGAAGAAAAGGCTGCTGAAGTTAGAAATAAGTCTTTAGTAAAATCCTATTTATTATGCTCAGAACATTCATGCCCATACATCCATGCTCAAAAAGAGCTGTTCTGTCAGAAATTAAAAGTTCCTTCATATCTTTGTCTTCCACTGCTCAACCAATAACCTGAATTGGGTGGAGTTGTAGTTGATGCAAATGATCTGAAATGATGAGAATAAAAGCTAGCAAAAGGGATTTGGGGACACTCCTTAAGTGTTCAAACTGAGCATTTTGTTCATAAAATTCAAGAATTCTCCTATCCTGCCTGGTTCTAGCAATTATGGGAAGGGGGTGGAAGGTAAATGTAACAGATCATTCCAGGTGTATTCTGTGACTCTCCATTCTGGCCCAGAAATCTTCAGTTAAGGATCTCAATTTGTTTTAATTAGAGAAACTTTGGTCTGTCCATATTTCCTATACCCCCTCCTTCAAAACCTTGAGCAAAGTCTCTGGAAAAGACCCACATAAATTTGAAGACCTAGGCAAGTATGACTCAGCACTCTAAAACTTAAAATTCTTAAAGTAAAATAAAACTCACAGGGAAAGAAATAAGAATCCAGTGCTGCAGCTGCATATAAACCTGAGAAAGTATGTTAAGTGGGTGTTCTTACAAGGAGTTAGGTGGAAACACAAACTGTGAACTGACAGGATTTGTTTTTAATTTCCATGTCCTTTTAGCTGTTGCTATTTTTAAACATACAGGTACATACACAGGTGTTGTAAAATGGAAAAGCTGAACCAGAAGGAGACCAGGATTCACTGGAATGTAGTAGCAAGGATCAAAGCTCCATTAACAGACCTTGGAGATTTCAAAGGCTTATCGTAGTTAGTAGCCATGTTCTTATTGCTGATGAAACCAGAGTTTAGTCATTCACCTTCTGATGCTTCTCTCTCTATTGTTCAATACTTACTATGTTTTAGGGGTGCAAGGCCATTGTTATGCTGAACGAATGACATTCAAGATGATTTGTTATTTTTCTGCTGATGTTTAAATTTTAGCTGTTGGGCATTATTGCTGAAAGCACAAATTTTTATATGTTCCAACAGGTTTTGATATTCAGAATGACCTGAAAGAAAAAGGCAGAAAAAGTGGGCAAGATACTCTATTTGAAGGCAATTTTAAATCTACTGTAAAAGGATGAAATTATGGGATTGAAAAGAGTTGCAAAAGTTCATCATGACCATCCTCTTGTCTTTAAGTAGAGGGTAATCTTCTAAAGACTTCACTTCATATTTATTCAAAGTGTCTATGGACTTTTAATCATCAGAGCCAATATGCATCATCTTTTGTCAATCTTAAAGTCTCTTCCCCCAATGTACATTAAATACATTCCGAACTGTGTGACTACTCTGGTGAAAAGGAGATACAAGTATTTATCATTTTCATTACCTCTCTCTCACTATCTGTTCGTGTATTTCTGTGTATATACATATAGATATATATACATATATGCATAAATAAACACAAATACATATTTGTATATACGTATACATACATATATATACATATGTACATACACACATGTTTCTTTCTTACACAAATGAATACACAATCCTGCTCAAAAAGCTGATAATATTGCCTTCCGAATATTAGTGCTATGACACCAGTAGCTCCAACAGCACTGTTCTAAAAAAAAAAGTCATAAAAAGCACATCTAGGAATTTATATATGTATGTGAACACGTGTCATCAATTTCCTTTCAATATAAAACTTCGTATTTCCATGTGGTGTGACAGTGGCTCAGTGGCAGCATTCTCACCTGTCATGCCAGAGACCTGGGTTCGATTCCTGGTGCCTGCCCATGTGAAAAAAAAAAAGAAAAGAAAAAAGCATGTTTCCTAATATTCACTGGTTTTCTTCAAAAGGTGGCAATAAGCCCAATGCTATCATCTCTTGCATTAACTTTTCAGTATTATGCTAGGATAGTGGGGATAAGTAGTAGTGCCTAACCTTGGCCAGTGAGGATCCCATTATAAGGAATTAGGCTGACACTAATGGGGTTGATTCTGCAGCCTGTTCATCCTCTCACTGCCAATAGTCAGAATGAGCAGCCAGAGAACAGAGTATCTGAGTGCTCACGCCAAGACAGCTGCAATAACTGAGGCTTACTGCCCTCAGTGCCTCTTCAGAACAGAAGCCGAGGTAACAGGAAGAAGCAGATGACAGAAGCAGGGTTTTTGTATTCACCTGGCAAGAAAGGACCGAGAACATCAGGTGTCACACTCTGTTGCCAAAGCCTCTTATTTAGGAAGGGATGATTCTCACCCAGCTATAAGCCTCATGCTCTATCTGTTGATTTGGAGAAGGCCCCAGAATGATCTCAAGCTCAATAAATAATGATTTTGCTATGGTTAGGAGGATTTTATCCCCAAATTTAGTGAGTCATTGATAAGTATTACCATATAACATATAAACATATATTGTTAGTCACACAAAACCTAGCAGCAGCAGAATTTGTCTCAAAATGGGAAGTTTCTATATATTTTCACATGAATTTTCTTTGGCATCAGTTGAAGCAGCCACAGCTGACATGCACTACAGCTACTAAGAGCCAGTTCTCAGAACCAAGAATGAGATAAATGATGTCCAAAAGCAGCTTCTAAGTGTTTAATCCTCAAACTGTCAGAATGCTTCACAAGCATTTGCCAGTCAATAGTCCCTGAGTTGTTTTCTAAAAGAAAAAAAAACAGAATTTTTTTACTTAAAATCAAAGGACTAAGGGAATAATGTTTTGATTGGACAGTTGTTTAGATTCAGATTCTTAGATGTCACTATATTGTCACTCCGCCTGCCTAAGCTTGATGTGAGAGATTTAATATTACCACCTATTATGTTCCTTTTTCCTTAGGTTAAAAAAAAATGGAAATAAAATTAGTAACCCACATTTTAAAATGTTTATTGTGTCAATTATTTTATTGTACTTTAAATTCATTATGTTATAGTCATTTTCTTGAAACTGCTATGCAAATTTGTAAGCCTCCACTGAGTTCTTGGTGTCAATAACATCATGATCATGAAAAATCATATATCTCTCTATGATTTAAAGGATTTTTTTCAAGAATAATTGAATAAGAAAGGAAGGTATATTAGTCCCTACTTTATAGGACTAACATTTCAAATAGGAATGGATACCCTATTAACCATGAAATATGTATATCTGTGTGCACTTAAATAGCAAGTGAAACTAAATAAGACTGTATTTGTAATTCACGCATTTGAGACAAGAAGAAATGAACACAGCTAACAAAAGGTAAATAATGTACCTAGACCCTTAATTAAACAATTTACTTTTTTAATTCAAATATATTTACTTACTTTTTATTACTCTACCACTTCATAGTTCTCAAAATATTTTAATTAGATAATATTCTATTTCTATCAATTAGCAAACTATGTAAGTAAGGCAACGATAACTATCTGTTTTAGAAGAAGAAATTTTCAATAGAAATCAAATATGCTTGCATAAGCTCGGAAATAGACAACACTACCTATTTCTTTTCTAATACTATTATCTTTTCATCATGTTCTTGCCTTCACTGTACCCTTATTATAATGTATGCCACTCATTAGTCTGCCTATGCTGTAATCCATAACATATAAATGTATGGATAAGACAACTATAAAGAAAGAGGGCTTTTTACCAAAGGTTGAAATTTATGCCTTTGGGGACCAACATCAGAAGGTCACTTAACTTTTTCTACCCATAACCCTAAGGGCACTTTTATAAACTGAAATATAACTTTGCCTTCTCTTTCAATATTTTAATTAGTCAATGAAGTAATCCTATTCTGTTAGGGTCCAGTCAGGAGATAGAAACCACACAAGTTATCTTAGAGATAATTTAGTATAAAGAATTGCTAACCAGGTAAAAAGAAAAAGGGAACACTGAAGTATCATGAAATACTAACTGCAGGAAGCAAATACTAACCAGGGCTGGGAGGTCAGGAGGACAAGGTTGGTTTAGAATCATGGAAAAAAGGGCGCTGGATTTGGGACTCAAAACTGAGGCATGGTGTGATGGCTAGGGTCTGGTGTCAACTGGGCCAGATGATTATGCCTAAGTTGTCTGGTCAGGCAAGCACTTGCCTGATGGTTGCTGCAAGTATAGTTCCTGGCCGGTTGATTAAATCATCAGTCAGTTGATTGCATCTGAGATCAACTAAGGCATGTGTCCCACAATGAGATAATCCAATAATTTGAGGCTTTTAAAGAAGAAGAGACACTCTCACTGCTTCTTCAGCCAGCGAGCCTCTCCTGTGGAGACCCTTCACTGGGGTCACCAAACTCACAGCCTGCCCTATGGATTTTGGACTCTTCCATTTCCACAGTTGCATGAGACACCTTTCTAAATTTCAGATTTAGAGCTCTCTCCTGTTGGTTCTTTTTCTCTAGAGAACCCTAACACTATTCTTGGAGCCTTAGGAACTCAAAGGAGAGACCCTAAGAAGTTGGGATTTAGAAATATGAGGACCTTCTAATAAGACTGATTCTTGAATTTTTAGAAAAACTATAGCCTGGAATCTGCTTCTTCTCCAGAAGCAAAGTGTTTTTGCTGGTTGAAGATGTGTTGCTTTAATGAAGTTGACAGGAACAGGAAATCCCTTCTTCCATCTCCAACCGCTCCCACCTTCAGTCTCCCTGTAATATTCCTATTGGCGGAATCTAAAAGGAACACCTGGCAAAGTGAAAACACGATTTGTAGTGTCTCAGCCACATCTTACAAAGCAGAATATGGAAGAGTGGATGGATTTGAAGGTGAGAGATGAGAGTTGAACAATTGACACACATACAAGAGGATGTAAACTACAACTATTATATTTTGATAAGTTATACCTTTAGTACTTGTTCTCCCTATTTTATAGAGGGAAGCTCAGATCTAAGGCTGCATGTATAAGAACACAAAATAATTACTGGTGAAATTTAGTGGTTCTCAACACTAGTTACACATTAACTAGACATACTGGACATACTTAACAGACAACTGGGCATACTTTAAAACAAATAATTCTAGGCTTACTCTGGATGAAGTAAATCAGACATTATGGAAACTAGACATTTTTGCCTTTTAAAAATTCTTACATGATTCTTGGGTTCAACCCCAAGAATTATTAGAACTAGATAAAAACAAGGAATATAAATTGACAATAAAAATAAGAACTCAAAAATAAATAATTAAAAATTCAACCTAAATAATAAAAAAAGAAATCAAACTGTACATTTTTTAAATTTTTTTTGTCTAGGAAGTTATCAGAATTTCTTTTTAATGCAACCACCTTTTATTTGATGAGTTCTTAAAAACTGATACACTTATGCATCACTGGTAGAATTAAAAGGAAAATATTTTCAATAAAATTTAGCTGCTTGTAGGAAGTAAATGCAGAAACTGCACTTCTAAGAATTAATTTAAAGAATATCTGTCCATTTATTTACCAAATATTGTTGAAAGACTACTTTATTAGCTAGGGTTCTCTAGAGAAACAGAATCAGCAGAAGATATCTGTAAATATAAAATTTATTAAAGTGTCTCACACAATCATGGGATGTAAGAGTCCAAGATCTGTAGGGCAGGCTGTGAACTGGCAGCTCCAATGAAGGTCCTCAGTGAGCTATCAGGAGAGGCTGGCTGGCTGAAGCAGGCAGAGTGATTGTCTCTTCTGAATTCTCCTTAAAACCCTTTGGTGATTAGATTACACACCACCCATTGCAGAAGACACTCCCTTTAGCTGATTGCAAATGCAATCAGGTGTAGATGCAGCCCATGTGGCCATGATTTAAGTCCATGAAATGTCCTAGTAGCAACAGACAGGTCAGTGCTTGCCTGACCAGACAACAGGGCACCACCACCTGGCCAAGCAGACACATGAACCTGACCATGGCAACTACTACGTGCATGATACTGTTTGAAGTAAACTGTGAACATCTTAGGAAGCAGCAAAGATATTCACTACTCAGGTAGAATTTCTTTTCAAGAGGGCAAAGGCAGAAAAAGTATATTAAAATTGATTTAATCAAATGTTATAATATTTTAATGGAATCAAGTAATGGGTGCAGAATGAAGTTACTTTAGACAGAATAGTTAGAGATGGCCTCATTGAGAAGTGATATTAGACTCAAATCCAAAAAAAAAAAAGTTTGTTTTCATTGAGCAATTGAAAAAGTTCAAAGTATATTCTACAAGAGGCAAAAGAGATAAGAGAGAAAGAATTTTTCAGGTTCAAGTTCATGTAACATTTCAAAGACTTTGATAAGGTGTTCGAACTTTAGTCTTATCCAATGATAAGTCATTTGGAGAGTTTTAGGAAATAATCAGAGTTTGATTTTAAAGCTCTAAACACCATAGTGAAGAAGAAGGGATGGCAAGCGTAGAATTTGGGAAACTAGTTAGGATCATACTGGCATTATCTGGGTGAGAGATGAAACTAGTATGGACTAAAGTAGTGGATTTAAGGATGCAAATAAATAGATAAATATGGGAAATACATTGAGGTAAATAATTACATAATGCATGTGTAAAAAGGAAGACATATCAAAGGTCTCACTACTAACTGCTTAGTTAGATGGGACAGGGAGGCAACAAAAGTGTTGGAAGAAAAATTAAGAAAGTGTTACCGTATATTTTATGTTTAGGGGCTATTCTTAGTTTCCTAGGCTGCTAGAGCAAAAACCATGAGTCAAACAATGGAAATGTATTCGCTCACTATTTGAGGCTAGGAAAAAGTCCAAATCAAGTTGCTATAAGGCAATAGTTTCTTCCCTAAGAATACGGTGTTCTGGTCTGGCTGCTGGTGATCCTTGATCCTTAGTTTTGTTGACATGTAGCAAAGCACAGTGCAGCATCTCCTGGTTTCTCCATTCTCTCTGGGTTCCATTGCTGTTCAGCTTCTTTCCTGTGGCTTCCTCTCACTATGTCTGAATTTCATTCCACTTAAAAAAGACTCCATTAATAAGATTAAGACCCATCCTGATCGGGCTGGGCTGGGTCACACTTCACCTGAAGTAATCCTATCAAATGGTCCTCCTTACCACGGGTTCAAACCCACAGAAATGGATTAGATTAAAGGAAATGTCTTTCTGGAGTAGGTCCAGATACAAGCCACCACAGGGGCTATTCCAATATGATAGCCAGTTAGAAGTCTATCAATGGAGAGGACAGAGTTAAAAATATGTATTTAGGAGTCAGAAGAAATGGTAGTTGAAGATACTGGCGAACATCTTTACAAGGAGATTCATTACAATATTTTCCTGTAATGGAAAACTTTGAAAATGATATGATACGGATTAACAAAGGAATATATCTATCTATGACTATATAATGTAAATATATATATAGATACATACATGGAGATATATATGTAGAAAGAGAATCAATTTGACTTCTATTCTACATCTGTAATCATTTTCTCTAATAAGACATAGATGGAAATGACAAAGAAAATGGTGTGGCTCTGTAGCTAAATTTCTAATTGTAACAAAAAAATGTCTATGTGATTTATATATAGGCTCATGAAGCATATACAAAGACTATTTTAATACTAAAATTGGAGGCCTCTGTGAGTCATAGGAAAAGTTTTCTGTACATAGAAAGCTATACTCTGCACATTAATGTCTCAGGGCTAGGAATATTTTCATTCTTTCTGGCACATTTGGATTAAGGTTATGACTTAATAGCAGTTAATATCAGACAATTTTAGACTTTAAAATGTGGGCTGTTGTACTTGTTTATATTTAGACCTAATTATTCTATTCTATCTTCCTCTATTATCTTGTGTACTTTTATTTGTTCTTTCCTTATATATAGGTTTCAGATGGGAGGGATAAATCACCTGACAGAGCTTCAGGCAATAAGGTTTTCACAAATATTTATTTATTTATTTATTTATTTTTATTTATTTTCTAAATCAAAGTAATATAATTCTCTTTTTCTTTTTTCTTTAAAATCCATATCTGGCCTCAAAATTAAATTACTTATGAATTTGAAATAAATCTAGTTGAAGTAGACTCGATGACTTTTTAATTCTATAGTTTTGATGGTTTTCTTTCAACATATTTCAATACATGGATAAGCATAGATATGCCTCCTGACATATTTGCTTTTTTTTTATTAAATCATTCACATGAAATCATTGTTATTTAAATAATTTTAATATGGTTGTATTAGCATTATAAGAAATATTTTTAATACTCTAATTTTGGCTTCTCTATATCAGAAAGTTTTAGTATATCCATGTTTGTTAATTGGTACTTGGAATTGTACTAGAGAAATTTCTGCTATTGTTGCTCGTACTACCGGTGTTTGCATATCCTTCAAAAATCAGCTAGAACCATTTGATGTAAAAAAATTCCTAGTATTTGCCTTTGTTGTAGTCCTTGTCTCTGCTACCTATTCCTGTATTTAAGGAGATTTTTGAAAATTAATGATAAATTAACAGTATCAAGCTATTAATACAAAACATTAGTAGAAAATACAATTGAGGTTACACATTGGAATAAATCCTGGGTATAAAACATTTTTTTTACAATAGCCTTTAATCTCCATTCTCTCATGGTGCCTTGAGTCTATCCTATCCTCACAGAAGGCAGATAGAAAAGAAGACAAAATACAATAAAGCAGAAGAGAAAATTTCTTTTTACTTGCTACATTTTTAGATGGCAAAAATGACAAAACAAAAAAAAGTCTTTTTAAAAGTTTTCTCTTTTTCCTATTCTCTATGTTTCTTATATGTTTTGCAATATTTAAAAATATAAGTAGCAATAGCTTCAATAACTATTCTGATGCGTTTATGCACTTTAAGTATTGCATTTTGTCTAACTAAAAAACTATCTCTATAAATAACAAAGAGATTTACTACTTAATATATTAAGCAAAAACTCTAAGTATTCATTTTCAGTGGCTTCACCATATAAATAAGACTATCCGATTCCTTAAAATAGCCCTGATTCCCTCACATATTCCATGTATATGATAGATTATTTTTCTAGAAATACTTTTCAGTACATGTTCTTCCATGTGGCAGCTTGGAGCTATGTACTCCAGAGAAACATATTCTTAAACTTGATCCTTTCCTGGGGCTCTGAATCCTTGTAAGCAGGACTTTTTGATGAAGTTACATCAGTTAAGGTATAAAATGAATCAGGATAGTTCTTAATGCTATTACTATAGACCTTCTAGAGAAGGCCATAGAAGAGAAAAACCAAAGGGAAGAACCAAAAGCTGGGAGTCAGTAGAACCCAGAAGTGAGAGGAGAAGCCATGAGAGGCTTTCATGTGCACTGCCAAATGTCAGAAAAGCCAGAGAACAAAGATTGTTAACAGTCAGCTCCAGAATGCCACAGTTCTCTGGGAAAAACCATTGGTAATGCCTTGATTTTGGATTCCTCCTGGTCACAAAACATTGAGGCAATAAATTCCCATTGCTTAAGCCAATTCATTGCATGGTATTTGTTTTAGCAGCCATGAAATTATAACATTCCATATATTTTAGAGAGGAAAATTAATATCCTGCATAAGAGAATTCAGTCAGATAATATAATATTGTCTTTATTTACAGTGAAAATACTGAGAGAATATTATTCTTAATCATGCAAATACTATACACAATAATCAATGAGCACTATCTCAGACCCTTGATACAGTAATAGTAATTCTTAACTACTATATAGCTTTCTAAAAATTTGAATCTCCCCAAGGTTATGATACACTATTATAGTTCTCTTAATGCAGTATTAAACACACACAGTATCTGTGGTGGCTTGAGTTACGCATACCAAATTTAGACATGTTCTTCTTCTTAATCTGCATTCCTGTGGCTACAAACCCATTGTAAATAGGATCTCTTGAAGATGTTATTTTTAGTTAAGGTGTGGCCAACCGAATGAGGTTGAGTCTTACTTGAGATAACGGGATCCTTTAGTAAGAGAAGAAATTCGAAAATAGTGGGAGAAAGTCCTGGGGAGGAACCGGAAGCAGTAAGTCAACAGAACCAGGAGAGGAAACATGATATTGTGATGGGAAAGCCAAGGAACCCTAGTATTGCAAGTCAGCCAGTAGGCTTCTGACCCGGGAGGAAGCTAGCCTTCTAGTATCTGGAACCATGAACCAATAAATTCTATTGTTAACACAATTTATGGTGTGGTATTTGTTTTATCAGCCTGGGAAATTGAGACAATATCTTAAAACCTTGTAGAATGCAGAAGAAACTATTGTTGGTATTTGAGAGCCATGTTCACCAACTTGCAAATAAGTAAAACAAAATGACTTGTCAGGGCAAGAAGTAGAAAACAATTTTCCTCAACTCAATGTAAAACCCATGAAATAGTAAAAAATAAATCAACATTTAGGACACAAAATATTCATTTTATTCATTCACTTGCTGAATGAATTCAATAGTGATAACAAAGCTTTTGTATTCTGAAGAAAGCACAAAGTAGGAGCAACCATGTTGCTCTTAAAGAACTTAAAATCCAATTAAAAATTAAAACTTTGAAATACAAATGAATCCACTGGAAAACAAAACAAAGAATTAGCACCATAAAAATGTCCATATATGTGTATGAAATATCAATAAAAGGTGATTATTCTAGACTCAAATTCAATGCAAAATAATTTTGCTAAAGGAATATCTAAGATTTATTCATTCACTTAATCAACCTTATTAAATACAATTTTTGATACATTGTAGATTTTTCATAGTCCCAGATAATACCGAGATGAACAGAAAGAAAATTCTGCCACACCCAAATAAACTAATTCTTCAGCTTTTCTGTTATGTGATATATTAACTTATGACCAAGGGGTTGGAAATCTCAAAGTACTATGTAGCTGTGTCAGGAGATGTGAAAGAAGTTGTCACATAGCTAGTGACATTTAAGCCACTTTAAATTACAAATGGCAGAACATCCTAGGCAGAAAAACCACAAGTCAATGAACAGGAAAGAAAGAAAAGAAAACTTGTCATTCCTTGATTGTATCCTAGGAGGACTGTGGAAGAGAATTGCAAATGCTGGAAACAAAAGCCAAATTTGGATCATAAATCTCTGGTATTCAATATTAACAGATTTCTATTTTATAATATGAACTTTGTAGAAACACTGAAGAACTTTAAATTGGATTAGTAAGTTTTACAATTTAAAGGATCATGCTAATGGCATTGCTGAGGATAAACTATATTTCAATTTAGTTAAGGTGGAATTTAAATTTGAGTCTGGGTATAGATCGAGTGCCACACTAATGGGAAACCAAAACCATAAAGCATGAGAAAAGATTGTTTGTTACTCACAGATCCCGAAAAGATAGGAATGTCGTGAAGTGTTGAAAGGAACTGTGATTGGCTTGGGTGGCTCAACCAGCAGATGTGGAGCATACAAGCAGAGCAAGAGGATCTGTGGGCTTGTGTCTTTATTGCGCACCAAGTGTATAGGTTACTAGATTTTGCACAAGTTAAGGATTGGTTAATTTAAAGCAAACACACGCAAAAAGGAAAAGGGACTGGGGCTGAAGTGTGGTAACAATGGTTAGCTTAATACTTGGACCAGATGTGTGTTCTAGGTCTGGTCTGTGGGAGGTTTAATTGGTGTGGGTGGTGGCAGCAGATGTGGGTTTGAGCTCTTTGGAGTCTAGATCCTAGGGAAAGAAAATTGTTTATAGACTGAGGCAAAGTTCATTGTTGAGGCAAATGGTTTAACTAAAGTAAGATGCATGCTGAGGAAGTACATAAAAAATTTTTGACAGTTATGGCAGACTAGATAGAGTAAAGAAGGGAAAACAAAATGAATAGTATATACCTCTTATGAAACACTGTAAATTCCCTCAGGATAAACTGTCTCTGTATGGGCCTTGCATGACCTCAGACAGTTACAACTCATGGTCCCTCCCTGTTGGTCTGGTCTCATCATATTCCTTACCCCTCTAGTCTTGAGTCTTCCTTGATGGGCTTTGTGGTCCCACTAATTACCCACACATGTGTTACTCACAAGTGTGTGACTCTAAAGCCCTGGGACAAATCTTTCACTAATGGAAGATGGGAACCTGATGATTTTTTTTTTCTCCACTTTCCTTCCCTATTCCCAACTTAAGGAAATGCCTCTAATGATTTTGCAGTCACACTTAGTGGAAGCTAGCTAGATACTGTGTATACTTAAGGCTTCTTTCTTTCCCCTGTTTTTATCCTTCTTATTGCCTTTCTCTGTTGTGCTGGTTGGAAGCTTTTATGTGCCCCAGGAGAAAGACATGTTCTTTTAATTCAGTCTTGTGGAGGCAGACCTACATTTTTGGTGGGAAATTTTGAATTAGATTGTATCCATGAAGATGTGACCATAATTATTCATGGTGGGTGTTCTAGTTTGCTAACTTCTGGAATGCAATATACCAGAAACAGAACAGCTTTTAAAAGGAGGAATTTAATAAGTTACAAGTTTACAGTTCTAAGGCTGTGAAATTGTCCAAATTAAAGTAAATCTATAGACATGACCAATCTCTGGCATCCAGGGAAAGATACTTTGGATCAAGAACGCGGATGATGTTTAGAGTTTCTCTCCTGGCTGGAATGGCACATAGTGAAGTCTGCTAGCGTTTTTTCCTGGCTTCTTGTTTCATGAAACTCAACAGGAGGCATTTTCCTTCTTCATCTCCAAAGGTTTTTTGACTGCATGGGTTCTCCTCATGGCTCTCACCATTCTGTCATCATTCTCTGCTCTCTCAGAATTCCCCATTCTTCTCTTTTATAGGATTTCAGTAGACTAATCAAGTCCCATGTAGAATGGGTGGAGACATAGCTCCAACTAATCAAATTTAATACCCACGACTGATTGAGTCACATTTCCGTTGAGATAATCTAATCATGTTTCCAAACTAATAGTGCTGAATAGGGATTAGAAGAAACCATTGCTCCCACAAGTTTGAATAGGATCAAAACATGATTTTTTTTAGGGTACATAAATCCTATCAAACCAGTACAGGGGGTCTTAACCCTTTCTTAGAATCTTTAATGAGTGATAACTCAGAGCCAACACAGGGAGTAAGTGAAAGATGAACCAAGGACACAGAAATTTGGAGATGCAGAAGGAGGTGTCTTGGGAGATGCCAGAAGCTGAAATGGCCATTGGAAACCAAAAGCTGGGAGAGAAGGATAGCAGATGTTGCTATGTGCCTTCTCATGTGACAGAGAAAGCTTGGACATGATTGGTCTTTCTTGAGTGAAGTTATTCTCTTGTTTGTCCTTTAATTTGTCCTTCAAATTGTAAATTTGTAACTTAATAAATCCAAATCTATTTCTGGTATATTGCATTCCAGCAACCAAAACACCAGTACTCCAAAAATATTATTTACATGGGACCTTATCTTTAGCAATAGAGAATAAAAGAAGAGAATGGTTTAAGATATTAAGAAGATAACTCAATAAGACCTAGTGACTGATTGGATGTGGGAAATGAGAAATATACCATAGGCTAGCATGTTTTCCAAGATTATGATCTGGATGATTTGTTGGGGAGTGATTCCATTAAATGAAACAACATACACTGGAAGAGAGGCAAGTTCGCACATTTGCAAATATGTTCAATTTTGAACATAATACATTATTTCCATTCAGCATGTACTATCAAACAGGCTATTGGAAATATGAGTATGGAGCTTAAAATATATACATGGCCTAGGAACTACAATTTAGGAGCTATCAGCTTTATACTACCAAAGTGAATTCATATTTAGAAAAGTATAAAGGGAGAGGACTAAGGATGGAATGCTTGAATAGTCTATAATTAGGAGTAAGGGAAGAAGAGGAGACAGAAAAAGTAAATAGTAGGCAGATGCCAATTTGGAGGGAAGAGAAGGAAAAATAATATAGTCTGGGAAGCCAATCAAAGAAGGACTTTCAATAAAAGAAGAATCACCTTGTTAAATGGGGCAAAGAGATTAAATAAGATAAATAAAGCCAGTGAGAAGGAGCAACTGTATTGAGCAATTATGCCAGGCTGATTTAACAAGAGCATTTTCAGAAGTGAATATGGTGGAAGTCAGAAGTCCATGAACTAAAAAAATAACTGGAGTAAATGAAATGAGCCAGGGAAATTGTAAAATGCTAAATATGAATGTAAAAGTCCCTTCTAAACTCTCTCTACCTTATTCCATCAGTACGTTATCCAACAATAACTTGTAGACATACTAAATGAAAGAGAACCTGCTGGAAAACCTCCCACTTAAACACAATGTGGATTTAAGTCTTCTATTGATCTTCCCATGTAGTTGACTATTGTTATTGTGGTTACACTTTGTTTACCTTCTGTTTTCCCCTGACAAGATTCCTTGTTTTAATTCCTTTTCTGAGATGGTGGCATCAGGAGGAATACTCCATAGTTCAACTTTCAACAACTGCACCATTCAACCATTGAGATGGTTAACATGGTTAACACAACATTTATTTATCCATTTATACATGGGAAATGTTTCACAGAAAACATGGAAACTCAGCCTCTAGGTCAGAGCTACATTGAGACAGAGCCATTTTGCACAACTACACCGGGAACACATTCCAGGATATGCATGATACTCTTAGATCAAGTGAATCTCTGTGAACGCCTTCCCCCACCTCTAAAAAAAATTGTACCAGCATATTAATTTCCTTTCTCTTATCTCCTTTTCTTGAGCATATTTTGCTGTTATAATTTTAACTCACACATTAGTTCCTTTCTGGGGTTCACTGCATAAGCAAGAAGAGTAGTAAAAAAAAAAAAATCAGACTCATTATACTACTTGAAATCAGAAGGATTTCTAGTATTTTAACATAGTTATGAGCAATTGAAGAATATCTTTATAGAAAGTGGAGATTGTGAAAGTGGAATTTTTTTTTGATATAAATGTTTCAAAAAATTAACAGTTTTATTTTCAAATTGAGCACATTATTTGGTTGATGATATCACTATCAGTTTTAGAAAGTCAGAAGAAAATTGAAGAATTCCTACCCAATTTCTTTCCCTGTGAAAAGCAAACTCTAACCATGTTAATATATTAGAAATTATGTTCAGGGAATGCAGGATCAAATTTAGTAACAATTTAAAAGGAAAGCACTAATATCACTAGTTTATTCCAGCAAAAATAAAACAATTTGCTCCTGACCAATAAAAATATATTCTGCAGCACTGTGGGCACTGGAAGAAATGAGAAAGAAAACCCAAAGGATAGGTAAAATAATAGGAGAAGATTACAGGAGAAGCATGATGGAGCATGCCCCACTCAGGAATGAAAAAAGTAAACTAAATCCTAATAGATCTGAAACATGCTAAAATATTATATGTCTGTGCAATTCAATAAGCAATGTAGTTCTTTCTTAGCAAATAAAAAGAATAGTTCATTCAAGTATGCAATATATAAAAATGGATTTGTTTTAGCCACTAATCCAAGAGTTTAAAGAAAATGATATTCCAAAAATGACAGTGTTTTGAAGATACTCTGGAAAGGCTGACTAAGGACTTACTAAAATCCACTCTTCAATAAAATAAACAAGAACACTGGTGAGAAATGGTCAAAACCATTTTTGGAACTATGTAAATTAGCCAAAGGCTTACAAAAATCAAGGAGCATTTATTCAAGAAAAAAATATTGAATCATAAAACAGTGATCATTGTGATATTTTAACTCTACCTAGTTCTATTCTACTCTCCCCAGCTCCACAGCAGCCTTGAAAAACAGCAACCTCAAATCATGATAGCTGTGAAAAACAGCAGCCAAGTAGTCACAGGAGGGGGCATAATCGGTTTGGAGTTTCGAAAATCCCCATATACAAAGAATTGCTATTATTTGTCATGTTTAGAAGTTACCTGGGAACTCCCACTCATAGGGCTTATCTTTATTTGATCTGACTCAGAACAATGTTCCCTCAGAGCATTCACCCAAAACAATCAGTGGCAATTGTGTAAAATTGCAGCTGCCTGTGGTGATGATAGCGGTTGGGGAAAACAGGAAGCTGACTGAAAAACTTAAAAAGTAAAGCTTTGAAATGAGATGCCCATAAGGGAATTTGTAAAGCTCAATGCATTCTTGGGAATCTAAAAAGTCATGTTCATGTGCAGTACTTTATGTCTGGCTTACTTTAAGTCTCTGTGTAAGCAATGAGTTCAGCTAAGGGTTTTAAGTCCTGGTACTGGATGGAAGGAAAAATTTGAAAGTGATGAGCCGGGACAGCTAGCTGAGGAAATTTCCAAACTAAATGTGGAAAATGGAGCCCAGTTTCTCCTTGCAGCTCCTAGTAAAATTTGCCAGGAAATGGATAATGAGATCTGAATTTTTGGGTACAAGGAAACCAGAAATTGATGGTCTGGGAAATTCTGAGCTTTTGGAAAATGAGATCCCAGAGAATATTGTCCTATATGAGTATTTAACCAAACATGGAATCAGTCAGTCACTGCAGGACAAACCAGAATTGGAGAAGGAGTTATCCAGAAAGGACATATGGAAGGTCTTATTGTCTGCTGGTTGTGATCCTGTTCACTGAATAGAAAACAGACAAGAGTGTTGCAGAGCCTGTATAAATGTAAACGTTGCCAGTCTGGACTAAAAGGTGAAGAAAATAAGACAAATTGAAGTAAAAAATTACTTCAGAGGCAGAAGGTTGAAAGCTACGGATGTCTTGGGCGAGCAGATAGGATCCACTATGCATATGGAGAGGGTAGGTTTGCCCCAGAGGCAGAGGGTCTTTTGCTTCATTGTTGCTTTGGAAGAGTGTTGCCCCCCAGTGCCAGAGAGATGGTGGAACACATGTCCCTGGGATTGGGGAGAGCCTGGCCATGCCCCTACCATTTTGAAGGAGTTAAGCATGTGCCATGGAAATTGCAGAGTGCAGGCCACCTAGATGTTTGAGGAGGTGGAACTGAGAACAAGGTGGTCTACCCCATGCTCCCCAATGTTGCCACCCTTACCCCAGTATTGGGAGAGAAAAGAGAAGATGTGTAAGCCCTTGGAGAGGGTGGGATTGACACTCTCCCAAGCTCTGAGAATAAAAGATCATTCTACAAATGCTTCTCCGAGCTTAAAATCTAATGGAGGGGATGCAAGGGTAGTTTAGTAGTAGAATTCTCACCTGCCATGAAGGAAATTCAGGTTCAAATCCTAGACCATGCACTTCCAAAAGAAAATGAATAAAAGAAACAAACAAATATTCAACAAATGATGCTGAAATGACAGGATACTGATATAGAAAAAGAATAAAATGTGATCCTCGCCATATAGTATGCAAAAAAAAAAAAAAATTAATGAGTTTTCCCTGGTGGTGTTTGGAACTATTTGGGTCCAGTGACTCCTGCTTTCCTTCCAATCCCTTGTTATAGCAATAGGAACATTTATTCTATAATTGTCCCTTCTTTGAATATTTCCAGAAGTAGTTTGTTCTAAATTTCATGGATCCACATTCAGAGGAGAATGTTGCCTTAGGACAAACCATGTCTGTAGCTCATTTGATGAGATTTTGTACTTTTTATTTTAACCTGATATTGTATTTGTATTGTTACTGAAAAGATTTAAGGCTTTTTTGATATTGTGATGGAATGAATGGTTTTTGTATATGGAAAGAACTTGTG
The DNA here is from genome assembly GCF_023851605.1 of Tamandua tetradactyla. Classification (NCBI taxonomy): domain Eukaryota; kingdom Metazoa; phylum Chordata; class Mammalia; order Pilosa; family Myrmecophagidae; genus Tamandua; species Tamandua tetradactyla. The sequence goes on from NC_135345.1 coordinate 61,788,871, forward strand.
TTTTGGGGGTTCAGAGTGTGGAATGTACTGGTTTGAAACTGTTATGTACCCCAGAAAAGCCTTGCTGTTGTTAGTCCAGTCTTGTGGGTATAGACTTATTATGTATGGGATCTTTTGATAAGATCATTTCCATGGAGATGTGACCCTCTCAATTTGAGTGGGACCTTTCTATGCAATTGTTTCCATGGAGATGTGATTCACCCAGTTCAAGTTAGGTCTTAATCCTTTTCCTGGAGCCCTGTATGAAGAGAATAAAAAACAAAAAATATATAGAGCTCAGAGCTGATGCAAACAGCAGAGAGATGAAACCATGTGTGCTGGTTTGAATCTGTGGTGGACCCCAGAAAAGCCATGCCCTTTAATCTCATTCAGTATTGCTCAGTGGGAGCATTTTGATTGTTTCCATGAAGCTATGACCCACCCAATTGTGGGTGGTAACTTTTGATTAGATGATTTACATGGAGGTATGTCTCCACACACTGAAGGTGGAGTTGCTTACTGGAATCTGTTAAAAGAGGAAGCATTTTGGAGAGAGCCCCTTTTGTTAGAACCATGAGAAAGCCAGCAGACTCCACTATGTTCACCATATGCCCTTCCAGCTGAGAGAGAAACGTTGGACGTCATCAGTCTTCTTGAACCAAGGTATCTTTCTCTGGATGCCTTAGATTGGACATTTCTATAGACTTGTTGTAATTAGGACATTTTCTCAGCCTTAGAACTGTAAACTAGCAACTTATAAAATTCCCCTTTTTAAAAGTCATTCTGTTTCTGGTATATTGCATTCCAGCAGTTAGCAAACCAGAACACCATGTGACAGACATTTAGAGATGCAGAGGGGGAGTGCCCCAGGAGATACCAGAATCTGAGAGAGCTGTTTGAAACCAGAGTCTGTGGGAGATGGGCCAGCAGTCATCATATTCCTTTCCATGTGACAGAGAAACCCCAGGTACAATCAGCCCTTCTTGTGTGAGTTATTCTCTTGCTGATGCCTTAATCTGAACATTTTCAGGGAAGCAGAACTGTAAATTTGTAACCCAATATATCTTGTTTGTAAAAGCCAATTCATTTCTGGTATATTTGCAGTTCAGCAGCTTTAGCAAACCAAAACAGTTAAAAAGTGGTCTAATATGGTGACTGAATAGCTCTCAACTGTTGAAAAAAAAATGCAGGTTCAAAAATTCCTGTCTCTTTCTTAAGTTTATCACCCTTGTTTCCATCTATTTAACACATAGTTTCACTTGGATGGTCTAGCAGATAACCAAACTTATTTGCCCAAAATTAGATTTTTCCCTGTCTCCATTCAAATTTGTTTCTTGAATTCCTCATCTCATTTAGTGAAACAATTATTATAAATACACATTCTCAGCACTCTGGCTCCCGCCAGCCCCACCGCATGCATGTGCACTGAGCTCACCAAGAAGGTGGCTGCGCTAGTCAGTGGCTGGAAGGACAGCTGTTATAATACAATACAGTGCCATGCTGCTGGACATCAGATTGTCTCTATAGCAAATCTAAGACCAGCTGAAAACCAAGTGGGGTCAGATGAACTGGATACTACATGTATCAGATGGTAGGCATCATGCCATTGACTTATATGCAGAAGCAATGTCTCTTCCCCTCTATCACCGAACTATGAAAGGAAAGAGAGTGAATACAGGACGAGTGTATACCAAATGTGAAGGTGATGAGGTTGAAGATCTCTATGAGCTTTAGGGAAAAGAAGTAAAGGGAGTATCAGTAGGTGCTGTACTTTCTATCAGTGTGTTCGAGTAGAAAATATGTGTAAAAGGCTTACTCTTCAAGCCTTTAGCTTACCTTTGAAGGAGAAGCCAGGAAGATTTGCTGTGAGAGATGATATCATCTAACACCAAGCAGTGATCATCAAAGTTGCAGCTTTAGGTTTAGATCCAGATAAACATCTTGGGAATACCATGGATCAAATGGAGCCTTATCTCTTAGAGCTTTCTGAGAAGGATGGAGTCCATGTTTGTGGAGAAAGTGGAGTATGAAACATTCACTTTGGAATGCCCTCTATTTAAGAAGAAAATCATTGTGGATTCCTCAGAAGTAGTCATGCATTCAGCTCATGTATTTGCACCTGCGGCTTATCTACACTTTTTGGAATTGCACCTAGAAGATAAGGTGTCTCCAATGCCTGATAACTCCAAAACATCTAATTATATATATAATTCCTGAAAAGCATTTTTGTTTCTTGTACATGAGTTACTGACTTATCATTTCTATATGAAAAAATATATATACACTTGCTTGATTTTGTGGCTAGAACTTTCTTATTACTGTTTTTTTTTTCTGGATTGCTTCAAAATATATACCTTCATGAGAAGTTAATGGAACCATTGATTAATTGAGGAAATGTGAATGTCTTGTTCATTAATATTGCCAACTTCCTCAGGATTTGCTCTTTCTATCTTTTGTTAACATATCCTCCTTATGACCTGAATGTGATAGTATGCTTTTATTTCCTTTTTACTTCATCTTCATACCTCTTTGCTTTCATCAGAGTGGTTTCTTTTCTTCTTTCTCTCTTCCTTCCTCCTATCTCCACCAATAATATGATGCAGAGAATTTGAAAATGAGGATGAAAGGCAATCACTTTAGTTAGCCTGTCAAACATATTCCTGGGTGTCACAAAGGCGATTTATCATTTTTGTTTTGAATATTTTCATTATTGAAGTATTTCATCATTATTGACCAATTAGAAAGAATATAATCACTCTTTACTGGTTATTTTTATTTCTAAATGACTTTAGAAAACTTTGTTTTCTTTTCAGTGTTATAACTTAGTATGCTAAATGGTGCCTTAGTTATAAACTGTTTTTGTAGCAGGAAACAGACTTTGAGGTAGCAAGATTATTATAGAAATGGGAAGCTTGACATCTTCTTACTGTGAGTTCAGAGGAAAATAGTGAGAGCTACATTACCAGAAATCTCATTGCATCTTAATGGCTCAGATTAGCTGGCATACTCATTCCAGAATCGGTCAGGGTCCAGCATACAGCTTTGGCCACATCACCAGTTTTACTTCTGAACCCACGAAGACGTTAAGAAGGTGGTTCTATAGAGGCAAAAAAGAAGTGTGGTTACTAAAAGAAGAATAGACGCTGGATAGCCAAAATGACAGATATCCACATTTTTTTTTTTCAAAATCACATTGCCATTTCAAACTCTTATTACCAAATTAATTAAACTTTATCCCAACTAACAGTGAGGCCTAGAGTTCTGTACCTCAAGTAGAATACCATTCTGACATCCATATCCATTCCCTAAATTCTTCAGTTTCCCTTACTCGATGACATGCTTATAGTCTAGCCTGGCCTCAGTTACTTTGATGAACTGCTTTGTCATTTCTCAGTCTTCATAATTCTAATCCTTTCCCTTGATAATATTGGCCACCATCTCCTTTTTGAAATTTTCCCCTATAATTGTTATATATCACTGTTCTATTTTGACTTTTATTCAACCTCTCTCGAGTTTTCATCTATCTCCTTTCGGTAGATCCTCTTCTTCTTGTTCCTTTCTGTGCACATATTCCTTGATTTCTTTTTATGGCTTTCTTCTTTTTTCTTTTTTCCCAAATAGTCTCTCCTTCAAGAATTTTATCTGTTCCTACAAATTTAATTATTACCTCTATGCAGATGTTTCCCAAATTACTCTCTTTCTTGTTTTTACACTACTCTCTCTATCCTATCTCCTTAACTCTAGATCTTGATTGGCTACTACACATGGCAGTATGTAGCAAAATATACAATATATGCAATCCTTGAACTCATTAGCTTATCCAAATGTTCCTTTTCCCTGTTTTGTTTTAATATGACTGCCTCCCCCTATTACCAGACACAGCACATTGGCATCATCTGTGACGGCAACCTTACCATTGACATTCAATTTATCTAATCCTTTTTAGTTCTAAAATATAAAGTTCTAAAATGTCTCTTACACCATTCCATCTCCATGCCTCTCTCTAGTTAAACTTGTATCTTGCCCAAACTCTTAAGCATGATACATCTCTGAGAGGGTTTTTTACTTACATTTTCTCCAAATTTGATTCTACTACCACATTGATTTTCCTTTCTACTTTTTAAGTTCCTACACAAAAATCCACAATAATGCTGCATTGTCTCCTAAACAAATAAATGACCATGAATTAAAGGACAGCTGATATTATCCCATGTTTCTTTTTTCGGTCATGCCCCATGACTCCGATGCAAGTTTCCTTTACTCCGGTAATAATGGAACATTGAACACTCCGTTATTGTCCCTTCTGGTTCTCTGCTCCCTTGCTTTTCATTCTACCTTATCTGGTTTCCTTTCTTCCATTTCTTTAACTGTTTACATCCTGCCTGTTATACAGATTTTACCTCAAATATTTCCCATCTTTTTAGTCATACCAGAAGAATTGCTCTAGCCCTTTGTTTCTCCCTTTCTTGTGACAAGTACATTTATTCAGCTTTACTTTATAGACTGAGGTCTTATTTTATTTCTACTAGGTTATAGTAGAAATCTAGTACAAATCTTGGGGACTGAGACTCTTCTTTTTTCTTTTTCACATATACCCTTTATAACAGCTATTAGGTCTACAAAAAAAATTCTGAATTAAAAAAATACACATTCTCATCCCCCATATGAAGACATCATTGTATACAGGGTCTTTCACATCCATCTCCATTTCTAACTCCATCTGTGAAATAATTTTAGAAAGTCCACTCAAATCACAGTGATTCCTCAGCCAGAAACCTCTCCCATCCACAGGGTTAGGTTTCTGGCAACCATTAGGTATAATGTTATCTAGTGTCTTGGCCATATAAGTGGAGATATGATCCAAATTTTCCCAGTCCCCAGGAGTTTGGAACTGAACTCAGGAAAAGAGAGCCTATTTCCTTTTGTCACTGAAACTATTCTATGTAAATTTGAGAGCAGTGTAGCTGGTATGCAAATAGAGGCAGAGATGTTGGAAAGAGAACCTTTTGGACCAGTACCTTTCTGGTTCTAGTTTCCAATCTTTCTGAGGGCTTTCTGGATTCTTGCTTTTAGATTATTTTAAGAGTTAAAACAATTTTACCTCATTTTTAAATAAAAGTGCTCCTAAAATAATAAAGCCTACTTTTGGAAAACAGTTACTAACCTGAGCAATCCCTACTCAAATTTAGCCTCCTTTCAGCCCAGTTCCTTCCATGACATAACAAAACATTAATATATGGCACAGTAGGGGACTTATTTTTTGCATCCATTTAATTGTTAGTAGGGGATCCTACTAACAAATTAGGGGATCCTGCCTGGAATTCATTCTAATTGTCAGTGTCCATGCTGGTAAAGTCTGCATGCCTTGCACACTCCCATGCCCTGCCTCTGATACATGGATGTAGGAAATGCTGCCAATTGTCATTTTCCTGCTGAGCGAAACAAATTGACTACTTGAAGAATCATCCTATTACTAAGGAAATGAGTCTTCAAAAGATGTCAGTCCCATCATTTCCCTTGCCATCCTTATCTAGCATTGATTATTATTTGAGTGACCTATTAGGGCACTGAATATTATTTTTTCTAAATAGAACATCTTATCATAGTTCTCTTGCTTTACCTACATCAGTGTATATTACATATTGTTTTGGAGATTAAAATGCCATTTAATACATAAATCGCAAAACAGTGAGAAGTGGATATCACTTTGAGATTGTCATCAGTGATCCAAATTATATTACTTTGGAATGCACTAGTCCACTGGCTATGGAAGGGCAAAGCAATTTTCCATCCAGTTAATCTTATTATATAATTATCAACCACATGAATAAAGAGGTAAACTATTTCATATAAATGAGAAAGAATATTTTCTCTGTTTCTTAAACTACTATGTTGGGCACAAGATTGAGTTCTGTAATAATAAATAGGAGATATAGAAGATGATGTTTTCAAAATATAATTTACAAATGATTTAAAACTTGGTAAAGATAAATAATTTATTCTATTGGTAAAACAAGGGATGATTCTAAATATTCTGCTTTTTTTCTGATTATAAAAGAAATACTCACTGAGGAAAATTTGGGAATTATGGGAAACTATACAGATCATCCATAATTTCATAATTTTTCTGGTAATTTCATAAAATAAGAAATTCTAGTAATGATTAAGAATAATTTTGTCTAAGATTTTTATACTAAACAAATATTTTTATCAAAATAAGACTAAATGAATAGAATAGATACTAAATTTTAAAAAAACTGTAATCATACAAAGTATGACCTCTAATCACAATGGAATGAAATTGGAAGTCAACTACAAACACAAATGCAGGAAAGTTAGCAATATGTGAACACTAAACAATGAATTCCAAAATAAACAATGGTCAAGGAAGAAATCATAGTTGAAACTAGAAAATAGTTTGAGATGAAAGGAAATAAAAAAGCAAGATACAAAATTATGGGATGCAACTAAAGAAGTATTTAGAAAGGAATTAATAGCAGTAGATGTTTATACTGCAAAAAAGAAGAAAGATACCAAATCAATAACTTAAACATCAGCATTGAGAAACTAGAAAAAAAAAGAGCAAACCAAACTCAAAACCTACAGAAGAAAGAGAAAAAAAGCTAAAGACTAGAGTATAAATAATGCAATAAAGAATAGGAAAACCATAGAGAACATTAACAAAACCAAAAGTTGCTTAAAAAGATAAAAAAAGATTGACAAGCTAAAAAAAAAACGAGAAGACTCAAATTACATTGCATAGAATTAACACGATTATAAAAGAACACTATGAACAATTATCTGCAAACAAAATACCTTAGATACCCTAGTTGAAGTGGAAAAATTTCTAGAAAGACATAGTCTAGTAGAACTGACTTGGAAAGAAATAAAAATTTTGAGTAGACCTATAATAAATAAAGAAATTGGTTTTATAATAAAACAAAACCACCAAGAAAAGACCAGAACCAGGCTTCACTGGGGAATTCTTATAAGCATTCAAAGAAATCCTTTATAAAAATAGAAGAGAAAGGAACTACCCCAACTATAGGGCTAGTATTACCCTGATACAAAAATTAGACAAATATATCATGAAAAAAGGAAACGGTACACTCATGTTTCTTAAAAATATGGTTGCAAGATATTTAACAAAATACTAGCAAATGAAATACAGTAACATATAAAAAAGATTGTGCAACATGATCAAATGTGCTTTTTTTTTCCAGGAATGCAATTGTAATGCACCATTTGACTAGAAATTAAACACACACATTGTGCCAGTTTGAAACTGTTGTGCACCCTAAAAAAGCCATGTACTTTAATTCTGATTTAATATTGTGGGTGGGATGTTTTGGATTCAGTTGATTCCATGGAGGGGTGACCCACCCAATTGTGGGTGGAATCTTTTGATTAGGTGGCTTTCCCCTATTCCAGGTGGGTCACTTACTGGAATCTTTTAATAAGGAACCATTTTGGAAAAAGCTTGACAGCTAACACAGACAAGAAATCATTTGAAGATGCAGAAATAGAACAGCTATAGGGAAGACCTTTGAAATGAGAAGCCAGGACAGAAAGCTAGTAGACATCTCCATGAGCCTTCCCAGCTGACAGAGAAACCCCAAATATCATCATTCCTTTCTTGAATGAAGGTATCTTTCTATGGATGCCTTAATTGAGACATTTTTATGGTCTTAGAACTATAAACTTGTGACTTAATGAATTCTCTTTTTAAAAGCCATTTCAAAAAAAAAAAGCCATTCTATTTCTGACATATTGCATTCCTGTAGCTTTAACAAACTAATACACACACCCACACATATGTAATCATTTCAAAAGCAAAAGTAAAACAAAACAAAACAAAGCAACACCCTTTCCCAATTTAAAAGTAAAGAAACTCACTAAACTAAGAATAGAAAAGAATTTCCTCAACCAAATAAGGGGTAGCCTAAATGATGCTGCAAAATAAGAAAAAATTAGAGGACTCACTTTTTGGCTTCAAAACTCACTACAAAAACACAAAAATCAAGACAATGTTGCAATGGCCTAAATATTCATCTAATTATCCCTTCCATTTAAGATAATTAATTTCAAAAGGTGTACCAAGAAAAGTCAGTGGATAGAGAAAAATCTTTCCAACAAATGTTGCTGTGGAAACTGGATAGCTGCACACACACCAAAATGAAGTTGTATCCCTTCCTCACAATATACAAAAATAATTAAAATTAATTGAAAACCTAATATGAAAGCTAAAAATATAAAATTCATAGAAATATAAAAGACATAAAAATCCATTCATACATTTAAACTTTTGATCTTGGATTAAATAGTGTTTTCTTATATGTGACATCAAAATCACAAGTAACAAAAGAAGAGATACATACATTGGACATCATAATTAAAACTTCTAGACTTCCTTCTTAATTATAGTGTTCCCATAAACACACATATCTCAGTTTAAAATATATATATATATTTTATAAAACTTCTAGGTTTCTAAAAATATCATGCAGAAAATACAGAGTTCTCCTTTACCTCCCCCACACACATACACAGATTTCCCTATTACATTTTTTATTAGGATAGTACCTTTATTACAATTGATGAAACAATATCATCATAATTGTACTATTAACCATAGTCATTAGTTTAGATTAGGATTCACTAACCCTAATCTAAACATAGATTATAAACAGTGCTATACCGTCTTATGTGTTGCTTTTTAATTTTTTTTCAGGTAACAGAAATGAACACAATCAAAATTTCCACTTCCAGTTATATTCAAATATACAACTCAGAGGCATCAACTGCATTTATAATGTTGTGTTACCATCACCACCATTTCTAAAATTTTCCATTGTCCCAAGCAGAAACTCTGTAACAATTAAGCAACAAGATCCCATTCCCTATGCCCATGCCAAACCATGGTAAACTGTTCTATTTTCTGACTCTATGAATTTGCTTATTCTAATTAGTTCATATCAGAAGATCATATAATAGTTGTCCTTTTCAATCTGGCTTGTTTCACTCAATGTGATGTACTGAAGGTTCATCCATGTCACATATATCAAAACTTCTTTCCTTTTCACAGCTGGATAATATTCCATTGTATATATATTCCACATTTTGTTTATACATTCATTGATTGATGGACACTTGGGTTCCTTCCATCTTTTGGCAACTGTGAAAAATGCACCTATGAAAAAGTTGGTGTACAAATATTCATTTGAATGCCTGCTCTCAATTCTTTCAGCTATATACCAAGAAATGGAATTGCCAGGTCATTTGCTAATTCTGTATTTAACTTTCTAAGGAACTGCCAAATTGTCTTCCACAGCAGCTCCCCCAATTTACATTCCTACCAATGATGAAGGAGTGCTCCAATTTCTATCATTCCTCTACAACACTTGTAATTTTCTAGCTTTTTTTAATAGTAGTGATTCTCACAGGTATGAAATAGTATCTCACTGTGGTTTTGACTTTCATTTTGCTACTGGCTAATGATGTTGAAATCATTACATGTGTTTATTGGCAATTTGTATATCTTCTTTTAAGAAACATCTCTTCAAAGCTTTTGCTCTTATTTAATAGGAGTGTTTGATTTCTTCTTGTTGAATTGTAGGATTTTAAAATCTATTCTGAATATGAAATCCTTATTAGATATGTATTTTCCAAAACTTTTCTCAACACTCTATACGTTGTCTCTTTACTTTTATGATGAAGTCCTTTGATACATAGAAGTTTTCATTTTTATAAATTCCCATTTATCACATTTTTTTCTTTTTTTGCTCATGCTTTTGGTGTAAAGTCTAAGAAACAATTGCCTAGAACAATATCCTAGAGATGATTCCCTAGCTTTTCTTCCAAGAGTTTTATAATTTATGTTTTTTATTTGTGTCTTGGATCTTTTTTGAGTCAATATTTGTATATGCTGTGTGACAGCATTCCAGCTTCATTCTTTTATACAAGGATACAACTTTCTGAAGAGACTATTTACTCCCCATTGTGTAAACTTGGCACTCTTTTGAAAAAAACAATTGACAATATATATGAGAATTTATTTCTGAACACTCAAATCTATTCCACTGGTGTATACATATATATCTCTGTGCCAGTATCATACTGCTTTCATTACTATAGATTTGTAAAGACACCTAAAATCAGGAAGTGTGAGTCTTCTAACATCACTCTTTTTCAAGATGGTTCTGGCTATTTGGGGCCCTTATCTTTCTATTTAATTTGGTAATTGGCTTTCAGATTCCTGCAAAGATGGCTATTGTGATTTTTATTGGTATTGTGTGTAATCTGTACATTGCTTTGCATAGAATTCATATTTTAACAATATTTAATATTTCAATCTATGCACACAGAATATTCTTCCTTTTTTTTGGTATTCTTTGAGTTCTTTAATCAATGTTTTGTGGTTTTCTGAAGATTAGTCCTCTGAATTCTTTTTACCTTCATTATTATTTAGTTCTTTTAGTCTCTATAGTAAATGGATTTTTCATAATTTCCTCTTAAGGTTATTCATCACCAGTGTGTAGAATCACCCCTAATTTTACATGTTGATCATATACCTTGCCACCTTGAATTCATTTATTATTTCTATAGTTTTTTAGTGGGTTTTCTGTATATAAGATCATATCATCCACAAATAGGGAAAGCTTCATTTTTTCCTATCCAATTTGTACACTTTTTATTTCTTTTTCTTGCCTAATTGCCCTTCTAGGGCTTCTGGTACAATGTTAAATAGCAGTAGGGCAGTAGGCATACTTATCTCATTCCTGGTCATAAAAAAGCTTTCAGTCTTTCACCATTGATTGTGATGTTAGCTGGAGGATTGCACATATGCTGATTTTCATGTTGAGAAATTTTCCTTCTGTTCTTAGGTTACTGCATGTTTGTTTTTCATCAAGAAGTAGTGCTGATTTTGTTAAATGCCTTCCCTGCATCAATTGAGATGATCATGTGTGTCTTCCTTTGTTCTTCTTAATGGGGTTTATCACATTAATGGATTTTCTTATGTTGAATTGTCCTTGCATACATAGGTTAAATCCTGCTTAATCATTGCATATAATTATTTTAATGTGCTACTGGATTCAGTTGACTAGTATTTTGTGGAGGACTTTACATCTGTATTCATAAAGGATATTGGTCTGTAATTTTCTTTTCCCTTGATGACTTTATTTGGCTTTGATATGAGTGTATATTGACCTCACAGAATGAGTTGGGCAGTGTTTCCCCTTTGTTTCCATTGTTAAGCTGCCAGAATGCAATATACCAGAAATAGGTTGACTTTTACAATGGGGATTTATTAATTTACAATGTACCATTTCTAGGCCATAAAAATGTCCAAATTAATTCATCAAAAGTATTATACCTGGACTCTGAAAAAAGGTTGCCAGTATTTGGATAGCAATGTTGGCATATGGTCAGTGTCTCTTGGTCCTTCTCTCCTGAGTTTAGCTTCTGGCTTCAGTGGCTTTCTCTCTTAGCTCCTCCATGGGCTTTTTCCTCTGCGCTCTGTGTTCTTTGTGTTCCTCTTTGGGCTCTCTTGGCTTTCTCTGTCCTCTATCCTCTCGTAGAGTACTCCGATAAAGGATCAGACTCACATTGAATTGGATGGGTTGCATCTCAATTGAAACAACCTAATCCAAAGGTCCCACCCAAACAATAGGTCTGCCTCTGTAAGAACGGATTAATAGACCATGACATTTTCTGAAGAACCTAACAGCTTAAAACCAGAACATCTTTCTTCAATTCTTTGGAAGAGTGGAAGCAGAATTCATATTCATTCTTCTGGAATGTTTAGAAAAAAGTCATCCGTGAAAATGTCCAGTCCTGGTTTTCTCTTTTTGGGGAGGTTTTTGATGCTAATCCATTCTCTGTACTTCTTCTCAGTCTGCTGAGGTTTTCTCTTTCTTCTTGAATCCATGTAGATAGTTTCTGTGTTTCTAGGAATTTGTCCTTTTCATTTAGGTTAGTTAACTTATTGTTCACACTATCCTCATATAATCCTAATGTTTCTGTGAGTTTGATAGTAACGCCCCCCTTATTTTTTATTTCATTTGCATCCTTTCTCTTTTTCTTTTTCAATTTAGCTAAACATTTGTTGATTTTATTGATCTTTTCACAGAACTCATTTCATTGATTCTTTCAGTTGTTCCTTTTATTCTCTATTTCATTTATCCACTCTGTAACTTTTCTTATTTTCTCTTTCTTTCTTTGGCTTTAGTTCATTCTTCTTTTTTAAACCCTCCAGTTGTGAAGTTAAGTCTATGATTTGAGGGATTTATTTTCACATGGGCAGGTTCTGGGAAATGAATCTGGGTCTCCAGCATGGCAGGCCAGGACAGTGCCTGCTGAGCCACCATGGCAGACCCTAGGACTTCTTTTTTAATATAAGTATTTAGAGCTGTAAAATTCCTTCTCAGCATGGACTTTGCTGCATTCCATAAGTTTTTATATGTGGTGTTTTCATTTTCATTTATCTGAAAACATTTACTCATTTATCTTATGATTGCTTCTTTGGCCTATTGATTGTTTAGGGGTGTGCTGTTTAATTTCCACATACTTGTGAACTTTCCAGTTCTTGTTCTGTTATTGATTTCCAGCTGCATCCTATTGTGACCAGAAAAAAAAACTACAATACATGTCTTTTGGAGAAGAAACTGTATTCTGCTATTATTGGGTGAAGTGTTCCATATACGTGTGTTTGATCCATTTGGTTTATAGTATCTTTCAAGTATTCTATGTCCTTATCAACCATCTCTCTAGATGATCCATTATTAAAAGTAGTGTAATGATTTCTTTTACTATTAATGTAGAATTTACTATTTCTCTATTGAAACCAGTCAATATATGCTTCATATTGCCTAACTCCATTTATTTTTATCTTTTGTCGTACCACATTGAGATCATTCTCACTTCTTTTTGTATATATTTCCTTACGGCTACCCTGGTGCTTAAATTTAACATCCTAAATGTATAATCATGATTTCTTTGATATCAACTTAACTTTATTAGTACACTTTATTTATTAGTACAAATAAAAGGGCAAATCCCATTCGCTTATAACTCTGGAGTTCAGTAGATACTGGAGAAAGACTCCACAAACACTGAATTGAAGATAAAGGAAACTTCCACATCAGAACCAGGATTTCCTATCCCTCACTTGGCCCTGCACAGCTGGGGAGTTGCTCATAGGGAGCAGCACAGTTCCTTTTATCTGCTTCTAGGAATAGCAGTGATAGAATTTCACACATGTCCAGGTACAGGGAACCAAATCAAGAGAGACCTGGAGCATAACAAAAGCTACTGATAAGTGCTGCATTCAAAAAGAACTCAAAGGAAGAGAAAATAAAAGAGATCATGGTAAAACTGAAAATTAAAAAGTGCTGGGCATACTCAATCTAGTTTCTCTTGACTAGACTATTAAAAGGCCAAATGGACACTTACGGAGTGAGTGACATTTTTGTATTTACCCAATCTGCTCCCTGGGATGGGATAACCAAATGCAGAAGAAACTGGAAGCAGAAAAGACTCACAGAGAAAATAAAATGGGTGGGGGAAGGGGTGTCAAACTGAATTTCTGTAAGACAGGAGGGTCTCTGTACAGAAAAGAGGAAGAAAAATGGACAATGAGTGAGGGGGAGAATTTAAACAAATCATAGGACCTGGGTTGAAAAAACAAACAGGATAGAACAAGATTCTTGGAGAAGGAGCAGAGGAAATGAAGTTTTCTCCTATATTTAAAGCAATTACACTAAAAAAAGTGTCATCTGTAAAATTACAGCATATATCCAGGGAAGTGTTCAAATGAAGAAAAGCTGGGAAAATCAAATCAGTTAACAAGGGTTTTATTCTGAAGGTCTAGGTCAAGTTGGAGTCAGCATCAATGAAGAGCCTGAACACAAAGCCAGTCAATGGTAAACCCCAGGCTAAGAGGGAGAAACTGAATTTTAGAGTTAACTCTAAAAGATAATCAGATGTCTAGACATCAGCAAAACTTACAAGCACACATTATTATTCAATATTATACAGGAACATTCTAGGAAGGCAAATAGGCAGAAAAAGAAATAATAGACACCCAAATAGGAAAAGAAGAAGGACAATGGTCACCATTTGCAGATGACATGATCTTATGTATAGAAAGTCCTTAAAAATCTGCAACAAAGCTGCTCAAGGTAACAAAGTAGTACAGCAAGGTGGCAGGATATTAGATCAACAGCCAAATATCAGTAGTGTTTCTATATGCTGGTAATGAACAACCTGAGGAGGAAATCGAGAAGAAATTATATTTCCAATAGTTACAGAAAGTATCAAATATCTAGGAATAAATATAACAAAATATGTAAAAGCCTTGTACACAGAAATATAAAATATAAATATAAAGCATTGCTAAAAGACATAAAAGAAAACCTAAATGAATGGGAGGACACCCCATGTTCATTCATGGATAAAAAGACTAAACATCATTAAGATGTCAAGGGTATCCAAAATGATTTATTGATTCAACACAATCCCAATTAAAATTCCAACAGCCTTCTTTGCAGAAATTGAAAATCCAATTATGAAATTTATTTGGAAGAACAAGGGGTCTAAATAGCCAAAAATATCTTGAAAAAGAAAAGGAAAGGTGAGGACTCACACTTCTTGACATTAAAGCATATTTAGAACTACAGTTGTCAAAACAGCATAGTATTGGCACAGGGCAGACATATTGACCATTGGAATCAAGTTAAGAATTCAGAAGCAGACCTTCAATCTATGGCCAATGATTTTTGACAAAGATCCCAAGTATATTTAGTTGGAAAGACTAGTCTCTTCAGCAAATTATTCTGGTAAAATGGGATATTCATATGTAAAAGAATAAAAGAGATCCCATATCTCACACCATATACAGAAATAAACTCAAAATATATCAAAGACATAAATATAACAAGAAGACCTATAAAACTCTTAAAATATAGGGAAGTACCTTCAAGATCTTATTGTAAGCAGCTTCTTAGACTTTACACCCAAAGTACAAACAGCAAAAGAAAACATAGATAAATAGGACGTATTCAACTATTTTTAAAAATTGTACGTCAAGAGACATTATCACAAAAATAAAAAGAAAACCTATTCAATGGGAAAAAATATTTGGAAATTACATATGCAATAAGACTTGATTATGCATAATTTGTAAAGCAATCCTACAACTCAACAATAAAAAGACAAAAAAAAAACCTATTAAAAAGTGGGCAAAAGACCTAAATATATATTTCTCCAAAGAAGATATTAAGTGGATAAAAAAGCACATGAAAAGGAGTTCAACATTAGTAGCTATTAGGGAAATGCAAATCAAAGGCATAAAGAGATACCATTTCACACCCACAAGAATGGCTACTATTAAAACACAGTTCATTTAAAAACTAGCACAATTACAAAAAGTGCTCTCATCATTTGTAACAAATGTTTCACACTGATGCAAAGTGTTGTTTGTGGGGTAGTGTATAGGACTCCTGTATGTCATGCATGATTGATCTGTAAACCAACAACTTCTCCAATAAAAAGTTACCAAATTACTTATGACTTTGACTATGCTCCCAAGCAAATCATCTGATCTTCAAAAAAATACATAATATACACATACACTGTTTCCATAACCCTCTGCCACCCCCTAGTGTTTGTTATTCTTGTTAGAAATTATACCTTTATATTTGTAAACCCCCAATGATAAACATATATTTATCATTACATTATATGCATTTGCATTTTAAAAACTATAAGAAATAAAAAGTACATTTACATACCAGAAAAATGCAATATAATAATATTAGAATTTATAATTATCTGTACTGAGTTGAAACTGTTACACACCCCACAAAAGCTATGTTCTTTTAATCCTCATCCAATTTTGTGGGGGCACACGTATTGTTTGGGTGGGGTCTTTTGAATAGGCTGTTTCCATGGAGATATGGCCACCCAATTGTTGGTAGGACATTTTGATTAGATTATTTCTTTAGAGATATGACCTTATCAATTCAAGGTGTGTCTTGATTAGTTTACTGAAGTCCTTAAAAGAGCTCATGTAGAGAGAGATCTCAGACCCAACACAGAGAACAGAAGTGAAACTGCACACAAATTTTTGGAGATGCTAAGCTAAGATGAAGCCCAGAGTTTGCCCTGGAGAAAATTAAAAAAAACACTCACAGATTCTTAGAGAGAAATCCACTGGATCAGAGGCATTTTAAACCAGAAGTCAGGACAGGACAGCAGACATCATCATGTGTATTCTCATGAGACAGAGAAACCCTGTATGCCATTGGTATTGCTTCAGAGTCAAGGTATCTTTCTCTGGATACCTTAATTTGGGCATTATCATAGCCTCAGATCTGTAAACTTGTAACAATAAATCCCCTTTATACAAGCCAATCTATTTCTGGTATGATGCACTCCAGCAGCTTTAGCAAACCAAAACAGATTTTGGTATCAGAGAAATGGGATGTTGTGGTTTGCAGATACCAAACATATTGGAACAGTTTTTTTACATGAATAAGGGGCAGATTCTGGAAGAATTGTGATGGGTGAATAGGAAAGTCATAGACTGTTTTTGAGAGACTGTTGGTAGAAATATGGATGCTAAAAGTTCTTCCATTAAATGTTTAGATGGAAATGATGAATGTGTCATTGCAACTGGAAGAAAACTTATTTTAAAATGGTAGAAAATTTGACAAAATGGAGTTTTGGTGTTGGATGGAAGACAGAATTTGAAGATGATAAGCTTGGATATCTAGTTAAGGAAATTTCAAAAATGCAATGTGGCTTCTTCTTGAAGCTTATAGTAAAATGCAATAGGAAAGGGAGAAGCTGAGAACTGAAATTTTTGGTACAAAGAAACTAGACACTGATAGTTTGGAAAATTATGAGCTTTGAAAAATGAGAACCCAGAGAATATTGCCTCATGTGAGGATTTAGCCAAACATAGAGTCAGAGAGCCACTTAAGTAAAAGCTATGAGACGGAGTTAACCAGAAAGAATTTGTGGAAAATCAGTGTCTAATGGTTGTGATCTTTGTGTACTGCATGGAAAACCAACAAGTTTGTTGCAAGATCTGTATGAACAAAACCATGGCCAGTCTGGATGGAAAGACACAGAAACAGGACAGATTGAAGGAAAATTTCCTTCAAAGGCAGAATCATGGAAGCTAAGGTTTGGAGCAAGAATTCTTGGGCCAGAAAAATGGACACACCCATCCACATGGAAAGGATGAATTTACCCCAAAGGCAGAGGACGGGTCTTCCTTCTCAATGTTCAGGAAGAGTTTTGCTGCTTCAGGCCTCATAGAGAAAGGAGCACATTCCCAGTGATTGGGGAGAGCCTGGTCACCATTCCACTCTTCTGAAGAGGTAGAGTATGTGCCCAGAGATGGCAAAAGGTCCAGGTGCCATCCAGATGCTTGAAGAAGGTGAGGCCAAGAACAAGGTGGTCTATTCAGTGCTTGCATATGCTAGAATGCTCACTGCAGTGTTTTCAGAGAGTAAGCCTGCTTTGTAAGCCTTTAGAAAGGGTAGAACTGCCACTTTTCCAAGCTCTGAGTATGAAACATCATTCTATAAGTGACTCTCATACTTTGAAATCTAATGAGGCACGCCTTGCAGGTTTTAGGAATTATTTGTGTCCAATAACCTTTGTTTTCCTTCAAACTTCTTCCTATGGAAATGGGAATGTTTATCTTAAGAGTGTCCTTCCTTTTTATGTTGGAAGCAGATAACTTGTTCTGAGTTTCAAGGTCCATAGCCAGAGAACTTTGCCTTAGGACAGATTGACCATGCTTGAAACTGGCTTTGATGAAATTTTGTACTATTTTTGAGTTGGAATTGTATTTGAATTGTTACTGAAATGGTTGAAGGCTTTTTTGATATTGTGATGGAATTAATATATTTTGTATATGGAAGGAACATATCTTTTGGGGGTCTAGAGGGTGGGATTTTTGGTTTGAAACTGTCATGCACTCCAGAAAATCCATGCTTTCTTACTTCATTCTTTTGGGTAGACTTATTATGAGTGGGACCTTTTGTTTAGGTTGTTTCTATGGAAATCTGACCTGCCCAATTGTGGGTTGTACCTTTTGATTAGATTATTTCTTTACAGATGTGACCCCACTCCTTTAAGGTGTGTTTTACTTAGTTTACTGGAGTCCTTTAAAGAGCTCATGGAGAGAGAGAGCTCTCAGAACCAACACAGAGGAGCAAAAAGATGAAACTACGCACTGATGTTTGGAGATGTTAAGCTAAGATGAAACCCAGGGTTTGTCTTGGAGAAAATAAGAACGTGCCCACAGATGATTAGAGAGAAATCCACTGAATCAGAGGCATTTGATGAATCAGGAGAGAAGGAGAGCAGATGTCACTATATCCCTTCCCATGTAATAAGAGAAACCCCAATACCTTCAGAGTCAAGGCATCTTTTTCTGGATGCCTTAATATGGATGTTTTCATAGCCTTAGAACCGTAATTTGCAATAATAAATTGCCTTTATATAAGCCAATCTAGTTCTGGTATGTTGCCTTCCAGTTGCATTAACAAATCAAAATATTATCCATATGGTTACCTTTACTAGAGGTCTTTTTTCTTCATACTACTTCAATCCACAGTTAGGTGTTCTCTTCTCTCAAACTGAAGAGCCCCATTTAATATTCCTTTTAGGACAGGTCTAAGTATGATGAATTCCCTCAGCTTTTATTTTTTGGAAAGTTCTTAATATCTTGCTGATTTATGAAAAATTCTCACTGAATATAATAAAATCCTTGGTTGGCAATTGCTTTCCTTCAGCAGTTTAGATATTTCATCCCACTACCTTCTTGCCTCCATGATTTCTGATGAAAAATCATCACTTACTCTTATTGGGAAGTCCTTTTACAATGCACACTGCTTTTGCCTTGCACTTTTCAGAATACTTTCTTTGTCCTTGACATTTGGGAGATTTACTACTATGTACTGGGGAATGTTCTTTTCAAGTTTATCCTATTTGTGGTTCACAAATTTGAGCTTCCAAGTGTGTATATTCACATCTTTCATTAAATTTGTAATTTTCCTGTTATTACTTCTCCAAATATTCCTTCTGTCATTTTCCTTCTTTCTTCTCCTGAGACCTTCATAATGCATATATAGGTATGCTTGATTGTGTCCCACTGGTCATTTAGGCTGCGTTCATATTTTTCTGTCTTTTTTTCTTTCTGCTCCTTAGCTTGCATCATTTCAAATTTCTTGTCCTTGAGTTAACTTATTCTTTCTTCTTCCAGCTCCAATATGCTGTTCAAGCACCTCTAGAGAACTCCAGAACTTTTTTTTTCTCAGTTCCTCTTTAAAATTTCTATCACTTTACTGCAGTTCTCATTTTGTTAATTTCTTATTTTCCTGATATTCTTTGGTTATTTATTTATGTTTTCCTTTATCTGCTTGAACATGATGAGGATCTTTTGTTGTTGTTGTTAAATTTTTGTCCACAATGTCTGAAGTCAGGGTTTCTAGATTCTTCATCAGGGTTTCTAGATTCTTAACTTTTTCCTTTGGAGGGGCCATTATTTCCTGTTCCTTGGTTTGTCTTATAATCAATTTTTGCACACTGTATATTAATATTTTGAAGTTTTAACTCTGGGATTTAGTCCCTGAACTATCTGTTCCTTAAGCTTGTACTCAATGGATGATATGACAGGAGCTAATATAAACAAACAAACCATTTTAATATACACCTTTCATAGTCTGCAAATTAGTTCTGCATTGACTAGTGCTCTACTTCAGAATATAGCCTTCCTATCAAGAATCTCAACCTGAGGTAAATGTACAGATCACCCCTGCATTTTCTGAGGCCTTGTCTTGTCCTTGGCTTGTGTTTGCTTTTGGTCCAAGATTTTCCCCATGTATAGGAATTCAAAAGCCCTCTTTACTCCCTTCCCCTCTCAGATCTATATTATATGACCTAGGGTATGCAGTCCTTTGCCCTAGTCCACTTTGACTTAATTGTTTCTAATAATGTTTAACTCTCCACAAGCTGCTTCTGCATGAAATGCAGGATGTGCAATAGTGATTCAGAGATGAGTGAATGGTTCAGTCTTTCAGGCTGCGGGCTAGATGGATTTAAACTAACATTAAGTCATTGCAGTAGTCACATAGGGTTAGATTCTTCCTCTTGGAATAGGGCTATAGATACACTATGTGGGTGCAGGCTGGCTGCACATCATGCCAAAAAGGGATGAGGGATGGGACAACAAGATTGCTATGAACTTCTGCTATCTTTTTTTTTGTTTTGCATGGACAGGTACCAGGAATCTAACCCGGGTCTCCAGCATGGCAAGCAAGAATTCTGCCACTGAACCCACTGTTGCACCACTCCTGCTGTCATTTTTTAAAGCTATGTTTTTCTTGGATCAACATATGCCCCATTATTGCAATGCTTTAAGTATTTACTGGATAGCTGAGGACGATGGTTTTGCCAGTTCTTGCTAGTTGTTAAAAGATTCTGTGGGGAAACATTACCTTCTGATGTCTCAGGCTGCCATCTTGGCCACCCAGAATCAGTATGTTTTTAATGGTAGGGGGAAAATTATAAACACACAAAAAGTATTTTACTTATAATTCTATCATTTAACAAAATTATTTTCATTTTAATGTCCTCTTCCAATCCTTATCCCTATTCATATAATTGCAATTATGGCACACACAAATGTATATATTTCTACTTTATTGGCAATTGCAGTAAAGCATGAAACTGAAGTGACAACCCACAGAATGAGAGAACTTATGCTTGCCTATCCTGTATCTGATAAAGGATGTGTTATTGCAACATATAAAGAACTGTTGCAACTCAACAATGAATATACAAACAATTAAAATATGTATAAAGGATTTGAAGAGACATTTTTTCAAAGACATTCCAATGATATGAAAATATGCTTAATATATTAGGGAAATACAATTTAAAAACAAAATGATATGCCACCTCAGACAACAAGGATGATTATAATGGAAGAGAGAGATAATAAAAATGTTGGTAAGAATGGGGGAGAAATTAGAAACTCATATATTCTGTTGGTAATGTAATATGAAATGGTTGATTTGAAAAACAATTTTGTAGTTTCCCAAAAAGTTAAACCTAGAGTTACCATATAGTCCAGCAATTCTATTTCAAGAAATATACCCAGAGCAATTCAGACACGCCCACACAACAATGTGAGCCTTATAGTTTATGTCAGCATTATTCATATTGCCAAAAAGTAGAACACACCTCAAATATCCATCAACTGTCAAATAGATAAATAAAATGTGATATGTGCATAATATCAAATATTATTCAGTCTTATATTTTTTACAACATGGAACAACTGTGAAAACAATATGCTAAGAAAAAGAAGCCAGACACCAACAGACACCAAGACTACATAGAGTATGATTCCATGAAATGCCTAAAATAGGCAAATACATTGATACAGAAAGTAGATTAATGGTGCCAGTGGTAGAGGAGAGAGTAATAGCGTATGACTGCTAATGTGCAGGGATTTTCTTTTTCTAGTGATGAAAATGTTCTAAAATTAGACAGTGGTGATAGTTTTACAATTTTGAAAGTATTATAAAAGTCACTGAATTATACACTTTATAAGTAACATAAAAAATACTTTTAAATGCCATTGTATGGGCACTAGCCAAGACCCAAGAAATCGGTTCTCTTACATAAACACAAAAGATTACAAATAGCCCATATCCTCCTATAAATGTATGACACTTCTAACTATTCTTCCACCCTGAGATATGGCTTTCTTGTATCAGTCCTCTCATAAGCATACATAACTCATATTGTTTTTAATCTTAGGGAGAAATGTTACATATGCACAAAAAATATTTAGTTACTCATTTTCCCACTCTCAAAGCACCATTATTTTCTTTTAACATTTCATTAAATTCCTATCATTTTCCATCTAAGTTCAATATGGTACATACAAATTTTTGTATTTTTTATCACAACAACTACTATATGCTGTAATTACATTTTTCGATTATAAGTCAACAGTATTTCCATATTACAGATAATGTTAAAACTGGAATCTCAGTGCATACACATTTTCTTTATGCTGTAGACTTTTTTTTGTGTATCTTTCCTTTCAAAAGTGAAATTTTGGGGCCAAAGTGTTTATTAATTGTATGGTATACAACTCTGCATTCCAAAAAGGATTGCACCAGTGTAAATGAATTGGTGTTTCTATAAAAACTCCCCTCATCAAAGTGTATTATGTGATGATGACAAACTTTTTTTTGTTAGTTTATATTATTGTAACATTTTTAAAGTCAATGCTATATTATTTGTTTTGCTGTTATCACTGTTGTTGTATACCCAGGAGTGAAGTTCAGCCCTCGTGCAGGGTTGCCCAACTAGTACTAGATGATAATAAGCAACCACAATGGCAGGTTAATTAAACTAATGGTAGTACAGAATGATTTTTAAAACCATCTGTTTTAGGAATTATCACAGCTGAAGCTTCCAACCCACATACTGCATTCACAAAATCTTCATTAATGGTCCACATTAGGTTTGATAGTCAGCCTGTGGCATTCACAAAGTAGTTCTGAGTAAAGTTATGAAAACTATAAGGATTCACATCTCCCTAAAGTTTCTCTTCCTGCTTTGTGACTCTCTTAACCCTAATTCTATTTTTTCATTCCGTTTTTCATTATATTTTATCACAAAGTAATGCATATTTATTATAAAAAAGCAAAAATACATAAATAGAAACCATTTCTCCCTCCCTTCCCACCACTATTCTGGCCCAATCCCACCCTACTAGATAAATTATAGTAACAGCATGGTTGGTCTTCTTTCTTTTCCTGATGTTCATGCAAGCATATAAAGATACCTTTAAAATTTATTTTATATCTAAGACTGATAGGATGCTCCTAATCATTTCGTAAGCCCCAACTAATAAAGGTTAGCCATTTTATTCATTCACATGAATGACTAACCTCTTAAAGTAATAATCTCCCAATAATATGTTATTATTAACAGATCCAAAGTTGTAAATTGGAAATTACATTCTGACAACAGAATGAAAAACATCAATCAGTGAATAAAAGAGGGTTGTGTTAGTTGGGGTAGGGGATGAGGCAATATATGGTCTTCCAGAACTGCAGAAATGTCTTTGAATTCCTATGATTTCTTATACAAAAAGCAGGCTTTGAGTAATTCTTATTCAGCAAGTGTCCATGATCTGGAAAGTTTCAGTTTACAGGAAGATATTGGCATAAATTCACCATACCATACACAAATAAATATGCATCCAGATGTTCTTTCATACATCTTCAATACATACCAGTCCCTGCATACTGCTGAAGAACTATACGTTTCCATCAGTGAAAAGTGTCTTTGTTGTTAGGGCATTGACTTTTCATATGAGGATAAACAAGGTGGAAAATAACATGTAATGTATTAAACAATAAAGGTGATTAGGAAATAACATAAGATAATGAGGAAAGAATGAGGTAGCACAGCAGCAATATTTATTCTGCCCCAAGTAATACGTGGGAGAATGGAATGCAGGGAATAGCTAAGCTTTGCTTGTGCCTGTACTTTTGAAGTTCAAGCCTGCTTTCACCACTAAGCATTTTTACTTGGTGACATTGGGCCAAATACAAACCCTTAATACACCGCATACAGAATATTAATGGTTTTCCTTGTAATATAATCTAAATTCCATGGAAAAATAAAGAAAAAATGAAGACAGTTTAAACATCAAAAAGAATTCCTTCCAAATGTCACGGCAACATTGTTTAGAGACTCTCAAGGTAGATAATATTAGAAAGGATGTGACTAACAGTTCATACATTCCTCGAGGAGTATTTTTACCTACTTTTCTCTTGGGAAGGTACTGAAACCACTTTGTGAAATAATCAATTAATTTATTCAGTCACAATAAGAACAATATAAACTTTGACAGACATCAAAGGCAGCTTAGTTCACTTTGGTCATATGTGTTTATATTTTAAGGACCTAAAATATATTTCAATTCTAGAAGTATGTGATTTAATTTCGTGCATTATTTCTCTAATTTGCATCCATTTTCCCCTCCTTCCTTCTTAACACGGACTTGGTTTAAGGGAACTAGAATAAATCATTGTCAAGGAGCAAAAACAAAAATGAATACAAGAGAGGGCGGGCCACGGTGGCTCAGCAGGCAGAATTCTCGCCTGCCATGCCAGAGACCTGGTTTCGATTCCCGGTGCCTGCCCATGACAAAAAAAAAAGAAAGAAAAAGAATACAAAAGAAAAAGAATTAAAACTTATCCCTGAAGGGTGAAGTAAGATCCAAACTCTAAAAACTACTCATAAGATTAGAGGCTAAAAAAATTGGGATATAGAGTATAATGCAGAACCATTGAAACGTTAAGATTGATGACCAGGTATATTACAAAAGAGATAGAGAATGGATTTTACTGATTGGCAGTTATCAATTCTGGATTGGGTCTTCAAGTTTCAGGTAGGTGTAAGTGTCATTTAAAGAAATTCAATTGTACTGCTTTTTAAGGTGAAGATAACTTAAAGTATGTTAATAAGAATTGAAATTTTAAGTTTTAAAAATTGTTTTTATCATACCAAAGAACCACTCCACCCCAGGATCTGATCACATGAAAGAGGTCTAAAGCGAAAGAAAGTAATGTGTTTTCTTATGAGCTAAATACACTCCTTGAAATTGTCGTAGGCGATTTGCTTAAAACTTTTCCTTCCACAATGGACGCTAAATGCAACATAATCTAATCCTTCTTCCCCTTATTACAATTAGAGAAACCTGATGTAGTGAATGGGCCACTGAAAGGAAACAGGAGAAAAACCTGGGCTTTGGTCATTGCTTACCAGCCATTTGCTGTGATGCTTTGGTCTAGTCATGTAATCCTTGACTTTGTCTTCATCACTACAGCAAAGGAGTTGGATAAGAGGCTTGAATAATCAGGCTTCGTCCAGCTGAACTGATAAAGTACGAATTAATGAAAAATTAATGTAACAGACCACCAATTGATTTAGTACTCTATTGTAAACTAATGCTCCTTAATAAATCAACCAAGACAGTTTATGATAGATACAATGTAGGATAATACCCTTAAACTTTGGTGGTTGTTTGGTGCACTTTTTTTTTTCATTCCTTTTTTGTTTTTGCATAGGCAGGCACCAGGAGTCGAACCTGGGTCTCTGGCTATGGCAGGTGAGAACTCTGCCTGCTGAGCCCCCATGGCCCACCTTGGTGTACTTTTATCTACAGATTCAACTGTCAGCTCTTGTTGATACCATAAACCATACAAATCTAAAAGAGAGCCTAATAAGTGATAACCTATTAATGAAATCTCATTAGCAGTTAATGTTCAGCCCTCAGTGTTTATTTAAAAAAAAATAAAAGTATTTTATATTGGGAAACTTATGATTTCAAAATATGGAGTTCTAACTTCTCTAGAAAAATTAGATTTAGAACCACTGGCCACAGCATTCCCACAGAGAAACAACTGCCCCATGCCGAGCGCTGGACCCCTTTAGATAGCACCAGTATGGCCCCACCTCAATACCCACCCAGCCTCATTTTCTCATGTACTTGGTAGGCTTTGGATTTGTAAAACTTAATCTTTTCTTTTTAAGGATTCATCAAATAAAATAAGGATTTTATTCTCTGAGTTGAGAGAATAAAAGAACATGAGATCTGGTGCTAGAGCATGTCGTTGGGAGAGCTATCTCCTTGAGGGATTCCAGCAGAAGAGTTGATATCAGCAATCTTGACCTTCACCTTTTCCATTATCCACTAGGGAACATATCACACTAGGAAAAGAGCAATAAAGTCCCCCCTCCCCCACCAAATATATGCACACAAAAAGGAATCAGTCTATTTTTTTTTTGTATTTGTTGGGTAGACTTTACAGTGCCTGAACTGTATATAGTTTTGAATTGCAGCAGTAAAAAAATAAGCTTTGTGCATAAGAACCAAGAGACAGACTGCACACTGTATTTCCTGCTCATATGTTGTCTCAGCTGTTTCGCTCTTTACAGTTCCAGCTGAAGAATGTCCATTTATCACGCAATGTTAATCAGTTATCATTCTGCTCTACATTTTGTACAAAACATTGCTGGGAAGCCTGTCTGGATTTGATGGATAGCCAGAATGGGACAGCACATAATCAAAAAAGGTATAAATATTCACAGATGCTCGTCATACAGATGAGTTAAAATCAAAGAAAATTAGAGCTGAAAGAGACAGACATCATCATAGAGCACATCAGGGGAGTACAAACCCATTTTTTCTCCACCTTCCTCATCCAAGTGGACTCTTTCTTCATTAAAGTAAATATTCAAACTAGAAGTTCTTTCATTTGTTTCCTTAAACTATAATGGGTCCCCCCACAATGTAAACTTCACATCAAAAAGACAAAAAGCAGAAGTCTTGCTTATTATCAAAGACCTCCAAAAAGCTGTCCAAATCCAAATTAGATCATATGGCACAAATTCCTCCATTCTTGTATCCTCCAAAGACAAACAATTTCTGACCCACCATCACTCACACCACCCGCCCCTCCCACTACTAGTGTACTGGTTTAGGTAATCTGCTTATATTTTCTTATTCGAGAATAATTTAACAAAAGTCATTTTTGCTGCACCAAATATAATTGGCTAGCATAAAATAAAACAGTAGTTTTACTGTTGTTTTATCCTATCAATAATTTTGAATTATTTTTCAGATGTTATCTGATCATTGTAAATGCCTTTTATTCATTAACTTTTACCACTGAATAATTTTCTTTTCATTTATGGACATCTGTGTTTCAGTCTTGTTTGTCTATTACATGCTGTCCTTTTCACATGAATGAACAAACATTGCTCTTACAGCTACCTATAAAAATCATTCCATATGTCTACGCAGCCTGAGTTTATTTCTATAGTTTTAAAATTATGTCCTTAAAGTTGAACTACTTACAACTATTTTCTCTTGTATCCCTTACTGACCAAACTCTAAAACCAGAATAGCTGTTATCTTCCTTCTAGTAATTGTACTTTCACATTGTGAGACTTTCAAAATATAAAATAAATATATTTTATTTGGATATTCTCTCATACGATTAATTTTCAATTTAGCCATGCTTATACAACCATATTCTTCCAATATGTTTTTCCCAAATTTCTTGATGACTTTATACCATAAAATTTGTGGTCATATAAAAGATAACTTAAAAAGTACCAGATATTTGTTTAACAAATCAGAATTGTCAAGAATTCAAATCAAATGATGATGGCAAGCCAAGAAAGAAAGTTGAAGACTGGAAAGATCTGCAGATTTGAATTTCTGACACTACACTTCTAAAGGGCAATCTGGGCACATCACTGTACTTGTAAAGACCAAGGTAAGGGTTATGGCTGAGAAGATTCAGAGTAGTAGTAACCCACTTCAAATGTCTCCTAAAGTCATTTTTCAGCATAAATTTCAGGATATAAGTTTCTTTGTTTTTTTACTTTTTTTGGCTCAGAATTGCTAGCAGGAGATGGTTTTAAATGGTTAGTACTCTCTTTATGAGTAAAAGCAATAATCCCATTATTAAGCACAGATAGAAACTGACATTTTTTTCCCAAAACTAGTGGCCTCACGTATATTCCTCACATATATGCACAGCAATTTTAGTTAATTTTTAAACAGAATTGTACAGTTCTTGTCAATGCTTTTAAACAATTTAGCAACTAGAGACCATCCCCCCTTCTTCAGGTTCAAATATCTTAAGAGATAAAGGAAAAAATTGAGAACTGTGAATGTTGATTACATTGCTAGGAAATGAGAAACAGAGCAAATAAAAAGAATATAAAAATCTAAAACAAGCAATAAAAATTATGAACTTGAGCTTTCATCTTTCAATATGAAAATCATCATTTGATGATGTATGTGTCAATCTAATATAGAAAGTCTAAAAACCATCTATTTCTATTTCAATTATTCAATAAATAATTATTGAGTGACTCTAAGTAAAACATTCGCTAGCATATGAATACAGGTTATTAGACATTCAGAAATTTAATTAATTCAAGCAAATTAATTTAAGCTCAACATGAGGTCTTGGAGGACATGCAGTATTGCTCCCCAGTTGACAAAGGGTAGTTTTGGGGAAAACTTTAATTTAGATTCAAAGTCTATATTAATTCAATAGTCCTGGGTACATCACTGAGTCTCAGCAGCACTATTTCCTAGGTAAAGAGGAGTGCACTTAAGTTAATCACAAAGTTGATGGAAACATAGGACTCTCCAATGATCAATAACAATGTTGTTACTGTTTCAATGAGCATCTTAACTATGTTAATTCATCATGCATTTATTCCACAAATGTTTATGGAACATCTACAGCGTGAAAGGTGACTGAGCTAAGCTGTGGTGAATA
Source organism: Tamandua tetradactyla (assembly GCF_023851605.1). Lineage (NCBI taxonomy): Eukaryota > Metazoa > Chordata > Mammalia > Pilosa > Myrmecophagidae > Tamandua > Tamandua tetradactyla. The sequence continues at coordinate 61,817,268 of NC_135345.1, forward strand.
AGCTCAAAGATCCACAAACTAGAGAGGAAGACAGACAAGTAAAAAGATAATTTCAATAAAAGGTAATGAGAAGAACATGAAAAAGTTAGAATGGCTATAGCCCAAATACCCCTAAAGAATGGGATAGAAATATCAAATGTGATCGTGGAGTTAACAGAGAAGATAGGGTTCAACAAATGAATACGACTGCTGAATCACTGAATTGATATTTGTTTTAGTCTTCAGTATCTTAGAGCAGCTAGAAGTAAAAACTGAAAATTATGGAATTATAACCCATACAAAACTCTGAAATCTGTTCTACAACTAATTGTTGTACAGTGCTTTGAAATTTATTTCTTTTTGTGTATATGTTATTTTTCACAAAAAAAGGAAAAAAAAAGTCAATTGCAATGCTAAAAAATATTTATTCCTTCTAGCTTCCTATGTTCTAGAACAACTAGAAGAAAAACTCTAAGAAGATGGAATGGTTGCTCAGGACAAACTCTGGGATCTGTCCTATGATTAGTTGTTGAAGAGTGCTTTGAAAACTATTGCTTTTTTCTTTCTTTGCTTTGTGTATATGTTATATTATACAATAAAAATAGTTTTAAAAAAAGTAATGAGAAGAGACAGAGAATAAAGAGATGGTATCATAGAAACACATACAAAGAACAGGTAATCCAGACATAAATCAAGGAAGGCATTCCAGAGAAGGTGAAGTGGAGGAGCTAAACTAAAGGTTTTCAGACTTTATCCTGAGTAGTATAGTAAGCCACTGAGAATATAAGTAGGGAAGTATGATAATACATTTTATATTTTTAAAAGAGCACTCTGATGGCAAGTTGGGAAAAAAACAGATTAGGGAAATATAAAACTAGAAAAAGATAGACCAGTTGTAGTATTATGAAACAAGGTGAAAAAGAATGGGGACTTGAGGTAAAGCCATGGTTGTAAATATGAAGAAAAGTGATTTGCTTTGAGATGACTCAGAGATAGAAAGATACACTAAAGTTATTGATTCAATGTTGAGGTTGATGAAGAGAATATTACAGCTGATGTTGAGGGATTTGGCTTGTATGGTGATTCAAATTCACTACCTTTAAAATTATTTCATGTACATGAAGAATAGTGACATATATTTATAATTTAATATATGTCTAAAATTGTCTTATTACTTTAATGTATACATTCCTCCCCCCAAAATATTTGGATATTGATGTGTTCCTCATTCATACATTCAATCAGTTGATTAATTTCTCAGAGAATTTAATGAGAATATTCTGAATGTTCCAAATTGTAAAAAGATGAATAGGGCATAACAAGTTGAAGATTGAAGGAAGAATAGAGAGAAAACATTTGCAAATTGATAGCAAGGATCCAGATATAAAAATACTAAAAGGATATAGTGAGACCAGAACAAAAGAGCAAAGGGAACCTAATGCAGAGTTACTAGAGAGAATATTCTGAGAATTGTGTTCATTAGAATAATTACCTTTAATCTAAGAAAAACTAGCAGATCTTGAAGAATTTTAAACAGAGAAGGAAATGTAGTGCTTTTGTGTTTTGAAAATATTATTCTGGCTTCAATATGGAAAATGGATTGGGGGTGTTAAGTATATAATTAGGAGAGGGCTTATTAGGCGATACAGATAAGGGTAATTAGCAAGAAGATAATGAAGTGGAGGATATGGAAAGAAATGGATAAAGAGAGATATTTAAAGATAAAATCTACAAAGTTTGAGGAAGGACTGGAATAGGAGGATGATAAAAAAGGGAGTGTCAAAATGTTTGCCCTGTATTACTATGCAGAGAGCTGCACTGAGACTTTGGAAGTGGGGAGTGGGATTGGATATCATAATTTTGTTCTTGAACATGTTGATCTTGAGATGCCTTTGAAATATAAAAGAAGATGGGACAGAAAAGCAGTCGACAATATACAGTATTTTCAAGTAGATTGGTATGCTTGACCTGAAAAAGATGAGTGATTCTCTTTTTTCTCTGAAGTACCAGATAAGATCAGAGCTAGAGGAAGGAAGAAGGGAATTGGAGTGTATAGAGAGTAGAATAAAAATGTTTTAAATAGTTTACATAGAGTGTAAGAGAAGGAATAGCAAGAGAAGTATAATAAGACTGCCAAGGAATGTAGAAGTAAGGATCATACATTTATGGTGTAATTTGTTTTCACTGGACTTGCTTGATATTAAGGAGCACATAAATAGATTCATTCAAGGTTGTGGAATTGTCATATGAGTGTGATAAAATAAAAACAAGGGTGGTTTGATACATTGGTAAAAGTATAATGGAGATCCTTAATCATGATATTTAACTTGGATAAGGAGAAAAATGAATAAAGAAGGCTGAAGAAATAAGAGAAATTAGAGACATAAATGGGAAAATTTTCTTATGATTTAAAAGCTTAAAAGGTAAATATAGAATAAACAAGATGGAAGAGAGAAAAGTGGTATATTTAATTTAGAAATTTTAGCAATTATGGGATGATAAAGTCCAAGGTATGATTGTGGAAAGGAGAAACTGAAAAAATCACAGGACCAAATAAACAAATTATTGGAGGGCTTTTGAATTATTCAAGATGATAGCAAGTCTTTTAAATTAGGTATTTAACTCTTCGCTAAATCAGAAAGAATCATCAGGTCAGAGGTTATTAGTAACCAGGAGGGCTGGAGGGTAGTAGATGCAAAAATGAGTGGTAGGGGTTAGGAAAACAATGGCCTGGAAGCAGAAACAATGGAGAGAAAGAGGGCTATAATCCCTATTCCTGGCCCTGACATATATAGGGTATGGTAAAAGAAATAATAACCCACTTAAAAGTACTACAGGGAAAATTTGTCCTCAGGATTTTAATTATGGCAAAGACGTGCAGGAAGTTCACTGCAAAAAGCTTGCGGACGTAAAAGATAATATTATGAGTATCTTTCTATCTCCAATAATTCAAACTCAATTCCAAGAAAAAAAGAACAAATTCTCCTAGCATCTGAGGTCAGGATATAAACCAAGGGCAGCAACACTTCTAATAGGCACCCCTACATACAAACTAAATAGTTTAATCAAAGAATTGCACCATATGCATCAATCCATATTTAGATTGCCAATTTAGACAGCAGCTGGTCTGGCAACATGGAGAAACCAAAGATCTTCATTTTCACTTTTTCCTGTATTTTATGCTGATTAAATATGGAACATTTAATGAGATATGTAAAAAGATTTTTTTTTTTTTTTGCAGTCACAGTAAGGATTATAGGAAAGAGAGAGAAAAATGAAATCAGGCACACTAATTGAGCTTCAGAACGAGAGGAATTTCCTTAGGAGAAGGATGTAGTTCTTAGAAACCAAGCCAGACAGATATGAAAAAGGAACAATTATACACCCAAATATAAATATTTTTAAAAAGGAGTACAGAAAAAAGTTAAGATATTTTAATTGGTTTTTACAAATTGTGTCCAAGACTCAAATTGATTCATTAGATGTGAGTGGGAAGATTTTATAAGGTAAACTACACTGACTTCCCAAGAAGGAGACAAGATGAAGACAATTCTGGAAGCACAGAGGTGTTAATAATTAGAACAATGATGGAACTTGTTTTTGATGTACGCTTCTATTTTTTCCCATGTGAAAAGTTTTGAAAAAGGGAAAACTACAACAATCAAGGAAGAGTATGTCCAAAACCATTATAGTAGTTTCAAGATCAAGTTTCCAAACAGGGGAAACAGTTTTGCACTGTGTCATAATATGAAGATTCAAGCCAGGTAAAAGAAGATACGAAGAAAATCAAATCCATTACAAAGAAGCCAGATAGAACAATTTATCTTCATTTATTATAAAAGTCCACCTCCAGTGTGGAAATACCACAATCAAAAAGTTTATAATGAGAAGTGTTGCTTTGTTTCATTTTGTTTTATTTAAGTAACAGCTGTTCAGGGAGAGGTATTCGTCATTGTTGTTTTGTTTGTTTGTTTGGCCTGGACAGGCACTAGGAATCGAACCCTGGTCTCCAGCATTGCAGGTGAGAACTCTGCCACTATGCAACCATTGGCTGCCTTACTCATTGGTTTTTGATGGAAGGCCTAACAAAGCAGAATATAAATGAATATTCTTAGAAAATGTAAGTCAATTCTTGAGATAATGAAATAGGAACATTAAAAAAATTCAAAGCCAGCAATGTGGTATTTTTCCTAACAAAATAGTATAGCTATATGTCCAATTAAGAAGTAGACTGGAATTTTTAAAACCTGAAACTTTTGGAAGGATTAAAGTAAAGCAGGGGAAAATGGCACACATGAGAAATGAATGAAATCCTTGCTTTAGAGGGCAAGGAAGTAAGTAGAAAGTTCTTGCCTCATGCCTCTGAAATAGTGAATAAAGATATTTAGGGCTTGAAAAATTAAAACACTGAGGGGAAGCACAACATTGTGGAGCAGTAATGAATATATATATATATATATATATATATATATATATATATATATATATTTATTTATTTATTTATTTATTTATTTATTTATTTATTTTCATCCCCTGAACCTCTGAACATACAAACTTAGAAATGTCAGTAAAAGCAGCTTAAGTTCAGGAATCTTTTGAGCTTGGACCTCAAGCTAGTTCAACGTCGATACCGGGAGGAAAGTGTCACACAAAGTAGTAACAATCGTCATCCTGGCACAGGGCAAAAAATTGGGATTCTTCTTTGCACTTAAAAAAAGTAGAAAGATAAAAGCATGAGTTTGGTCATATGATAAATTAAGACAGTTGAGATTATTTAGAGAGGTGAAGAAGGAATCCTTCATTCACAACTTAATGTGAAGGTCTGATTCCAGAAAGAGCCCCCCTGTCAAAAAAGAAAAAAAACAGCATTGCAGTGAGTGTGATGCTAAAGCAGAAATAGTTTTATTTCTTATTTCACCCATGGAAATTTTAAAACAGTGTAGATTAATTCCCAAAAAAAATGTATTCTCATATATTACTGGGCTTGTCCTCACAAAAAGGAAGCACCACCTGCTGGTTCACCACAATGCAGCTACGTGATCCCACTGAGCTCAGAGCAGAGTTAGGAGTAATATTGGGGAAGAATATTTCCCACCTTTCATGATCTAGCAGATGTTCAAGAGCATGGGTTTGACTCCTAATTTTAAGCTTATCAATTTTGAACTTGGACAAGTTACTTTGTCCCACATTTTTAATCTTCAAAAAAGGGTAATTAAGTGTTCTTAGATTTTTCATTTCCAAGTAGGGTTGTTAAGTGTGTACCTCACATGTTTGTTGTGAGAATTAAATGAGGTGGGGGAGGGGGAGCCAAGAAGAGAGCTCAGAATACAACCTGCTATGTAATAAGGGCGATTAAATCAATTTTTATTAATATTAGAATTATTATCTCATATCAGGTCAAACACCCTCTGCCTAATCATACCTAATTTCCTTCTTCACCCATCCCCACCCTTACATTCTCTCTTAGAGAAAGAAGTGCTGGAAAATGGTGAAAGGCATTGGCTCTGGAGCCAGACTGACTAGAGTCAAAAACCTGGCTCATATTAGCTATATGATTTGAGGAAAATTACTCTCACAGGGCTTTCATTTTCTTTTCTGTACTTACTTCATGGGGTTAATACTATCAGGAATATATGAAATTGTTTTGGAGCTTACATATATATACCATGCATTTATTGCAGGGCATAATCACTGTGTGGAAGCATTGTATACTATCAGTTATGTGCTATTGATGGGAAGCTAGATGCTCTGTGCATCTCATTTTACCACTGTATCTTAAAAAACAGAGTTTCTGCTCCATGTTTACCTTTGAACTGTGTTCTCAGCTTGGCCAGGTCATGCAAGAAGCATTACTGCCCCCTGGAACAGCCTGACTCAATATCTCCTAGCTACTGTGCCCTTTTAGACTTCAGTAGCGCTAGGAATAAAGCTGACTAGGACATCCCACTGAGTTCTCCAAGACTATGCCAATTGCTCTCTCTCAGCCATTTCCCCAATATTTGCATTAGGGAATTAGGAAACTGCACAGGTATTGAATAACTGGTTAAAATAAGTTTAAAAAAAAGTTTCCTTAGGAGGCTCATGGGTGTGGAAAACGGGATGGTTGGTAAGATTCATGATTCCAACATTTCTGTATTTCTAGGAATAACAAAAGCACAACACTAGAACCTCACCCTTGACCTTGAAATAATGCAAAATCTCTGATTTTATACATTTAAAAATAGTTTGATATATGTCATAGAGAAAACTAGCACAGAATTATATATAAAGTTTAAGACTTAATAAAATGAACTTCCAGTAATTGTTACCCACAAAGAGAAATAGAATATATGTATTTATACAGCAAAAGTAGTCAGTATGCTTCCTTAAAAATTTCTCCTAAAATGTTCTCTACTCTCTTTCTCTTTTATGAAATTTACAATACTCAATATTAATATATTCCTAAGTAATATGCCCCAGTAAGAACATGAAAACTAGAGACTATTATTGACCAATTCATGGAATAAAAACATTATGAAATTTGGACATTCTGGATTTCAGCTCTTGGTATAAATGGAATGCACCCTGGTAACAAGATTCCTCCACAAGCTGCCATCTTTCCCTTAACATATTTTGCACTCGAATTGGTTTAATTCATTCAATAGTCAAAGGAGACTTCTTAAACATTTAATATACTGACAAGTCCTATACTGGGCATTCTCTGTTGGGTTTCACCCTCAAACCCATGGACTTTTAATAAAAATGTGGAATGCGAAGGATCAATTTAAAAACTCAAAGCTTAATCACCAAAATAAATCTACCACTGTTCCCTGCAAGTTTCTGTCTGGAGTAGACTGTCTTGCACATGGCAATGCTCCAAGAATATTCACTGAATAGGCCAGAGAAGATGAAAGGACACAACATATTCTTTACTTTTCGTTTACCTGTGTAAACTGTTGTTTACTACTTGATCTCCAATATCCAACAGGGTCATAAAAAGTTCTTCTTCCAAAAGACCACTCAGAGAATATGTTTTTCATAGACGTGTACACGGGGGAAAACTTTCTGGAGGGAAAATTGACAGGAAATCCCAAATAAGAATTGCATATTCTCTTGATCCAGTAACTGGAGTTGTAAAAATTTTAACTAAATAAATATTCAGACAAACTTGTTAGAGATATCTAGTCATTGCAGCAGTTGTGTTGTTCTTGCTATTGTAGCTTAATGACAAAGTAAAAATAATCCAAATATCCATGCACAGTGTGTCAGCTATTTAAATTAGAATGAATTTATATAATAAAATGCAATATAGTAGTTAAAAAGAATTAAGATTTGTATGTATTAAAATGGCTTATATCAGATTAATTGAAAAGATAAAAGGGAGGTTACAGAGAAGATATATAATATAATTTCACTTTATTTATATGTATGGAGCACATCTTAAAGGATAGATGTTAAATTGTTAACAGATGCTATTGCTCAGAGGCAAAACTATGCTATGTCTTTCACTTTATATTTTATATACTTTTATAATTTAATTTCCTACAATGAAGTATGTGTGTTTATATAATTATGTATAAATATATGTACACATACATAGATATGTCTGCTTGCACATACATAGTCCAACAGAGGTTTCCATTTTTAAAAAAAACAGAGAAAAAAGGAGCTAGAAAGGAAAGGGTCTCTGGAGTTGTCCTCTAGTTTCCTGACATTCACTGGCAATACAACACAGATTACGCAAAAATAACTAGTCAGTATTAAAGTACTTTTATAGTCTCAGAAAGTTAAAGGAATGTATGTGGAAAAATCAATTTATAAAAGAGCAGAGAAGCTGAATGTGGCATACGCATGGGTGAAGAAGTAGAAACAATTAAAGAAGAGAAGTATGATAATGTTAACAGAAGCTTTGAGATATTTAACTTCCTCTCAATTTTTACCTGGAGCTTGTTTTACAAGTTAAGCACTTGATGTCTTACAACATTTGAAATAACCTCTGAAAAGCCTAAATGAAAAGGATGGCCTCCTCGCATTAAAATAATAAGCTGATATAGCTCTCAGGTATTTACCCCACACTATTGTTATAATTATGTAAATTGTTATCTTACTTTTGGTACCTATTAATAAAGTAGACATCAAATTCCTGGCATGTTTTCTGATAACGAGAGTTAGCACATGCCATTTCTGCAGGCAGTTTCAACAATAAAACATCAAACAATATTATTATTGCACGAAAAAGCCAAAATATACAATTAGGAAAGAATCTCACACACAAAAGCAAATAAAGGAAAATATTCTCCTACCACATCATCAGCTTCTTCTCACAATTTATTTATATTTCCCTTCCCTGTTGTTAATCCTGCCATCAAAATTTCCCTCTCTGAAGTTCAAAGTGCCCTTATATTACATAAATGCAAGGAAATATTAGTTTTCACGTCCTACAACTTCCACGGTTTAAAGTTTTCCCTTTTAAACAAATGGTTTTCATTTTGCTTTACAACAACAACAACAACAATATGAGTTATTTTAATTAATCACTTGAGATATGTTGTTTCTTTTAATTGCCTGCCTTAGCACTGGGTATGCAAAAAAAAAAAAAAAATACTCTGGTGGACATAAGGCCTAAAAATGCAACTGGCTTTGGAGTAAATGGTTAGCCCTTTTGTTTGTATGCAAAATGGACTTTACCTAATGTTAAAAGACTATATAAATACATAATCTTTTGCTAACGTTAAATGTATTTTCCAAACCAAACTGCACAGATATGCAAACAGTTTCTTATTTGGAAAAATAGAGTGCATTACTGATAACTGTTGAGCTGCCTATGATATAGCCAAAAAAATACAAATAGTCCCACTTATCACAGGCTCTCCTGGGAATTTAAAAAAAACTACAATTTTCTGCCCTCTAATTCTGGGTTTCTGGCATAAAATAAGACATCTTTGGAATATATAACCTATCCATTAGGCTACTGCCAGAAAATAAGGCATATTTAATTTCATTTAGCATTTAGAGTGGTATTGCTTTATGAGAAATGTACTCCTACTGAAAATACATGCAATGTTTTGTTGGGTTTTAATCCTATAGGAAGATCTCACTCCACTGTACATTCATCTAACTGCATTTTTCCTACTGACAGTCAAACTAAGTTTGTAATTTTTGGCCAACAGCCAGATATAAACTTTTGAAGTGTTGTAAGTGTCATATTCAGAACACTCAAAGACTGCAGTAAATTTACAAAGCTAAGTCTTGCAAAACTGACATAGGCTCAGGAAATCCATTGTTGAACTTTAATGATCTGCACCAGTTTTTACTCATTCTCAAGATTTGATCTTCATAGCTCTAGGCAAAGAGGTGTTTGCTGTGTCAGGCGATTATTATTATAGCTACATTCCTGTAATTAAAATATATTGTGAATTTTTCTCTCAGAAGCGTACGCCTGAACAATAAAAACATATTCACCCTACACACATACGCACATACCCACATACATGATTGATTGAGCTCTATATTTGGTGATGTCAAAAGATGACAAAATATTTCAATAGGTACGAAAAAGCAATTTTCAGAAAATGTACGGTTTGATTCATCATATTTTAAAAAGTATACAGCACATACATACATAGATATATTCTGGGAGGATACACTAGAAATTATTATGAAGAAAATGTCCTTAGAAGTGTGAATGGGGCATTGGGAAATTTGAAGGAAAATCTTCATTTTTAACCAAATGTTCTTCTGAGCTGTTGATTTTATTTTGAGTAGCATTTACAGCTTTATAATTTAAAAATATGTGTATAAATATTTACGTACAGGATTGAAAAGATGTCATTAATCTTGATGTCAGATAAATATGCTAGAGAATCAAGTTTGTTCTCTTGCTAGAGAATCAAGAAAATTAATTTATAAGAGAAATGTTTGGGTTATTAACAGATCTAAGATGACTGAACAAAATGTTCAGAGTCTGAATTTCTTATGTTGTATATAAAGGACTCAATATAAATTTAACTTTTATAAGATAATTCATCCAGAGGTCACAGGGGCTCATACAAACATAAATTTAGACCTACTGTTGACAATGTTCTCTTATTCTCACACAATTTAATCATATTTTCTAACAGTGAATTGCTTACTTTTGATCAACACCAGAAAGTTCATCTCCTTTCAGAGGGCTCACAAATGATTTAATGAGAAGCAGTACTGTCTACAAGATGAAATAATTTTAACTTATCTAAGAATTGTCACCCTAGAATGAGGTACAGAAGAGAGGTAAATATGGTCAGAGCTAAGCTGCAACTGGCATATTCAAAGTATCTCAGATTCTTTCTAGGTCACACGTCTAGAATGTGGGTAGAATGCAAAAAGGGTGTGCCTCAATTTCGTAGAATATACTCTTTGTGTCAACAGATCAATGAGGAACATTAAAATAATTTCCCCCATATAATCCGTGAAGAGAGTACCCAAAGTGCAGTAACCAAAAATTGAAGGCGAATTATATCCCATGAAAATAAGAATCCATCCTGCCAGGATCCATTATGATTCCTTGCAGCAAGATTATATTCCACAGAAACTCAACCTGGGAACTAACTGTATTGGTAGAGTTCATCATCCCTGTGACAGTCCAGTGGTGATCTCTGTGATTAGGACATTATTTCTAACAAACAAGACCTCAGCTGTATGCACTTTTGCTAACCCTTCCAGAGCTTAACTCCAATTTCACATGAGTAACTGGCAGATGCATTGTTCTTCCATTTTGCCCTTTGTTGGGAAAGCAAGTTACAGATAATACATTCTACCTTTTTCTCTGTCCTTCTGATTTTTCTAGCACCTCCTAAATGAAAGGACACATGGAATACTTTGGGGCTCTGCTTGCCACACAGGACACATCTTTGCATCCTGACACTTTAGAAATTATCATTGAAATGGGGATAAATCTACTATTAAAAATATGTTTGTAAAGAAGTATTAGAAGATCTAATATTAATTTTGCCATTTTAGATTTAGATGCATTTATCTAAGACTACTAAAACCATTAATAATTCTTATTCTTAGTGATCTTAAATCAGGATTGCAGAATTTTGACTAAAAAACTCTGAATTGGGTAGAGAAAAAGGAGTTAAAGTTAAATATTCTTACATAGATAAGCAATAGGAGTTTTGAACCCCATGGCCTTTAAGAAAGAAGGTCAAAGGATAATATTTACTCATCATTTAATAAACATATGTGAAACAATGACAAGTGGTAGCCGAAGCCAAGCTTAAACAGATGTGAATTCTATTTAAGTTATAAACAATTTTGAGTACTGTTCTGAATGATAAAATATAAATGAACTCATTAGGATATTCTTTAATTGTTTTTAATAAGTAGGTAAAGTTATGTATTAATAGCAATATATTTAAATCTTAAAATAAATCCATTATTGTAACTTCTTTAAGTATTTTGAAAACATCTAATCTCCAGATGTGTGAATTTCATTGAAATTCATCACACTTGGTATCAGATAATTCAATAAAAATTGATGAGTTATTTAACCTATTTTAGGTCCTATGTTTATAATCTGTTAATCACGTAATGGCAGCTTATAATTCGAGAATCAAAAAATTACCAAGTACAATGAAATCTAGAAAATATTTATTTTCTTATATTGTCATTTCTTACAGTGTGATATAACTTAACAGTAGGCAAATGGAAGGGAAAATACTAAAAAACTGGGAAAATGGATGTGGTGAGCAGAATAATGGCCCCCAAAATATATTCAAGTCCTAATCTTTGGAAACTGTGGATGTGACCATATGTGAAAAGACTTCACAGGAATTATTAAATTATGCATCTTGAGAAAATGAGATTATCCTGGATTATCCAGGTGGTCCCAATGTAATTATAGGAATTTATAAGAAGGAGGTTGGAGGCTCAGAGTTAGAGAAGGATATGCGAAAATGGAAACAGAGGTCAGAGTGATGTGGCCATGAGCCAAGAAGTACAGGCAGCGTCTAGAACTGGAAGGGCAAAGAACTGGTTTTCCCCTAGAGCTTCCAAAAGGAATTCAACTGCTAACATTGTAAACTAGCCCCATAAGACCCCTTCCTGACTTCTGAACTCCAGAAGTGAGAAATAAACTTTGTTACTAAGTTTGTGTTAATATGTTCTAGCAGCAGCAGGAGACAGATAAAAACTGATAAAACAGTTTTTATCAATCATTTGCTTGTTTGCTCTCAGAACCTTCTTTTTCCATGCTGATGCTCTGTATCAAGCTCCTTTTCCTCCAGTTTCTGCAGTTTTTGAGTAGTTGTGGCCAATTGAAAGGTGGGCTGGTGACTGGAGGGTGGGAGGAAACGAGTTTTCAAAGGGTTCTTCTTTCTCTGATTTGGGTAGAAGTGCTTGCTGGGTTGTAGCCCCTCTACAATATTCACTCCTGTCAGATTGTAGCTTGGTTGTAGCTCCCACTAAGTCAAGCTTTGGGACTCTGGTAACATCACTTTTTTCTCTGTTTTCCCTTAAATCCTATGGTAAAAGTTTCTGTTCGTGATTGATTTTGATTTACCTTTGTTGTTTGCTTAACTCCACAGCTCTTCCATCATCTATGGAACCAATTATATGGATCAAATTTTCTGTTTCAAACATCTAGAGTGGCTTCCCTGTTCCTTACTGGCCCCACACAAAAGCCATTATGAAGTCATATAATGGAAACTGAAGAGAGAAGAAAAAAAATTGTGATAGTTGAAAAACAAAACGAAAAACTCTAGGCTAATAATAGTGCATGCACAAATTAAAACAAACAAACAAAAAAGCTAAAGCCAATAATAGTTAGTACATGCACAAATTTTAGTGTGAGGATTGTAGACAACTGAGACTAAAGGGAAAACATGCATTATGTGACTTTTTTTTAGCTATGAAAGTTAGTGTAACAATGCATCGAGACAGTTTTATCTAGTTTCATACCTAATAAAAGGAATGTATCATTTGAGTCTTCATACGTGGATAAACCACAAACAGAAATACAAACACTCATAATGGAAAATTCCTCCAGTACATAAACGATTTTGTAAACTATCTCAGAAAGAAAAGTTACAGCTATACACTACCTGTTTATTTTTAAATTAAAATAATTTATTTGAATGATTAATGCTTTCAGAGAAGTTATTTTGACATTTATGTTTTTCTTCTAGTACTTGTATATTATCAATCCCATAACTGAAAAAAGTAACTTGCTAAAACTTGCACATTTTGTTCAAAATATCCTTCAGTTACCCACACTGAATTTTTATTCTCCCAAGCTTGGCATTTGTGCTACCTACTTTGGGATTTTTATGACTTACTACCATTTCTCAGATCATGCTTTAGCTCTGAATTCCCAACAACTGCTCTTCCTAAGTTGGATCTGATCTTTCTTGACCTGACATATCCTATCTCTTTAACTCCACATTTTTATGATCTCAACATTCTTCTCAAATTTGACTTGGCAACATTTATTAGCCTTCCAGTCCACTGAACATTATCTCCCTACCTTTCACCCTGGATATTCCATCCTTTAGCAATCTGCAACTTGAAAAATATATATATAAATTTTTTTGCTTATCATACAACCTGTCAATGTAAGTCGAGATAAAAAAAACATCCAACACTGATCATGAAAATTATGGTGAAAATATGTCACTAAATATTTCTCAGTATTTAAAATAGATAGCAACAACAATAAAATTTTAAAAAGCAGGTGATATTCAGATTCCAATTATTTGTCCAGGCCCAACATTTTTTAAAGCAGCTTATTTGCCCTGTTTCTTTAAAATGCAAATAAATTTCTTAGAGATATTAGTATTTTTCTGAATAATTTCCCATTCTAAATATTTTTCAGAAATCCTTAAAAATTATATATCTTACCAGTAGCTTAAAAGGAACATTTTGTACCAGAAATGTTAGCATAGAAAAAAATGTTTTAAAAACTGGTGAGATTGAGTTTTCTGCATACAAATGGCTATTAGCCTTCCTAGATAAGAATTAAGTCTATATTATCGTAATATGAAAGAATGCATTACTGAGAAACTAAATACATTATCAACACTCTCTTAACTTTCTCTTAAAGCAAATAGGAATTTCACAGTAATATACTCACACGAATTACTTTTTTCTACATATGCCTTTATGAATGTTTTACTTGCAGGCAAAAAAAAGCATTAAGCTGTATTCAATTTGAGTTCAGTTTTGAAAAAAAAATGCAAACAGCATTGCACAATTTGCATAGTGCTCTTGGAAAAGCAGCAGGATGTCCATATATGATTGAGATCGGTTCTTAAATCACAAAATTACATCAACTCCAAGAGTTATGGTTACTTTCATCAGAAAGGTGAAAGTTGCCTGCTCAGTCAGAACACTTTCAGCAATATGCCAGCGCTTGTTGGCCATATGTTTCAAGTTGTAAGATGTCCTGTTAGAGTTATGGATGCAGTTTTGCAGGCAGGAAAATGACGAATTTCCCTCCCTTGAAGACATTAACTTTATCCCACTTTGTTCTAACACTGTGTGCAGACAATGAGAATGATATAGTAGTCCCCTGTTTTCTCAATAAATATAACTCAAGATGAGCCTACTGCTACATTCTCACATGGTTTCTCGCCGACCTTATCAGTTTCAATTCACTCTTTCAGCCTTGTCTTGTCGTCTGCCAATGTTGTCTCATTTATGCTGTTCTCTTACTCATTCTCAGTTAGAAATTAATATTTACTTTTATTGCATAATATTTATTCCAAAGAGTGCACAAGCAAGTATCTGCAATTGTGTAAACTTATATGAACTACTAAAAACCACAATTAGTGACCATTTCCATATTAAATACATTATAGTGGTAATGAAATTTCAAAATATGTGGATATTTTACTACCATAACTTGCATTTGTATATTGATCCAAAATACAACTCTTTCTTTCCATCCTAGATACTGCAAGTTTTTAAAAAATCCAATCTACCAGATTCATTAGCTTGCATTTTAATTATTCCTAAATATTTTCCCCAAAAATGTATAGGAACTTACGAATTTTGTGAACCCAGACTCATGCCAGCCCCCACCCTTCTATCATATACATTTCCTCATCCTTTACTTCATGTTAATTAATGCATATAATTTTGTGGATTTTCATTATACCTTAATACAAGGGTCTACCTTTTCTTTCTTAAAGTAGCTTTTTATTTTTGTCAGTATTTGTTTTATATGTTTAAAGTCATAGACAGATGAAGAACAAAACCAACTACTGATTTTTTCCCTTGCAATTCTCTGTTTTAGCAGGTTCTTACTGAATGAAGCATGATTATGGTGAAAAGCTGATCTTGGAAGGAATGTTGAGCCCTCATGGAGTTCCATTTATCCAACACATACTGGTGACCTGCTGCACTGAAGGCAGTGTTAGAGGTGTGGTGCATATGGCAGGAAAGATGCCCTGCTCTCATGGAGCTCAATTCTAGTTGTAGAAGAAAGTCAGTGAACAATGAAACTATTGAATTATGATCCAGATAAGAAGGGCTTAGATAGCTATATGTGTTTGAAGGACATAAAATAAGAAGTTGTTATAGAAAATGACTGGGAATTAGAGACTACTTTTGTCTGAAACCTGAATGATAAGAAAACGACAATATGCAGTGATCTTGCAGATTAAAATTCTCAGTAGCAAAAGCTAGAAAGAAGGATCTAAGGTGTAATTGCAGGGTTTTAAAAACAGCAACCAGAGGGCCACTGCCTGCAGCATGGAAGGCAGGGCAAGGGAGACAACAACAAGACTGAGAGGATAAGACAGCACCATTTATTATAGGGTGTGCGGGTCATGGAAAAGAGTTAGGTTATATTCTACATGCAATAAGAAGCATTTAATAAAAGGAGGAGATCTGATTTGATTTACTTTTTTAAAAGATCACTCTGGACAATGGAAGTTATGCTGGTAAGAAACAATCAGATCAATTAGGAGGTTATTATAAGAACAAAAAGTCAAGTTACAATACAGATTGAAAAAGAACTGGGATGGGGCGAAATTATATTTAGCTCAGACGTCTGAGCAAAGGTGTCACCAAAACATTTTCATAGCAACACTTTGCCTAAGTCTTCAGCCCTGTGCTTGTTTCCCCCTGCCATGGAAGAGTTTCTCTAACTCACATACCACATGCTCCCCCAAATCCCAAGTAAACTTTTTGGCTTGGTTTATGTATTCAATGCTGTTTTTTCAATTAAAAAGAAAAGTGGGATACAAGTGTCAAACTAATTGTGTTTTAAAATGGCAACATTCTACTTTCCTTTGGTGTAAGTTCTGTAGTTCTATGGAGTCAGTTAAATTGCAGCCATACATTGGGAAAGTCGAATTGAAATCAGGATGTTTTACTCATTCTCGGCCTTCAAGAGTGGAACTGCTACCTATCTGTCCAAATTTCAGTGCTATGTTGAAGACCCAATTTTGTCTGTTTATCTATACATTAATAAAACTTATAGACAAACTGTTAAAATCCTTAGACTTTTCCTGTTAAATTAGTGTGGTTATTATTTACTTGCACTTTATAAAAAAGATTTATTTTTAGAAACTTGTGCTCTTAAAAAGGGGAATAGGTCTGGAATCATATCGGGGAAAATGAGATTTTTTTTCATGTTTTCATCTGGCACTTCAGCTGAAGACAATGGTATTGATTTAATGTGATGGCATCATTATGCCTTTAAAGCATCAATTTATGATTTTGAGGAAAAGAGAAGAGATTGTTCATTTATACACATCACCCATAAACTGAATTTTTTTTATTTCCCTTAATTAACAATTTATGTTTTCCTCTGAGTTTATTTTATCTTTTTATTTATTCTGCATTCTGGAAAATTGATTAATCAAGTAGTTGACCTTGCAACTAGTCTGAAGTTTCCAACTTTCATTCAAATCTTCAAATCTCATTAGATGAGAAGGAGCAAGGAGCAACCTTCTATAATGCAGAAGCCCAGGCCCTCTCTGACATTTACAGTGATGACTAAAGTGAGTAAATTTCAAATTCCTGCTAAAGGAGTGAAACTGACTAGACTGGTATATATTTGAAACTAGCTCCAAACTAAAGGGAAAGGTCTTTGCTATAAAGGAGAACGTGATGGGATTTAGTTTCAAAAAACTGTAATGAGAGCCAGGAGTCTAGGTGGAGGTCAATGCTAAGGAGTAGTAATAAGTTATAGTACAAGATTTCCATGGTCTCCTCCCAACTGCTACAATAAAGAATTAGTTGCAACTAAAACTCAACCAAGAGTTAAGCATTTCTGGCCTGCTCTGAAACCCATCATCGCCCTCATTTTCTGGCAGATCCTCAGAACCCAAGCTCTCCCACCCAGCCCACCTCAAGTGTTGACAGATGGGAAAAAGAAACAATCTGCATTCTTAAGGGTAACAGCTACATGCAGATCTGGAAGAATAAGGAGAACATTAACTACAGAGAACTTCTTTCCAGGATGACAGCACATCAAGTTAAGACACTTGGACTCTGTCTTAGCACTTTTTTGTAGACAAACACAACTAAGGAGTTTGCTCATTCACCGCAGTTAGCATCACAAACCATATGCTCTTTTGGAAAAAAGAAACACTAACAAAGGAGAAGAAAAGTTATAGAAATAGGATAGTTTTACAGTTATGCCTCTATATAGAAGAGATTCAGGAATATATCTGACTTAATTCTGCTTTTAATTCATTCCTGAGTACGAAAAGGAGAACCAAATGCCCCAACAATTTTTCTTTTTCTCTGGTTGATGCTGGTGGGAAAGGAGCTTTAAAACATCTACTATATATTAGTTGCCAATACAATAAGGGATAAAGTTGGCCTTGCTCTAGAGCAATGAAAAATAAGTTTATAAATTTATAAAGCTAAAACTTATTCATGGTAAGATGTTCAAACAATGCAGAGATGTATATAAAGTTAAGTAAATATTCTTTTTCTTCTCTATTCCCTTCATGTGGCATCCACTCACATACCTCAAAAGTTGCTATAAGTAAAGTTCGTGGTTAGTTCTCCCAGATTTGTAGTTATGTACAACATTTTTAAGGAAACTCTTTTTATTTAAAAAATAAAATTAGAAACTATTTTGCATTTTGTTTTCTCCTTAGAAACATTTAGTAACATAAATACTTCTATTAAACCAAATTATCAAATAAAAGGATGGCATTTGGTTATGGCCACAACAAAAGTAATGGTAGATCCACACCAAATTAACTAAAATGCAATTTTTCAATATTTAAGATGAACTATGATTTTTTTTTAAGTTAGTAAATAAGTTGAAGGTAAGGAAACTTTGACTTTTGGCCAAGATGAAAATTAAAGTAAACAAAAGTAAAATGCTAATAGGATTTTATAACCCCCACAAAATATGTGTATATAATATATTGCACACATTGTATACACATACATATTTCTAAATAGGCATTGGTAAATCCAGAAATAAGTTTCAATGTGGAATATTAATCTTAAAGAAGAATACTATTTTTACTGCAGTTGAAAATTAAATAGAGATGTTTCGCTAGAATGAAGTGAGGAAAAGCTAATGACTCCATTAGTTGGATTCTATTGGTATATAAGTTACTCTCCAAAAATTTTTGTTGTTTTGACAGGAGCATAAACTCAGCATCTGCAGCTGGAGTGTAATCCCAGGAGTAAAATTTCCACAAAGAATATCTGGCTCAATATCAAGAAAACTTTTATCCCAATAAATCAAAAAATATATATAGTACTGGAAAGGACAATAGAATTCCCAAAAGAGATAGAGTCTATTCTCCTGTATTCAGACAGTCTGCATCTTCCAGAAGCATTTGACTTCCTTGTTTTTAAAAACACTTAAGTTTATAATTCTCCAGTATCTTTACATCATACAATCCATAATCTCATACCCTTATGGATAGATAAAAGAAGATTTTCTAGACTTCTAATTGCAAATTATTTTGGTTACAATTCAGTCCTTTTGTCTTTTGAGGTTAATGAGAAAGAATTGAACACAACCTTGCACTGAATTTAGCCCAAGAAGATTATTAGCATGTGTCAGTCTGCAATTTTACTAGAGAAATATTTTCCTGCTTAAGAATAATGCATCTAAAAGTTTAGCAACAGCTTTGTGCAGAATCAGCATTATTTGCATCTGCTGTCCAACTATCTGGAGCTTGGTGAAAGCATGGTTTTGATCACTGCTCTAGTATCTCTTACACCGCAGGAGTGAGTATATAAAATATGAGATCTCATCTCTGCCTGAGATCTGTTTACTCTGTGGTGGGTAAGAAGTAAAAGCCATTTTAAAATATTTGTTGTGGCTGCAGATAAATAGAATGGAGTAAATTAAAACAGCTCAGGGAACTTCATTCTGATTGTAATCTGAATCAATTAGTTGGTCCCCAAACAAAAATCCTATACTAGGTCCTAAAAGAGTTAAACAAGCCTCAGAAGGAAAACGTCACAGTGGGATAAATGTGTGTTCTGCTAAAGGAAATAAATTGAAAGACTGAGTTGTAAGAGGCGGGGGGAGCCAAAGAGAAAACATAAAGTATTCGTGGGTCGATTTTAGGGAATTCAAAGATATAAACTTTTATGTGAAGTTGTAAATGGCCCATATGAAGGACCAGGGAAATGGAGAAAATGATCAAAGACAAAAAAAAAAAAAGAAAGAAAAACACATAGGATATTAACCTTGTGGAAACAGCCTGTTTGATTTAAAGAACACACGAAAACAATCCAGAAAGTAAAAGCAAAAATGAAATGGGAAATACAAAGAACATAGAGATAGAGAATGAAAGCTTTTACAGATAAACAAAGCAGCAATAAGCTTATGAGAGCCACTGTTGCCTCTTGAGAAGCCAAAAGGCAACTTGATAATGGAAATGGAAGATAGGATGGAACACATTATCTCCTTTGCTCCATCAGAGAGGAAAAGGAAAACATGCTGAAAGCAGATTCAGTTCTTCAAAAGGTAATGAGACACTGGGGGAAAAAAAGGAAATTGAGTATAGCTCACAAATAAATTAGAAAAAAATAATTCTCAAGTCAACTAAAACTAGAAATAAGAAGAGACTAGTAGTGATAAAAGAAGAAGTAGACATTTGAATGCCTTTATCCAGTCTATTATAGGAAAATAAATACATAGGAAAACATTTAAAAATAGGCAAATAGTTCTTTTCTTGTTATTAAATGGGAATGATTTTAAGTACAATATGAGACGGTTTGTTAATCAAGCTAAAATTTTATTTTCATTTGAAAGAAATGGTGATGAAGAAAAGATTGAAGAAAATATGTTATAGATACATCATTTTTTGAAGTTTCCTCATGGCATTATAATTTATTATAGTTGTCTACATTGAATTCAGTGTTGTGCACAGCCCCTTTTTGATCCAAGACAGTGAAATTCAGTAATGTGAGGTTGTCTCTCTCACTATTTATTCACCAGAAGCAATGAAAAGAACAAAGTTTTCGAATTCTCACACTTTTTCCTGATTTAAAGTAATTTATTACCTCATCATTATGTTACATAAATCCAAGAAGGATTTATGATATGCTAGGCTGACTCTTTTAAGCCTTGGGGCAAATAGTATTCTCTTCATGACAGCATGATCGTACTGTGGATATATACATATTATTATTAATATATGTGGATATATTATATATAATTATATATATATATAATTATAATACCATGAGGAAACTTCAAAAAATGATGTATCTTTAACATATTTTCTTCAATCTTTTCTTTATATATATATATATATACACTGCATATTGCAGAGAATCTGCAGAAAAGTTTGGAGATAACTAACACCTTCCTCAGAGAGTCACCCCAAGTATTTTTTAAAAATATCTGAAGAACTCACTGTTCTTTCATAATATATTTATCATGCTGTACAAAAAATGTTTTCAAGTCTAATATGGCTATGATAGAAAGAAAGATATAAGGACACCAGTCTTCTCATATTTCTGTCATGACTAATTCCACTAATGCTCAGAAGCACTGCATTTGAAGAAAGGACCTCTGTTGACCATTCAGTCTTAAATTATTTTCAATCAGTAAATGCTCTATTAAAGTAATACAATTTATACAATCTACACGGCTGCACAGTGTTGATTTTAAATTGACTCAATGATATAAGGCATACATTATCATCAAAGCAAATAATCTGGAATAGATATACTGATAGAATGCAATACTCTGCTGATATAATTAGCAATATGAAAAATTTAGCCTGCAGTGCATTGCCATGCAGCTAAGTTGATTCTGAAGATATAAACTGATCTGTTTCAATGATAGCAGATGAGTATCTGATTTCTGCCCAATATGGTTTAAACAAGTGACAAAATGCTACATACAGTCGATTCTTTAGTAATCTTTATTTGTAAATTAGCTTACTATCAGGGTATAAATAGTTGAGGTAGTTCTCTCTCTTTTAGTGAATGGTGTCATTCAGATATTTCATTATGCCTTTTAAACAACAAACTTAATTCTAGCTTGTAAATCAAAACTTCAAAAATGAACTGAGCTATGGGGTATTTTATTCTCCTGTCTATCCAGCCTCAATCAATTTACTAAGATGTAAGAGTAACCTTATCAAATTACTCAAAACTTATGGAAAAGAATAGAAGCTCCAGGCGTTTCTGCTAAAGCGAGATTTTTGTTATAAGCAAAATATTTTAAAATCATGTTGAAACGGAAAATACACTCATGTCTCTCATTATGTC
This sequence comes from Tamandua tetradactyla, assembly GCF_023851605.1. Lineage (NCBI taxonomy): Eukaryota > Metazoa > Chordata > Mammalia > Pilosa > Myrmecophagidae > Tamandua > Tamandua tetradactyla. Next base: position 61,838,925 of record NC_135345.1, read on the forward strand.
ATTGAAAATTAAGCACACTAGAAATATTACTACTAACCAGAGGAAAAAAAACACAGAAATTATCTTACTTTCATCAAATTTTATCCTACATTTCATTAGTACCTAGATTAGCCTTAGTTTCCATAGATACATATTTATTTAAACAAACTATTAATTTTGTATCATTGCTACATTTGAACTGGTTTATCCCCAAGTAAATAAGGCAAAGACATTACCAGATTAATCTTTTTAAAGCTGAGGCATTTTTATAGTGTGAAACAAATCTAGGATCCAAATTACTATAGAACCTGCCTAACTAATGGTTTCCAAGTAGTATGGGCCATGTTTGCTAGGTGATCTGTAAAAAGTCACATAATTGAGGTCTTGATAGAAGCATATATTTTAATTCTGTAATAAAAATTCAGCAGGATTCCTGTACTATTTGTAAAATGACAAATTTGCTCCAGTGGGAATGCCTTTATTTTCCTTTGATATCTCACACTTGTAAATTTCAATATTTTGCCTATTATGTTCAGAATATAAAACTGATGAGTAGGGCAGACAAAAATTACCAAAGGGGAAATGATCCTAGAAACTCTAGTTAGGTAAAGGAAAGTTAAAGGCAAAGAAATAGCCCTAGGCATTTCAGAAAATAAATATTGAATAAATAGAATATATAATTTGTCTTAAGCTAAACCCATAGAAAGTGTCTGGTTATGCTCTTTTTTCCCAAAACTTTGTGGTTAAAAGTGATTGTTTAACATAAGGTCAACTTTCAAATGCCAAACTCTGAGAGTGACATTGTTTCCAGACATAGTTTTTAGCTGATCATGTCTTTAGTAATTAAATGCACTCAGATCTGAAAAGACTAGTAATTGAAGCAGCATAGAATACAACTTATTGCCAAACAATTCCAGACACTATGAAGAAAGTAGAATTGCAGTGCTTCAAATATCAGATTCTGTTCTTGGAAACTGCCTTTTATGCCTTTAAGTGAAAACATCCATTTTGTTTTATACACACACACACAATAAATAAATAAAGTTGGTTGACTTGAAGAGATGAGGGAAGTTCTTGAATATATATCAACTGCTTGATGGATCCATTATTTTAGTGTTACCTTGTTTTCTTTTGCTATACATGTATACATGATATTATTTATTGCAGAAATTGCGTATGTAATGAAAACTCTGTATATGTCCACTTTGCCCACCCTTACTTAATCCAAAGGACAGTTTGACTCCAAATCTGAATATCAGTTCTTTGCTGTCTACTCTGAAATGCTTGAAACAGTTTATGTCGCATAAAAAGTGAACCATCAGAAATAGGACCTCAATCTTTCAAATGTCAGAAGATCAAGTTCACAGTGAGGCAATGGCTGAATTTTCAGACCCAGGCCTACATTATTGTCAGAATCTGAAGATTATTTAAGTGAGCTAATTTACTAACATAGCAGCCAAAAAGATTTGCATTCTCAGAGATCAATATAGAGATTGAATTCATTGTGTTCCACAAATGGTAAATAACATCTACTTAGAAACAAAATTTCAAAAGGAGGCCATTTATAAGTACCAGAAGACCAGAAAGTGCTATTTTTTTCATTTTCAAAAGTATTTGAAAAAGTTTAATTTTTTTTATATCTTTAGGTCAGAGGATATTCCAAGTTTGTAAACTAACAAAATGCAATACTTTCTGTAATAAGTTTACTATGCGAACGCTAGGATACTTGTCTACTGTAAATAAAATGCAAGTAGATCTATTCTTACTTGTTAATGTAGTAATCATTGCTTACATATTATGACTTGTACACTAGTCAAGATGTATGCAAATGAAATAACAAAAAGCCACCTGAGTACATTTATCAAAGCTTTTAAGATTAAATTATTCATTTGGCAGAGCCTTAATTAAAAATGGAATCCAACACTTTTTCACAAAATGTGGGTAAAGGACATAGAATTTGCTCTTTCTTTTTTTTTTCTAGCATCCTTTCCTTTCTTCTCCTTTCTTTTCAGGGTCAACCTAATTTGTGTATTTTCTCTTTTGAAAGAGGCACTTGACCATGGTCCAGCCAACAGGAGTATTCCTAGTTCCCTTGGAAAGGTTATTGCCTTAAAATGGGTATATAAACATGGCAAAACAATCAAAATCCTCTTTAGGCCAATCTGCCTGAGTTAATGAATGAAATGCTGTATTTATCCTGGGGTTCCCTAGCTGGTAGGCTGTAAAGTTTAGGAAATCTGAGAATTACTACCCATATGCAAATCAAGCCTGTACAACAGAAAAGCAAAGCTGGAATGAGGTTGTTTGAATTGCTGGAAATAGACCATACCAGAATCAAATTGATCTCTTGCTTTCTCATTATGTGAAACGATAAATGTCTATTTTTTGCTGTTAATTGGAATTAGGTGTTTTTTCCTTGTTACTGAAGAAAGTATGACTTTTGATTAGAATATATAAAGTCTGAACACTAGGGATATAGTTTATCAGACTTTCCAAAATTCCTTTTTAGTTATTTCTGTGCTGCTTACTAAGCCCATCACGGGCTTCTTTGGTATATTTTGGGGGGTAAGACACAGCATAAAATAGGAGTTTACAGTTATAAGTATTGATTGCTTACTATGAGACAGCTGAAGTAGACAAACATCATCTCCAGTCTCAAAGAATTTATATAATTGGAAAGAGCAAAGATCTCTCTGAAATGTTGTAAGTCAAGCTAGGACTTAAATGTTAAGATAAAAATTTGCTGTTTGAAGAGAGAAGTATGCATATATGAGGTAGAAAGAAGAATGCATGTGAATGTGGCAAGGCAGAATAGAGAGAGGTTTTTTCCAGGGAACTGAGAGAATTCTGGTTTGACTGGAATACAGTTAGCAAGAGAAAGAGAAAAAAAGCAAGGATGACTTTGGAAAGAAAATGAAGGAGGCACAAATCAAGCATGATTTTGTAGATCATCAGTATTATTTTGGATTTTTTGTTTGTTTGTTCTTAGAACTGGAAAACCACTGAAAATTTTAAAGCATGAAAAATATGTTAAGATTTTTGTTTAATAAAATCGCTTGATGTGCAGATGAACTTGTGCAGATAAATGTAGATATAAATAAGATAAGTTTAAAAAGCCTTACATATTGTAGATGAGAGATGATGGTGTCAAGCAGTGCTCTCCAGGAAATATCTCGAACATGAAACTTATGGGACTTACTAACGAAATGGGAAATTAGAGCATAGAAAATGGTAAGGGCTTAGGCTCCTTGCTAATGCAATTATGTGATTGCTGCTAACATTTGCTGACATAGAGAATGCTCAGCAGTGGAAGGAGATGGGGGAAGGAGAGAAATGTGAGAGAAACACGAGTTTTGGAAATTTAAGGTTTAACGGTCTATAATTATTGCTTACTATGAACCAAGTGAACTAGACCAACGTGTTCTCCCATTTCAAAGAAGTTACATTACAGTGAAGAAGATAGATAAATCAAAACAAGTAAAAAATAGAATAACACTAATTTTCTGAGTTTTATGAAAGAAATAAAGAGAGTATAATGTGGGGGAGTAGTGGGAGTGGAGAGATATGGTCCAAAGATATGAATTTGGGCGTGGTCATCATGAAGACTGTGTTTGAATCTTTGGAACTGACTGAGATCACTTCAGAAGAGCATGAACACAGAGTAGAATAAAGACACAAAGAATGCTGTGAATATGGAAGGAAGGGGAAGTTAGCCTCTGGCATTCTTCTTATAGTTATACAAACAGACCCTTTTCTGCCTGACTATATGTTTTGCTAATTCAGGAAATATCAGTTAAAAGGTGTACTGTTTTGATAGAGCTTTGGTCATGTTTCATCATCTTTTTATAGATCCTTTAATCTTTGCCCAATTTAAAGATATTTCAAATACATTATGTTATTATTCCAGTATCTTTGAAGTGTCAGCTCCATAGGAATAAGAAGGGAGTCATAAGAGGTCTAGGAGTTCTCAAGCAGTGTGTGGAAGACCAAGAACCAAAACAAGTGCTCTGACAACTCACTCTAATGTGTGCATATGAAGATGTCATGCACTGTGTATTTTGAGACGCGTCTTGCCTCCATTAAAAAGACAAGCAAGCACCATGCGGGAGACCCGGGTTCAATTCTCGACCTGAGCACTTCCCAAAGACAAACAAGTAAAATAGACAATGGTAAAAACAAAACAAAACAACGAAAAATTTAACAAATGGTGCTGCAATTCTCACATGGAAAAAGAATGAAATGTGACCCCTGCCATACAGCATAACAAAAAAAAAAAAAAAAAAGACAACCAGATAACAAACTCTCAATGAACAGAATTGAGGTTCATTAAGCCTACTGTGAGATACTGTGGAGTATTTGGGATATTTATTTACCACTTATTCTGAAGCATATTTAAGATGCATCTGAAGGATAATGACTTTGTTTCTGGAGGTACAATAACTGATAGTGCTTTTGAAAATGTGAGCTATTTACTTAGTAAACCAAGTATATACTGTTATATATTGCACATCATTTTGAAAATCTGTACCCTATACTTTTAACCAAGAAAATTGAGGCACAGAAATCCTTTAGAGAGAGTACAGCATTAGATCACATAGGTAGTGAGCACTATATTTAATTTTATGATGTGTCACTATTTAAAATACATTCCATTCTGACTAATACCATATTGGAATATAAGGTATTTTATATTTACAACATCTAATATCTATGAAGATATTTAGGAGTTGTAACTATTAAGACCACTTAAGACTATTACCTGTATTTTTTTAAAGATAATGTGTTAGTTAGATTCAGTTGTCAACTTGGCCAGGTGAGCATACCTAGTCTTGTTGCTGAGGTCATAAGCCAATGGTGTGTGAACCTCATCTGTTGCCAATTACATCTGCAGTCAGCTAGGAGGCGTGTCTGCTGCAATGAGTGACGTTTGACTTAATTGGCTGGTGCTTAAATGAGAGAACGCAATGTAGCACAGCCTAGCAGCTCAGCATTCCTCATCTCGGCACTCGCAGCTCAGCCCAGGCCTTTGGAGATGCAGAAAGAAGTCACCCCGGGGAAAGTTGTTGGAACCCAGGGGCCTGGAGTGAAGACCAGCAGAGACCATCCTGTGCCTTACACGTAAGAAAGAACCTCAGTGGAAAGTTGGCTGCCTTTCCTCTGAAGAACCAGCAAAATAAATCCCCTTTTATTAAAAGCCAATCCGTCTCTGGTGTGTTGCATTCTGGCAGCTAGCAAACTAGAACAGAGTTGGTACCAGGAGTGGGGTGCTGCTGCGGTTTGCAAATGCCAGATCTGTTGGAACTGTGTTTAGGATGGCTAAGGGAAGACTCTGGAGGAACTGTGAAGAGATTGATGGAGAAGTCCTGGAGGGCTTGAAGAGACTGTTGGTGTAAATGGAACTACTACCAATCTTGACAAAGGAGGACACAAAAGGGAGAGATTGGAGTTTGCAGAGTGAGAACCATGGAAGTTCGGGTCCGAAGCCAAGAAACCTCGGCCAGGAGAGTGGACCCACCTGTATGCAGGGAGAGGGTGAGTTTACCCTGAAGGGCGAGGATGAGTCTCCCCTCTCATTGCAGTGGAAGAGTTGTGCAGCCTCAGGCCTTGGAGAAGGCAGAGCACGCTCCTTGGGGGACTGGGAGAGCCTGGCTGCCACCATGTGGAGGGGTTGAGCGTGTGCCCCAGAAATGGCAGAGAGCCCAGGGGTGGCCCTGATGCCTGGAGAGAGTGGAGCCCAGAGGTGGTCTCCTCGATGTTCCCCGAGGTTGATTTGGAAAGAGGCCGGCCACTGCATAGGCCCTTGGAAGGGGTGGGACTGCCACTTTCTAAAGCCGACGGATAAATGACTTTCAGACTTTGAGATCCCATGGCGCTTGCCCTGCAGGTTTTATACCTGTGTTTCAGTTTCTCCCTATGGAAATGAAAATCTGTATCCTGTGAATATCCTCCTTTGCTTATTGGCACCGGACTTGTTTTGAGATTCACAGGTCCACAGCAAGAGAATTTTTTACATCTGTTTAAGGTGATGCTTGAAGTTGCCAAGTTGACAAGGGGTGGACATGTGTTAGTTAGATTCAGTTGTCAACTTGGCCAGGTGAGCATACCTAGTCTTGTTGCTGAGGACATAAGCCAATGGTGCGTGAACCTCATCTGTTGCCAATTACATCTGCAGTCAGCTAGGAGGCGTGTCTGCTGCAATGAGTGACGTTTGACTTAATTGGCTGGTGCTTAAATGAGAGAACGCAATGTAGCACAGCCTAGCAGCTTGGCATTCCTCATCTCAGCACTCGCAGCTCAGCCCAGGCCTTTGGAGATGCAGAAAGAAGTCACTCTGGGGAAAGTTGTTGGAACCCAGGGGCCTGGAGTGAAGACCAGCAGAGACCATCCTGTGCCTTCCACGTAAGAAAGAACCTCAGTGGAAAGTTGGCTGCCTTTCCTCTGAAGAACCAGCAAAATAAATCCCCTTTTATTAAAAGCCAATCCATCTCTGGTGTGTTGCATTCTGGCAGCTAGCAAACTAGAACAGATAATATATTTTTCTTCTTAGATATTTCTATACTTAGAAAGCCATTGCCAAATTCATCTTTAGAATAAATGAATAAGTAGTAATAAATTTGGAATAAAGTACATTAATTTGTTTTACCAGAGAATTATGTCACAAAAGCTTTATATTAACTTCTAAATTAAATAATACGTATTATAATAATCGGTTGATTATCATTATAGATAAATCCATAAAAGCTTAAGCTGAGTTAAATTATGTTCTCAGCACATGCAAAGCAAGTTTTCAGGTTTCAACAATGTCTGATAAGACTTTATAATGCAGTTATCCTATTTTCTGACGTATGCAAAAGATATTCTGAACGAATTTTAAGAATGTCTTATCTAACTCTCCTTAAAATACAAATAGTAAGCAGTGGTATTCTTTTCTTAGGTATACAAAACAAAACAAAACAAAAGATTTGTTGAATCAATCAATCAATCAATCAATCAATTTTACTCATAAGAAAGACTTGTAGATAGCTATGTTCACTTAGGAAGCCATCAGATAGCATCACTAATTCACTTTTATTGTTCTATGACAGTCTAAATTCTCAGAAAATCAACTGAGATATTCAAATTATGTATTCGACAGGGTTGTATTTCACACATATTTATATTTTGCTTTTTCATAAGTGAAATTCATAATTGTCTATCTCCTATTCTACATCACTAAATAATTCATATTTCAGATTTGATAAAATATGACAATTGATGATACTATTCAATATAATATTTATTCCTAAACACTATTCTAATTGACTTTTTTTTAATTAGAGAAGTTGTAGGCTTACAGAAAGATTATGCAGAAATTACAGAGTTCTCAAGTACCCCACTCCCATTTTTAATTTACAATAATGTGGTACCTTTGTTACAATTTATGAGAAGATACTATACACTACAGTCCATACTTTTTATTAGTGTTCTCTGTTCATGTAGAATCCTAAATTTTTTAATTTATTTTTATTCTAGCAACATATCATCTAAAATTTACCCTTTTAATCACCTTCAGATACACAATTTAGTGGTGTTATTATATTCACAATATTGTGCCACCATCACCACTACATATTACCAAAACTCTTCCATCATGCCAAACAGAAGCTCTGGACCAGTTAAGAATTATCTCCCTAGTCCCTACTCCACCCCTGTCCCTTGTAACCTGCATTCTAGTTTCTGACTTTATGAATTTGTTTTTCGGCAGAAAACCTTTTTTAACATGCATCCTAAGTACAAGACAATGTCACAATAAGTTTCTAAAGCAGATTAGATGTTGCCATGAGCACCAATATAAAATCCATAATGTTTTAAAACATTATAACAGCGCACTGTATATTGTTTTTCATTTCATGCTCTTTAAACACTGGACTCATTTTCTGAGTCAATCTTCTTTATTCTTTTATATGCCTTTGGCACATATTGTTTCTTTCCATGCCATTTAGAGCTGAATTTCCTTGCTTGTCTTTGAGATTCTTAATTTTTTCTTTGGTTTCCTTCAGCCTCTTTTTATTAAGAAAAAAAATTAAATCAGGTATATTTGAGTTTGTGTGATGAAATTCTTAAGTATCTTGGTTATAAATTACATGATGCCTTGGATAAGATGTGAATATATTTTAAATCTATAAGTACACTAATAGGTTACATAACTAGGCATTTATTCTCTACAGCACAAAAGGACATATTTCTATATATTTTGCCTAACTTTCCTTTCTCATCACACTCACTGAAAAAATTTACTTTAAATCTTATGGAAAGTCCATTTTCTTATTTTGTTTTCATCAAAGTAAGCCTTTTACTATTTTTGCTATATTAGTAACTCCAAGATCTAACCTGTGTCCATTGTTCCATAAGAGTACCACCTATGCGTCCTTTATGTTGGGTACACAGGGAAATCTTGGCAGCTGTAAAATGAGAGAATTTTGTGAAAATTGTGATAATATCTGCAGACTTGCCCAGAATAAATGCTTAATAAATATGTTTTACATACTTATTAGATATGTTATAATACTGTGACATTTACAATGTGCATTTCAAAAAGACTTCCCTATATGTTATTTCTTACCTTCTCAAATTTTTTCAGAAACAGAAGCAGAAATTCTCTCTAGAGCCAAGCAAAGTGAAAGAATGTGTCGTCAGCCTAAAATGTCCAATGTAGAACCCTTTTTGGGCTTCTGTATTATCTCCTACTGAATTCAGTGCCTTATCAAGAAAATAACTGTTTGTTTGGGGAATTGACTCCAGTTGACCAGTCAGACCCTAAACTGAGTGACCACGGATCTCTCTAATTGTAAATCCTTGGAGGAGTCAAAATCCTTTGACTCTGGTAGACTGAATCACTGCAGCTGTTATTTACATACCTATTACGGTCAGTGCTGCCACCTCTCATTGTCCATCCTAGGATTGTTAAATTGAATAGAAAGTTGGAAATACCAAAGAATTACTCTTTGCATCACTTTCTGAAGACACAGCTGTCAATGGGACATTAGGAAAATAAACTCTCCTATAGGCTGTCTATTTTCTTCTCATTCTCATTGTGACTTCTAACTCACAGAAAATCAAGTTTTTCTTTTTCTTGGTCTGATTCCACCTTCAACTTTATATGTTAAAATATATAAAATTTATTATATATGTGTGAAAAATAAGGTTCAATTTAATATGTTTACACAGTGCTGGCTGATTCAATAATCAGAGCCATTTCCTGTATATCAGACTACAATGGTTAAAGACATGGATTCTGAATCAAGACTGTTTGAGTTCAAATTCTAGGTCTTCTACTAACCTAGTGTGTAACTTTCAGCAAATTCCTCTACATATTTTCTGTGTATCGGTTTTCTTATTTTAAAGACGTGAATAATGTCACCTATTAGGATTATTTTAAGTATTAAACGATCCGACGTTTGTAGAGAACTTAGTGCCTGAAGAGGTGCTTGTTAAATTTAAATATATATGTTAACCTATATGTATTAACCCATTTTATACATGCGATAGTTGATAATATGATCATGAACGAATTCACTCATTCATCAAATTAATTTCGAAGCTTTACATACTGGATGTCATAGTTCCTGAAAAGTTTTACAGACAGGTGGAGAGTAAGATATGCTTTATACATATTTTTTAAAGAGCTGAAAGAAAAGTGCTTTGAATGACAATTCAGAAAAGATTTTTTAATGACAAGTACTGAAATTCATGAACTTACAATTATCACACAATTGCCAAGATTTCTGCTTGTCTATATTTAGCACAATTTCCACGTTTGTCAAAATATTGCAGTCATTTGAGAAAAATCGGGCTTCTGGGAAATAGCTGCCTTTGTAAAAGGCACATTCTATTTGAGGGTGGGGCCAATGATTAGGATAAATAATCTGATGTCATCCAAATTGTGCTACTATTCCTTTACTTTTCTCTGTATTCCATTTCCTAAAAAGTGGTGATATAGTTAAAAATCCTCTGGAAAGAGAAAATAAAAGAGCTATACCCTTAGTGTTAAGACCGTATAAAATGTTGCTTCAAAGCAGTGGGTCTGAAGCTTGATTCTCTGTGTTCAAGACTTAATTTGCCACTCTTTAGCTGTGCAAACTTGAGCACATAATGTTACTACCCTGTGCACTGGTTTCCACAACTGTAAAGTGAGAATAACAATAATGATGATAATAATAATATGATTATTTTTGTTTGTTTGCAAAGCTTTTAGGACAGTGCTAGATATAAAGAGGTGTTCAATAAACGGTAGAAAAACAACACAGATTATTGATTAAGAGCACAGTCTCTGGAACCAGACTGCCTGGATTTGAAACCTGGCTTCTGAACTTACTAGACATTTAAGTTTGCAAAATTTACTTAAAACACCTAATAACTCAGAATTTTCATATTTAAGAAAGTACTTCTGAAGATTAGAAAAGTTGAAATATGTAGAGCTCTTTGAGCAACAACTGACATCAATATTGTGCTTTATACATTAGCTACTATTATCTTTCTCAGTAGTAGTATTAGATTCACCCCTAAATAATTTTTATATGAAACAAGTAGTTTACACTGATCAATAAAAAATGAGACTCAAAAATGTTGCACATTTATAAACATTGTTGGAAGGTTTGAGTTAGAAGTTTTACTTAATTAACTCGAAGTTATAAACGGATCATTCAGCTCTAAGTCATTAATGATATGATTGACTTCAAGTGTTATGCTTAAAATAGAAACTTGGCAAATGAGGGCTTCCCAGTTACCTATTGCTACATTTTCAAACCGTCCAATACTAAGAGAAAAACATTTATTTTGATCACAATTATTGGCCAGGGTATAGTCAGGACAGCTCATAATTGTTCTTCTCAGCATTAGCTGAGGCAGGGGTCATCTGATGGCTTTAACTATTCATGTGGGGTTGATGTTAGATGTCAGCGATAACCTTAGTGGGGCTCTCAATATCACACCTACAATGGCCTGGGCATCCTCAAAACCTGTTGGCTGGATTCTGAAGGCAAGGAAACTCTGAGAAGGAAAAAGCCAGATGGAATGCATAACTTCTTATATGATCTAGCCTCAGAAATCATGCTGTGTCGCTTCCACCAACTGTCCGTTCTTCGAGGCTGTCACAAACCCCTGCCCCTTGGGAAATGAAATAGACCCCATCTCTTGATGGGAATCCGGCACGCTTCTGGAAGACCACATGGGACTGGAAATATTCCGACTTTGGAAACCACGATGTGCCACAGTTTACCCTCTGGTCATAACAATTTTCATATGCATATGCAAAATGCAATCCTGTCCCTAAGATCCCCCCAAAGGCTTATCCCATTGTTATATCTATTTCAGAATTGAAGACTAGGATCTCAACATCTAAATCAGGTCCAAGTGCAGATGAAGTTCCACAGGAACTATTTCTCTAGTACAGCTCCTTGAGATTATCACTGTAGATCTGAAGATCTGAAAACTAAAAAGACAAGTTATCTGATCAACACATCCCCATTATACCATAGTTAGACATGCTATAGATCCTGAAGTTTAAAAGAGAAAAAAAATCAAGGTACCCCAGTATCATAGGTCCACAGAAATTCTAAATTTTAGCTGGGCACATGTTGCTAAGAATGATTCTCCACAGCTTCTGTCTCTACCTTCTGGGCTTTTGGTAGCACCTTCTATGACAAAGGTAGTCATTCTTCCTTTGCCTTAAAGACAAAAATGTTGAGGATTGTAGCAAAACAGTATTTTTAGCCTGTTTCCCATCTACAGTATCATGAGGATACAAAAACCTCTTTGCATTTGATATTACTATCTCTGTCTCTTTGACCAAAATGGCAGTGTTTTTACCAATCTTATTCTCTTAAAGTGCCCATGGTTTCTTATGAATCTTATTTTAGTTAACTCCGTTAGATAAAACCTATACCACAATTCTCCTTGAGGTGAGAGTATTTTAAGTATTTTAATTTGAATTTAAATTAAATTTTTCTTGTGAAGTTGAGAATTTTATCCCACTTCTCGAAATAATCAAGATCCCCTGCAACACAATGAATTAGCCTTTCATGAAATTATGGTTCCAATGAAATTTTAAATAATGTCTCTCTTTCTCCCTATATTAAGTGGTTTTTCATGTTATTGTCAGAATTATCTAGTAGATGCTGAGATTTAAAATTGTTCATACATACATACAAGAAAAAAAATCTGGGGAATACAGTGTTCCCATCTAAGCAGTTAGTTACATATTCTTCTTTGACAATAATAAACTATAGCTTACATTTACAAATGGTTTGATTCCAATAATGAATGTTAGAAACATCTATTCAATTTGTAAGTTAAAAATGAGTAGAAAAATGAATAAAATTTGGTGGAATTATTTTTTGTTACTATTCCTCTCCTCAGGTCTGAAAGATGATAGTACAATACATGCATGTTGAATTCTTATTTTCAGTGAATAAAAATGTCTAAACATTCTTAAAATAGCTGTAAACCCCCTTACAGGTAAGGCTACAATTTCTTTCATTTTTGACATGTTACTGGATTTTCCTGGTGGAATATGGAGGGTAGGAGTTTAATTGATATTATTTTGAAGTATACTCTGGAAAAAAAGACTTTAAAATAGAAATCATTTATTTAATTCGGGAAATACTGCATCATCAGAACAGCAAATTTTCACCTGTGGAGAGTAAACTGAAGCAGAACAAATGGTATGCTAAAGTCAGAATCAAGAACTTGGTACAGTGTGAGCACCACAGAAGATGATGAGGGCAAATCATGATAGCTGTGTAAGAATGTTCACCTCCATGTCAACAGCAGAAGTTTTGTTTCTTTTATGTAAGATCAGCTTTGCTCCCGGCAATTCAGTATAGAGCAATTGAAAAATCAGCATGTATTCAGGTACTGCTTTGAACCAAGTATTTACATTTTCATTTCAAATATGGTCAAATGTAGCTAATATATTTTAAAAGAAAATAAATTTTTTCAAGACTCTAGCCAGACACTTACTCTATACTTTGCAATACAAAATCAATATACAAATGAATGATAACATCAAAAATATTGTCTTAGTTTTCTCTTGAAACCCTCTTTCATCTTGGCTTCCTTAAGGTTTATACCCCTATTTTTTTATGTGAAGTAGCATGGTCTAGACACACTCTGGTGTCCTTTGTATTCTACACTGTCTCTCTCTTAGTTTACTTAGTTTTCAACAGGATGATATTCCTGTTTTATTTTGACAGGAATGAGGACAGATTTCAGGGAGATATGAACAAAAAGTGGTCAATCAGATACTGCCTTTTAAGGAACCTACAGAGAAAATCCAAAGTTATTAAGCTTGGTGAAAGACTCTCACAAATTCCAATAGGCCTGTAAAGTCTCAGGATTAGGCCAAAGTAAACACTCCTCAAACCCCAAATTAACATCAATCTAGAACTGTAAGTGCCTTATATTATGACTCGTAGTAAATAATGTTCAGCATAAAGAAGAACTTTTTACTAACTTATTTTTAAGGAGCCTACAAAACCAAGACACACACATGTAAATCTAAGGAGTTTCAACTCAAATGTAATCATATTACTAACATACAGCTGCAAAAACTGGAAAGAAACCAAAAAGAGCCTGGATGGCTTTGAAAACAAGTTCAGTGGAAGACATTCTACTGGAATGAAACCAATTCACTCTAACAGATAAGCTAAAGAAGTAACCATTGAGAACTATGTCTCCGTCAGAACTAGGAACAAGCACCAATCTATTTAAGCCAACTAATCCAGATGTCCACCCACAGGCACAGAGCTGCAGAATCAGATGGTATGACCTGAATGCCAATGAAAATCTTAAAAAGCACCATGATCAGAAAAAAAGGGCAGTTGATCTTAATGCCATTGAACAGATGGCATTAGAATGTAGAAACAATTATTTTTTTTTAATTGTGCCAAGTTTGGAGAGGAAAGGAGGCAATTCTCATTTGTGGTAAGAAATATATTGTTTTCATGTCAAAACTAGAGGACTCTGAAAAATCCTTTTTCAAAATAGTGCAAAACTTTGAGAAGAAAATCTTCATTTTTAAACGGGACCATAGATTTTAAGTGAACAGTATTGTACACATTGAAGTCACATTTATTTAACCATGATCAATGAATATTCAGGGTTTAATGTTTCTCAGAAAATCATATCTTAAATGGAGCAAGTAACACAATGTGAGAAAATATATACAATTTATTATAATCTTGGAATAGACAATGAAAATATTACTCCTTGACATCTCTTCATCATTTTAGCACCTATTATATGCAGACCTGAGTATTGAAATTTACTTTGCTCTTATTGTCCACAACAAGTGGGCAGCGGGCAGTGTCTTAACACAGATGCAGATGGTGTAAGATTACAGTGGACCAACTTAACACCATCTGAGTGTCATTTGGTAACATAGATTGGCAGGAAATCCCTGTATAACTTTTTCTTAATGATCCATGTATGAATTGTCCATGGAAATACTTAATAATGCCCACCAGCATTTTGGTACTAGAAACAATGTCTATCACTTTTTGGCATGCATTTAGGGAAGGGAAAATAACAGTGATGTCGCCCTAAGTAAGTGTGAATGGAAAAATACAGGTGAAGAACAGTTGAACAATTAGGCAATACACAAAAACCCCAAAATATGTCTTTTTAGATTTATGTATAGATTTATTTATGTGCCACTATTTTCCACTGTGTTATCTAATTAGTGTTCAGCAATACACACAGGACATGAAACGCTTCTTTAGTGTCAGGTATTTTGCACAAACTATCGTTAATGCTTACGACTACATTCTTTCAAAGAGTTAACAGATAGCTGCTCATTGAGATTATGTAAATCAGCCAAAGTAATACAATCAATAAGCCATAAGGCATAAATCTATATTATGTATAATTCTTATTGATTGAAGAAAAACTCAGGATAAAGTAAGGAACTCTCGAAGTACCTAACTCTAAAATAATGTATAGAAGCTCTTTTGTTAATTTTATTTGTGACAGCGTATTGCTGGAAATCATTAAGACATCCAAATATTTTATCAGGTATCAATAACAATGATTTTCTAGGTTATTTATCATTTTGAAATTAAATTTTGTCCTTGAAGACTTAATTAGGCCAGATGGTTGATTCAAATGAACTAAATGTCTAAACAATTTTGATTATCAAAAGTAATCTCTCAGGCAAAATTAACTAATAGTGATGACCAAGAAATTAAAAACTAACAAATAAATAAATAAATAAATAAAAGAAATTAAAAACTATAGGAAGAATATACACATGCACAAATGGCTTATGAGGAAATTTACCCTGTGATATCCTGCTTTTTAATATGTCTACGTCTATTTCATATTTTGACATCTTAGTAGCTTTATAGTGCTGCAAATTAAAACACCTTCAGCAACCAGGTAGGTGATATAAATATGTGAAGGGACTAGTGTTTTATCGTAGGGAGTGGTAGTACATCCAACCCAAATTCTTCTATTCAAAGCATTTTGTTTTCTTATTTTTAACCCAGAAAGTTAAAAATTAAAACACCTAGGACTTTGAGCTTCTTGTATTTGTTTCCGTTTATTGCTTCACAATTTGCTAATAGAGCTTCATCTTTGTATGACCAGATTTCAACATTTCTGTTGCCTATATTAAAGTAGCTAAACTACCAGCTCTATCAGTATATATCTATACTGATATAAAAAAATATATATATTGCATAGCTCATCCAAAAAGATCAGTCCTTATGTGAACCTCCAACAAATTTTAGCATCTGGATGCTTTCAGAAACCACATTTATTACTATTTGAGATTCAAGATATTATGTTATCACGTACTTGGTATAATGCCATGAGCATCATAAGTTTTTCCAATATGTTTGATAATTCATATAACTAATCGATGGTCTCTTATGGTACCATGCTGATGATCGGTGCCAAGCTTGCATAAATCTATATAATTTACTTTAAATAAGATGATGAGGGTTTAGTATATTCTCTAAAATATAATTTGCATGAAGGATTCAAAGCCCTTCCTTTCTGCTGCTGAACAGGCAATATCATCAGAGAATAGTAGACCGTCTAGGAATGCTACAGAAGGAGAGACTATGTTAAACTGGACATCCACTAGGTGCTATTTTATTGTTAGAGCTTGTGAAGAATTCATTTCGGAACAATCAGTATAAGGTAGGAGGATGTAATCTTCCCAGTGATAGCTCGAACCAGTAATTGAAGCGTCCTTCTTTCTGTACCATCTGCAGACTCCATGTGATCCTAAAGCACAGATAGAATCAGACCCTTAAGCGTGGATTAAACAATGCTATTCCATGATCTGTCATGATTTACTGAAGCTATAAATGTTATGGGGGAAAACTGGCATTAAAGTTACTCATTTCAATTAATACAAGGCCAACATTATAAAGAGCAATACTTTAAGATCATTTGTGTAATTTCCAGCTTGGTAATGTCAACTAATCTCTGAGTTATTTAAATGTTTTTTCTGAACTGTTGATTTTGAGGTTTCTCTAAGTAATATTTCTTCTTATGCTTTCTTCTCTGCTCCTCTGTCTTCCCTGAAGAGAACTTTCTCCCAACTTGGCTGTCAATCAGTGAGATCAGGATTGTCCATTTGTCCATTTTATCAATTTATTCTTCTTCAGTTGCTTCTTACAAAATCAGCTCTATACTAAAGGGAAATAGACAATTTTTCTGGAAAGCATGTATCCCCCCTTCTTTGGTGGCATCCCAGTTTTCAAGATTTACAGCATGGGGGGTGGGAGTTGAAAAAGAATGCTTTCATCTATACGTTCATTTTTACCATAAAAATAATAAATTCCCTGCTAAAACCAAACCTTGCGATTACTCATATGTACCCAAAATGGAACAGCTCACAGCTACAGAATTTAACTTGGGAATTTGTGAGAAACAACTGCTCCCACTTGAGCTATTCAGAGATGGCTACAATTATTAGTCAGCTTATTGGACTTTAGAAGTTATAATATGAAATTACATTCCAGAATAATTTGAAAAGTGAAAATATCATGCAGATCATCTTTTGAATCCCTTCCTTTTGAGTCCTCCCTCATTTTTGGTCAAACATTCCCACTTAAAATATTCCTCCCACAAACCAATCACCTGGGTAATTGCATTTCCACTATGAAACATGCAAGGGGGAAAACAACCCAAAATAACACACAGTGACTCACAGTCATCAAGAGAAACATTTCTATTCAGTTTCATATCCAGCATGTGTCCTCTTAAAAGCCCTAGACTGTGACTTATACTACATGGCGCAAACATTGTGACTGGTGGTTTGTGTGTGAGTGTGTGTATGTGTTGGTAGATTTTGCATAGTTCATAGAGCGTGATAAATTCAAATAAGTAGACTGAAAGGCAAAAAATTAAACTTCTTTAACCTTTAAGGCTTGACTGGACAACTTTGGGCATGAAATATTTATCACACAAAAGGGGAATAAAAAACATCAGGCCTGATGAGGGGAAAGTAGACTAACTATCCCCTAAAGGTTGAAATTCTTTCCAGGAAGGTCTTCTTAGTGATTTTTTCAGCCCAGGTGCAAGCTATTATCCTGCTCATGACAATAAAAATGTGGTCTCAGCCTGATTAATTACAAATGAGTACAGGTGGCATTACAAAATAAGCATTGGAATCAATATTAGAAAGCAGAAAACTAGCAGCCTATCAAAGAGATTTGTTTCAAAATTGTTTTACTTGCAAGCACAATCTTTTATTATTTAAAGACCAGACCTTTTGATTGAAACCACTATCACTATTGTTGCTATCGTAAATGTTATTGTTCCGTATTTATTATTTATCATTTCATTACAAGAACACTCACCAAAGCCACTCTCAATCATTTATATTTTATTTACATAGATCAAAAACAAAGGTTGTAATGTAGTAAGTATGAAATTTAGGCAAGTTTCAATGATTAGTGCTTTTTCGAGGTTATTGTGAATAGAGCTTTGTTTCCACAGAAATGATTTGAGGATACGAATATAAAAAAAAGAATTAATGTGAGAAAAATGACTTAAAAATGGACATCAATGAGTAACCCAAATCCCTCTATTTGTCCTTTTGTCTCCTATTTTTTATCCATTGAACCACATTGCAAATATCACATATAACAAGCTGTCCAGCACTGAGCCTGGCAAACAGTTGCTTCAATACAAATATTAGTTTCTTTAAATTAATATTCTTTTGTTCCCAATGACTATTATTCACCTGTATCCAACTTTAATCTTCAAAGTCAAATCCAGTAAAATTTTCCTCATTTTAAACATTAGGAAAGGAGAATGAAGAATAGATGAAAAATATCTTTGTGGTTTATAACATTGAATAAAGATTATCTAGAGTTGAATGTATATCGTGCAACTCTGTAATATTTTTAAATTTTCTTAGTATAGTCTATAAAATGATTGTTTATTTTATGTTGAAGTTACTAGTGTTCTGGATGATTTTCTTAACTAGATTTTGCTTCACAATTACATAGGTGCTAGAACACTGTTCTTAAGTGTCTAAATCAACAGATCATAGTAGTAAAAATTATCTAATAGTTTATAAAACAGAAATAAATGACAAGACAAATTAGCCCTGAATTTTAAAACTATGTTTTAAATTGTATTCAATATCTAATTAAGACAATCTTAAATGTTTCTGAAGAGACTCCACTGTTCAAAGACCACTGTGCCATCTGCCATCTTTTTTTCTAAGGTACCTTACAGTAAAAGAAAAAAAAAACAAGAAAAGTTACATTGAAGCACTTTTTAGAAGGGTTGCATTTTGCTTCAAACATGAAGCAAAACCAGCACCACAAAACTCTTATCAAATAATAAGTAAGAGATAGCATTCAGTTCTTTGGAGCTTGACTCATTAAACATAAATTTCTCAACCCTGCCATATGAAGTAGCCACTTAGTCTGAGTATAAGCCTGTCTTTCCAACTAGCTATGCACACATACATATATACATAACATTTTATAAACGTTGAAAGAATAATAAAATTTAAAATTGTGCTAAGAAAATCTGTTCACTTATTTACTCTTCCTACATTCTCCATTAGAAAAAAGTATCACCTCTTCCAGCTTCTTAACATTCTTCCTGTTGGCATGAAAATAAACTTTTCAACACCATTCAAAGTTTTGAAAACTTACTGCCTATATCAAAAGAGGTTATGATATATGGTCATGTGTCTTTCTTATGATTTTGAAATATAAAGATGGCTATAAAACCCACAACAACCATAAATATTGAACCCCTAGCAGTATGTAAGAATTCTTAGTAAATTGGGATAACTAGAACAATCTTTTTCCCATGATACTACTTTCATTTAAATATAGGCAACGTGTGTGACATAATTATCCCAAATAAATCTGAGAATAAGACATCATATAAACAAAAAACAAAAGCAGAGATTGAAGATTTTGTATATTTTAAAAAGTGTAGGAAAGTCACAACTTTGAATATCAAACATCCCAATATGTGGACTTATTTTAACATATTACATAAGATCTCTCATTTAATATTTTACCTAATTATTTTGAATTTTATTTTCTCAAAAAATTAAGATATTTCCCAATATACAGAGTTCAAAATAATTTTAAGTAGTTTTTAAGAGGACTGCAGAAAGAATTTTTAATATGTCATTGAGTAAAATAAATTAAGCGACAGTCATAGTTTGACATATGTTTGTATTGTTAAAAATAAGAAACTGTTGGCAGAGAAATTTCAATTCTACTTTTTAATTAATGAATAAAGTAGGAAAGCACATCTAAAAATAAATATCCTTTGATATCACAAACTAGAAATATAAAACAATGGCTGTATTTTATTCCTGAATCACTGAATAGCATATGCTATGCTGTGAATTACAGCTTATGATAGTTGATTTTGTCACTGTTATATAGGTCGAAAAAAACACTCTCTGAGGTGAGAACTTAGTGGCAGATTCTGAAGGAAAGCAATGCTTTGACTGTAAGAGATTTAATCCACAGAAGAAATTGAGCTAAAATACCTATTTGCCAAACTCTAAAAAATAAAAAAAAAAATTTTAAGTTTTTAAAAACTTTTTTTAAAAAAGTGCACAAAAAAAAAATTTTAAAGGAAGATGTGGAAAACCTAGCAACAAAAGTAAAGTTATCTAATGATCCATTGTAAATCATTTTTTTCAACAAGAAAATTAAATATATGAGTACATTTGTGCTACCGAACCAAACACCTCAGAACTCAGTGGTTTAAAGCAACACCGTTATCTCACAATTCCATGGCTCAGCAATTTGAGCTGGACTCAGCTGGGTAGTTCTTTTGATCTTGTCTTGGCTCAGTCAGGTATTTGCCAACAATGAAACACTTGGCTGAAAAGAATTAGCTGGCCATTGGCTGGGTAGAAAGGTAGAACGGCCATGTAAATCTCATTATTCAAAAAGTTAGCTCGGCTTGTTCATGTGGCAGTTGAATGAGCTTCCCAGATAGTTCCTTGTTTTGTACAGCATTTTGTGGCACAGGCTTGGACCTGGCACAACATTCCTTCTACCCCATTGTCTTGTCCAAAGCACGTTACAATGCCAGCTTAGAGTCGAGGAATGTAGAAACATATTCTGTAGTTTGATGGGAGAAGCTGCAAAGTCATATTGCAAGGGGTATGGAAGCAGGGATGAAATATTTTGTATCCACTTTTTGCAAAGTACCATAGTAGGTTTCATATATTAGACTCTCTAGAAACACTTGTTGATTGAATGGATGAGTGAATAAGTGAAGGAATAAGTGAATGATTGAATAATGAAGAGAAGAAGTATTACAATTCTCCTCAGTAAAGTAACATCTTCATTAATGGGACATAGCCCAGGTTATAGATGCTGATAATATTTTGTGATCACTTTTTTAAGCACACAGAGAAATAGTCTTGATTATGCTGTGAATTTCCTTATCTTTTTCATCTACTATTATCTGTGTCTCAGTTTTCTGAACTGGTAATATAATTCAATTATTACTAAAGAATATTATTGTACAGGAATATAGTTTTCAAACTCCTTTGCTTTATAGTAATTGGCCTTATTGGATTATTTTTTTCAAATAGGTAGTTTTCAGTTTAATTTTATCAAATTAAAAACCTAAGATTTATAAAGGTATTAAAGACCATTGTGTATATAGGTAAGACTAATTGCTATCCAAAATAAGAAGTCCTATATTTAAATAAAAATTATTATCAGACAAGCTTTGTATTTTCAACATCTATTCTTCCTTCTACTGCAAAATAGCAAGAATAACTTGAAAAGATCTTTTTACCCAAATTACATCTTCAGTTCTTGTAGCGTATTTTTATAAAATGAAGGAAAATGAAGAGTACCCTGAAAATGAACTTTCTATTGTCAAAGAAAAAACAATTAATCTGGAAAATTTCCCACATTAAACATCTGCCCAACACGAAACAGGTTACAGAGAAAAGGCACAGGGTCTGTGGGACGAGACAATAAATCAATAATTCAATGTCTAAGTATTTCTCATAGGAGCTTCGGAAATTTTGCTATGCACCTGTACTCTATGTACTTGATTTGGCTGGCATTCCAGTTTAAGTCCACTTGTTAAATTAAGTTTAATCTCATAATTGCACCTGCAGTTAGCATATCAGTTTAAAAGGATCAGTGCTAGGTTACTGTTCATGCACAGACAAGGTACAAGGTTTTACGGTCCCTTAGCTTGCTTCACTGTGTGACACTATTAAAATTTCCACAGAGCACAGCATTATGCAGAGCTCAATGAGAAGGAGGGTAATGCCCCTTTGAGGGAGTTAGCTCATTTTCTTTTTATTGGTTGTAATGTGTGTGCTGCCAAGCCACTGCTTTCATCTTCTTTGCTTCAAAGATAAAAACTAATCCAGGTCGACAAATAAATTAAAATACAATTGCAACTACTAAATTACCTCGCTGTTCTCTTCAAAATGTTTGCTTTTGTGGCTACACATAGTAGCAATGTCTATGTGTTCATGGACGGGCTACCTGTACATACAGATCTTAGTCTATATATACAGCATATGCTCATTTCTTGGTCTCCCACTGTGGTTAAAGTCACAGGACTTCACTTATCAAAACTGAGGCCTTTCCTTCTATTTAAGCTATATTATATTTTATGTATAATACACATATATAATTTGATACATTTTTGCTTCATAACCCCATTTGGAAAGTTGATGAGATTGGATAAGTGAAGAAGTTTTTACCGTTAACTGCAGTTTTACCATTAACTGCAAATACTTAAAAATACCTACATAGGAAAGTGAGATTTTTTTCTTTTTTCAAAGAACTTTGAAAGGTAGAAGTTAATACATAGTCATTTTATATAGGAGGATTCTAACGCTCAAACTGTGATTCTCAAAGCATTCAGGAGTAAATAGAGAATCAAAATGTCCTCTCTCTGCATCAACTAAACTCTTCACTTGGCCTCACTGCAAGTACAATTTGAAAGGCTGCTTTATCAAATCCAGCTATGCTATATTTTTGGCCAGGGCTCAGAATGACTTCACTGCAATGTTATTTAACATAAAATAGCAGCTTAACAGCTTTTTAATAACAAAGAAGGTTATATTTAAGACAAACTATGTATTATTTTAGTTTCTATATGTTAAAATGACCAATGTTTTAACAATGTTCTCACCCAGAAAATGTTTTTCTAAGACATTTTAGAAAATGAGGAACTTTGAGTTTGAAAAAAATTATGGAGAGCACCTTATTGAATCTATCATTCATTATAGGATTCCCTTATGTATGATCCCAATTTCTGCCTTTAAAAATCATCAGGGAACAGAAGTCCATTACTTCATTGGGAAGACCATGGTATCTTGTCTCACTATCCTTATTTTCAAGTTCTGATGAGTAAAAATGTTCCTTCCTTTAAGACTAACCCCCCATTAATTTAGTTCTACCCTATGAACCTCAACAGAATTCTTGATAACTCTTTCATTATGAATGGTTTCCAAATAAGTTAATAGAGTAGTAACCACACAACAGCAGCAATAATAAAACTAACACTTATTGAACACTTACTGTGTTCCAAGAACTATTCTATGTATTATGCACATATCTTCTAACACTAACAACAATCCTAAGAAGATGGCCCAATTATTAACTCTGTTTTACAATTGGGGTTGGGGATGGGCAGAAGGAAATTGAAGTAACTTACCTGAAATTAAGTAACTTGTGCCATGACACTGGATCAAACGCAAACAGCTTGGCTCTGCTGCCCATCTAAATAAGGTGCTATAATGACAAGTTTTTATACTATCTTTAAATCTTTCTCTTATATATGTATTTTATTCAAGCATTTTTCATCTATAAAGAAGTGGAGTATGCTTGCTTTTCTTTTTATGTACAAGCTATATGCAAGCTGCAACTTTACTGAACTAAATAGGTCAGGTGTGATGTAAATAGGTAAATCCTCAAAGATTGATTTCCCCACTTAATCTAATGACCATACTGGTATTAATGTAGTCTAAGCTTGTGCGAACTTGGCGGCAGCCAGGTCATATTGTTGACTCTAAGGGAGCTGAAGAACAATGTAAAAATTCAAGGTTCATTCAGATGAACTATTGTCAAGGAGATCTCCCCAAATCTTTACTTTACTAGTTGTAATTCTTGGACATATTACAAAGCTTTACATTTATATACAGCAAATTTTACTCCATTCAATTTCAAAAGCTTTTTGAGTGCTTTTTTTTCATTCACTATATCTCTTTTTACATTGTGTGGTTTGTCTTATTGTTGTCATCACATATTGTCCATTCATTCATATTTCATTCTTGAATTAAAACTATGCTTTTGGTCCAATGGCCAATCTAATGTTACCCAAACATCTAATTTATTCTCACAGTCAGTCAGGGAAAACTTATTAAACCTTAAAACAGTTTCGAAAACTCATTTGGCTCTCAAATATTCACTTGCCATTAAAGTTGCAGAGTAATTGCTAACTTGGTAAGGCTGTGCTTCCTTGAGGGCTAATTTACCTATGATCTTCCAATTCATGAGATTCCTAGACTAAGAAAACAAACCACTCTTAGTACAAAATACATGTAGTCTCTTGTAAAAGCAGGAAACTCTGTTCCTATATGTGTTCAAGTAAGAAGCAAAGTAAAAGAAGAAACTAAAGAAGAATCACGGTATTTGAGATACTTTTGTTGGTTTTGGTGTTTGCATTCTCCCTGCATAGTAACCATTGGCAGAGTCATTTTTCTTTAAGTCACTTGGAACTTTGATAATTTCCACGTCGTTTTCTGGGAGTATTTTTAAATGCATACGAGAGACTAAAAATGTTAAACAAAACAAAAACAAAAACTTTAACTTAATCAGTATCTTTATTCAGTTAGTATTCAATTTCCAAAGTCCTTTCACAATGCTTTCTGAAAACCTCATCCTGGTAGTGATCAAAAAGAGAAAGAAAGAAAGAAGAAAGGAAGTTAAATGTACTAAAAGAAAATAGAGAGAGTTGTGGGAAAATCAGCTTCTTAATTGAGGTGAATGTGGCATGTGATAATTTCCTCAGTGATAGAGAAATCCGAAAGATAAGTAAAATGTAATATTTAAAGTTATTGGTTAAATGTATACCAAGACCCATCTATTCCTTGGTAGAAACTAACCTTGTACAAACTCGTTAGTAATATAATTAAGAATTCAACAAAGCTTCTGTATGTAATTCACAGTTCCAAATGTCTACAGCTCTAATTCCGACCTTTTAAAACCCCCATTAAGCTATGTAAATACAGTACAAAGAAGTTTGTACTGTGAATAAACAGTATTCTAATGTCAACTAGACAAGGACACATTGCCTCTCTCTTATTCCAATGCTTATGAAGGCACTGCTGAGGCATTAACTCATGCTTGTTATTGATTTATATGTAACAGATCTCTCTATATTTATGGGTTCCCTGTGGCTTTTCTGTTCAATGTGTGGTTGGAGAGTGAACCATACTTGTATTATTCTGATATCTAAGGCAGATATAACAAACATCTTTAGTGGTTCAATTAAAATAACAATAGATTAGAAAAGAATCAATCACTAAATATGTTTGCAAATTACTTTTCACTTAAATTGGGATCATGTTTTTATGTCAAGAAATATACCTTTTAAAAAAAAAAAAATCCTACTGGGACTCAGCATCAAGGGATTGAGAAAACCTTCTCGACCAAAAGGGGGAAGAGTGAAATGAGACAAAATAAAGTCTCATTTCTTTATTGGCTGTGATATTCCAAACAGAGTGGAGAGGTTATTTTTACATGTTAAATAGATATCACCTGTTCAGTTAAGGTGTAAAGGAGAGGCTGGAGGGAACTGCCTGAAAATGTAGAGCTGTGCTCCAGTAGGCATGTTTCTGGAAGGTGATTCTATGATGATACAGCTTTCACAATGTGATTGTGTGGTTGTGAAAACCTTGTGTATGATGCTCCTTTACCTACCTTATTGACAGACAAGTAAAATAAATTTAGTAGATTGAAATGGAGTGATCAATGAAAGGAAGGGGTAAGGGGTGTGGTATGCATGAATTTTTTTCTGTTTTCTTTTTATTTCTTTTTCTGAATTGATGCAAATATTCTAAGAAATGATCATGATGATGAATATACAACTGTGTGATGATATTGTGTTATTGATTATATAACAAGAATGGAATGGTCACATGGTAAGAATGTTTGTGTTTATATGTGGTTGTGTTTCATAAATTAAAAAAAAAAGAAATATACTGCTGTTCTAGTTTGCCAGCAGCCAGAATGCAATATACGAGAAATGGAATGGCTTTTAAAAACGGGAATTTAATAAATTGCTAGTTTATGGATCTAAGGCCGAGAAAATGTCCCAGTTACAAGTCTGTAGAAATGTCCAATCAAAGGCATCCTGGAAAAGTTACTTTGGTTCAAGAAGGCTGATGAAGTTCAGGGTTTCTTTCTCCAGTGGAAGTGCACATGGTGAGCACAGCGTCATCTGTTAGCTTTCTCTCCTGGCTTCTGGTTTCATGAAGCTCCCCAGGAGGCACTTTCCTTCTTCATCTCCAAAGGTCTCTGGCTTGTGGACTCTCCGCTTTATAGTCCTGCCACACTCTCTGCTCCCTCTGAATCTCTCATTCTCCAAAATATTTCCTCTTTTATAGAACTTCAAAAACTAAACAAGACCCACTCAAATGGGTGGAGACATAGCTCCCCTAATTCAGCTCAACAACCACTCTTGATTAAGTTACATCTCTGGGGAGATGATCTAATTACATACAGTATTGAATAGGGATAATTTTGTCACTATGAAATGGGATTTTGATTAAAACATGGTTTTTCTAGGATACATACATCCTTTCAAACCTGCATAACCTCTAAAAAAGCATTTTGATGATTACTTAGTGTTTTGTTTTGTGTGTAGCACAAATAAAACTCCTTTTGCTCCAGTCTTAAGGGCTTGCATGTTATAATAAATACAAAAGAAGCAGAAGTAGAATTTCTTAAAACCTCGGTGAAGAATATAAAGAAAAGATTTCATATTCAAATTAGTATTTTATTGTAGTGTAACAAAAGACTATAAAAGTAAAGACATCAATTTATTATCCCAAATTCCTTAGATCAGGAGTTTGGGCACCATTTCCCCATGTCTTCTGCTCAGGGCCTCAAAGGTTGAAATAAAGGAGTCAGCCAAGCTATGCGCTCATCTGGAAGCTGAGCTCAGAAGAAAAGCTTGCTTCCCAGTGCTCTCAGAGTTTTGGCAGAGTTTGCATCCTTGAAGCTATAGGACTGACCTTGCTCTCTTGTTGGGTGTCAGCCAGGGTCCTTGATGCCGCATATCTTTCCTTTACATGTGGCTCTCTAGGCAGCACACACATGACAGTTCATGTCTTTCTTCCTCAAGGCTAGCAGGAGTGTGGTTTTCTTACACTTTCCTCTGCAGCCTGCCACACAGTAAACCCTGTACTTTTAAAGGGCTCACCTGATTAGGTCAGTCCCAACATGGTTAATCTCCCTTTTATTTTATAATATAACATAACCAGCTTAATGATATCTCATTCATGGGTTCCATCCATATTTATGAGAAAGAGATTATACAAGAGGAAGAGTCATGGGAGGATATCTTAGAATTCTGCCCACTAAACCAAAATAGCTGGAACTAGTTGTTTCTCATGCTCAATTATTTGGAAATATCAGTTAGAGTAAGGAAGCATTTTAAAAGATTATATATCATCTGTATCTATCTATCTATTTATACCTACTTACATGTATATATATGTGTGTGTAAGTATATGCATAAAACAAAATAATTTATATTCATTCATGAAGATTTAATGTGGTTTCATATTATCTTTCTTAATAGCTCATGTGTAGCATCTCTTTATTTATTTATATTTTTGCATGGGCAAGCACCAGAATCAAACCTGGGTCTCCATCATGGCAGGTGAGAATTCTGCCACTGAGACACTGTCGCACCGCCCTAGAACATCTCTTTTTGAATACTTTAAAATGGAGGAAAGCTGATTACCAGTTGTGAAGCAAATTGAGTACAAAATCTATCTAAATATCTATGCATTTTCTCCATACTTTCGAGTTAATTCATTCCTATTTAACTAAAAATAAACTGTAATAATCAAATGTGTTGATTTCAAACTATTCAACTCATCTTTCTTATGGGTGTGTGGAAGCTCTGCATTTTATGCATGATTCTTCTGTAAACCCTGAATTTCTCTAATAAAAGAAAGCAGAAGAAGGAGAAAGGTAATGACTTCAGTTTACGTTAATAATAAAGTTCCATTTAGTTTGAGGAAAAGTAATTCTGTCTATTTTTACTCATATCATAGTTGTATAAAATTTAATAAAATTATGTAAATGCAATAACAGGCACAACTAGCACAATCAGATTAGTATCAAACACAAACAATTCTTAGCAACGATACAACTTAATGGAAGATGTATGCAAGTATACTAAAGAAAAACTTTCTGGGAGAACATTCAATATAATTGTGGGCTTCATTCAGAGGGTGTTTCAAAAGATGATGGAAGAGCATATGGGAGTCAATGGAGTAGGCGCCAGTTGAGAAAACTGCAACTCTACCTTTTTACAGAAATCTCTTTGAAAACACATCAAAATAAGGTCTTACATGCAAGGACCAAGTACATTTTCATAAACCTGCCATTTAAGCATCTCCCCCCAAAACAATTATAGCTCCAATTTCTCTATTTTGCCTCATTTAATTCACTAATTTCTTCCAGGAGCATCTTGTAACCTGCCTTAGATAAATCAATTAGGCTTCTATGGCAGCTACCTGTTCTGTTTAACTTCGATTTTGCAACTTTTAAATTTATACTAATATAAGCTATACCTATAATATCTGCATACACTAGTATCCTACCATATGATATTTATGTGTTCCATTTTCTTTCTCTGTTGTAGACAGGATTTCAACTACCATTCATGCAAATAAAGCACCAATTATTTCCTTTGAATAAATTTTTAGATGTTGAATTGCTGGGGCAGAGCATACACATACATTTAAGTATTGACCAATGAACCTCTACAAATCTCCACTAATTTAAAGGTCCATTAACCTGTAAAAACTGAAGGAAACCTCTCCCCCAAATCAAGAAACTGTAGTTGATAATTTTTTATAAAATGTGTTCCAATTAATTCATAAAATATTTATTTTTATTTAATAAATGTTATCATTAGTAAGGCTGAATATACTATCGTTATCTGATTGGCAATCAAAGATTATTTTCTAAATTACATATTTTTTCATGAGCATTAATGTTCAAAATTTTTTCTTATTGAATTTTCATGTTAGATATTGCTATTTTATGTTTCATGTATGCTGAATAAAATGACCATAGTTGTCTGATTTCATTTTTAACAGTATAGCTGTTAGTTTTGTGTGATGTCTTGTTGTTTTTGTGTGTGTTTGTGTGTGTGCTTACTTTAGATTTTGCATTTTAAAAGTCATGCCTATCTTTCTTTTCTTTATGTCCTTTATTTTGACTCTCTTCTTTGATAGCCCTTGCCCACCTACAATTATATAAAATTTAACTACATATTCTTACAGTAGCTAACTTATTATTTTCTTTCTTTACTGTTTATTCCATTTTGTTTGTTTTGCATTTAAGGATTAATCTAACTGGAATTTATTTTATTGTAAACTGTGAGTGAAGAATCAGACTTTATTGCTTCAATTAATTTGACAGATGCAGCAATATTAGTTAAAAATACTGCTTCTGGTGTTAAACTATCTTGGTTTGAACCACTCCTCTGCCATTTACTATATGTGTGACCTCAATAAAGTCTTTTTACTTCTTTGTATTCTAATTTCTCCTTTATAAGAGTACAAGTACTCTCTACCTCATAAATTTTCATAAAAATTAAATAATTTAATGGTGGTAAAATGTTTCTAACAATTTGTGGTACATAGAAAGCATTTTATTTTTATTAGATAAAATCAATAGTTGACAAATTATCTCAAAATTATATTATCGAATAATTTATTGTTTTCTACACTGAATTGGCACTTCATTTCATACTGATTGTATAGAGCTGGACTTTCTATTCTATTTAACTGCAATCTCTTTAGAACGTTGAATCATATTGTTTTATTTAATTCAATCCTAAACACAATTTAGTATACAGAGTGAGAAAGGTTTATTTCTCATTTTCCTTGCTTTATTAGGGTTCAGTTGCAAAATCCCCCCACCTATGTTTGCATATTTATTTGCACATGAATTTTTGTAAATTTTCAAAGACATATATTCAACTGGAATTTTTACTGTATTTTAGTTAAAATTTTAGATAATTGACATCCTTATAATGCTGTATCTCCCCATTTATAACCATGGTTTAACTCTCTATTCACTAAGTATCATTTACCTGGTTTTCTGAAAATAAGCCCAATGCTTGTCTTTAAGGTTAATAGGTAGGAAGTTTAAATTTTTGTGGCTTTTTAAAAGTGTCTTTTATTGTCTAGTCAATCGTTGCTTATATGCACAAATACTGATTTTTGTTTATGTATTTAAATAGCGTCATGAATGCCTTGGTATTTTTATGTTTTTTTACACTCAATTATATATTGACAACTTCAACAAATATAGATATTTATCAATCATTTTAAAAGCTTAAAGAACTGATTTTGTGTCCCTATCTGTGTTAGTTAGATTCAGTTGTCAACTTGGCCAGGTGAGCATACCTAGTCTTGTTGCTGCGGACATAAGCCAATGGTACGTGAAGTTCATCTGTTGCCAATTACATCTGCAGTCAGCTAGCAGGCGTGTCTGCTGCAATGAGCGATGTTTGACTTAATTGGCTGGTGCTTAAATGAGAGATTGCAATGTAGCACTGCTAAGCAGCTTGGTATTCCTCATCTCAGCACTTGCAGCTCAGCCCAGGCCCTTGGAGATGCAGAAAGAAGTCACCCCGGGGAAAGTTGTTGGAACCCAGGGGCCTGGAGAGAAGACCAGCAGAGACCATCCTGTGCCTTCCATGTAAGAAAGAACCTCAGTGGAAAGTTGGCTGCCTTTCCTCTGAAGAACCAACAAAATAAATCCCCTTTTATTAAAAGCCAATCTGTCTCTGGTGTGTTGCATTCTGGCAGCTAGCAAACTAGAACACTATCTATACCTGTTGCATATAATTTCCAAATAAGCTTTATATAATAAACGAAATTGACAGGAAAGTGTATGTTCACACAAATCTTAAGAATAACATTAATATATTTCGAATTTCTCTCATATATAATGCAGGCGTTTGGTTTCAAAAACATACTCATATTAAATTATTTTCAATTTATTCTTGTTTCAATGAGAAGATTTATAAGGAGTAAATTTAAAAATTTACCAAATATATCATGTTTAAAAGTGATTATCGAGGTGATTATTTATTTTTCCTTTTGATTTATTGATATGAAAAATTAATTGTACTATCCTTTCATTCCCTAAAGGAGGGGGGTGTGGTAATAGGAATCTACTTGATCATTGGGTGTTAGTGTTTTCATTTAGTTATTTGGGGACACATTTCCATCTGTAGTCAAAACCAAGCCAAACCAAGCATAGTTTTCCTCTTGTGGTATTTTTTCAGCTTTTAATATTAGGGTAATGTTGCTTTTATAAAACAAAGTGGCAAACTTCCTTCAAATTTTCTATGCTTGGGAAATCAAATTATATAAGAATTACATGTTTTCTTCAACTTCAATTTAAAGAACTTAGGTACAACAACTTTGAGAAATAATTTGTCATCACCTAATAAAAGCGAACATGTCTCTAATAACAAATGACTAACAATGCCACATCCAATTGTATACTCTAGAGAAACAACTGCACATGAGTACCTGGAGATATGTAGGAAAATATGCAAAGAAATATTTTTAAGAAATACATAGTTGTGAAAAAATGTAAAATTAATCAAATTCCTATAAATAGTAAGATGGAAAAATGGATGGATGGCATATCCACGCATCACAATACTATGGCAATAAAATGAATGAATGAACATAGCTACCTCCACCAAAATAGATGAATCTCAAAGCATAATTTGCATAAAGAAAGAAAGCAAATGGTAAAAAAATAAATATTTATATACAGCATGATTAAAATTATACATATTATACATATATAATAGTGGGTACCCTGTACAAGCACAATGGACCCACACACAAAATTTGGATCAGACATCAAGACAGATGTCATCATCCTCCTTCCCCCCTCTCTTTCTCCGCCGGCCCGCCGCGCGGCGCCCAAGCCCCGCAGCAGCCGAGCCGCCCGACCTCCTTCTCCCCTCTCTTTCTCCGCCGGCCCGCCGCGCAGCGCCCAAGCCCCGCAGCAGCCGAGCCGCCCGACCTCCTTCTCCCCTCTCTTTCTCCGCCGGCCCGCCGCGCGGCGCCCAAGCCCCGCAGCAGCCGAGCCGCCCGACCTCCTTCTCCCCTCTCTTTCTCCGCCGGCCCGCCGCGCGGCGCCCAAGCCCCGCAGCAGCCGAGCCGCCCGACCTCCTTCTCCCCTCTCTTTCTCCACCGGCCCGCCGCGCGGCGCCCAAGCCCCGCAGCAGCCGAGCCGCCCGACCTCCTTCTCCCCTCTCTTCCCCCTCCTGCTCCGGCTGCTCTCCAACCACCACGGTGCCCTCTTCCCCCGCCTTCACCGTGCTCCTCCGCCACCAGCCTCGACAGCCTTGCCGCCCTCACCTTTCCTCCTCCAGAACAGCTACTGGGGGAGTGGAGATAATACAGAGCAGCTCCCGGAGCCACGACGGAGATCAAAGGGACAGCGGACCCCATCCTGGAACGGCTGACAATCTGGGAGAACCAGCTCCGGTGAGATCACCAAGGGGCATGGGCTTTCCTGGGTGGGACGACAAGCGACCGGAGTCCCTCCCTTCCACCTTCCTGGGCCAGCTGGTAGAATTGGACAGGCGGTCCCCTTAGGCCGCGGCGACTGGTGCCCCCACCACACGAGGCCCCCCGGAACAACTGAGATAGTTGGGTCGGAAACCCCCAGACTGCGGAGAACAGTGACCGGGGGATCCCTTCCAAACACGTGACTCCCCCGTCGGCTGGGAACAGTGTACTCTCCCGGGCTGCGACAGCTGGCGCCCTCCCGCCACGCTTGGTGCCCCACGCCGACTGGCTAATTTGGCCGGACGCTCTCCTGTGCTGCGACGGCCGGCGACCCTCCCCACGTTTGGAACCCCGGGCCGGCTGGCATTCTTCCAAGACGCTTAGGTTGCCGAACCTCCCCTACGGCGAGAGTTTTCCAGAGTTGAGGGACCCACAGCAACTTTCGCTGGTGGAACCCACAGACAGGCGTGTGCCACGAGCACCACCTACTGGGCAGGATAGGAAGAACAGAACCCAGAGATTGCGCAGAAAAATCTTTCAAGCTGTGGGGTCGAACACCCGGGGAAATCTGACTAAATGCCCAGACGCCAGCAGAAGATAACGGATCACGCTCAGAAAATTGAACATATGGCCCAGTCAAACGAAGAAACCAATAGTTCAAATGAGATACAGGAGCTGAAACAACTAATGCTGAATATACGAACAGAAATGGAAAACCTCTTCAAAAACGAAATTGATAAATTGAGGGAGGACATGAAGAAGACATGGGCTGAACATAAAGAAGAAATAGAAAAACTGAAAAAACAAATCACAGAACTTATGGAAGTGAAAGATAAAGTAGAAAAGATGGAAAAAACAATGGATACCTACAATGACAGATTTAAAGAAACAGAAGATAGAATTAGTGATTTGGAGGATGAAACATCTGAATTCCAAAAAGAAACAGAAACTATCCGGAAAAGAATGGAAAAATTTGAACAAGGTATCAGGGAACTCAAGGACAATGTGAACCGTACAAATATACGTGTAGTGGGTATCCCAGAAGGAGAAGAGAAGGGAAAAGGAGGAAAAAAACTAATGGAAGAAATTATCACTGAAAATTTCCCAACTCTTATGAAAGACCTAAAATTACAGATCCAAGAAGTGCAGCGCACCCCAAAGAGATTAGACACAAATAGGCGTTCCCCAAGACACTTACTAGTTAGAATGTCAGAGGTCAAAGAGAAAGAGAGGATCTTGAAGGCAGCGAGAGAAAAACAATCCGTCACATACAAGGGAAACCCAATAAGACTATGTGTAGATTTCTCAGCAGAAACCATGGAAGCTAGAAGACAGTGGGATGATATATTTAAGTTACTAAAAGAGAAAAACTGCCAGCCAAGACTCCTATATCCAGCAAAATTGTCCTTCAAAAATGAGGGAGAAATTAAAACATTCTCAGACAAAAAGTCACTAAGAGAATTTGTGACCAAGAGACCAGCTCTGCAAGAAATACTAAAGGAAGCACTAGAGTCAGATACAAAAAGACAGAAGAGAGAGACATGGAGAAAAGTGTAGAAAGAAGGAAAGTCAGATATGATATATATAATACAAAAGGCAAAATGGTAGAGGAAAATATTATCCAAACAGTAATAACTCTAAATGTCAATGGACTGAATTCCCCAATTAAAAGACATAGACTGGCAGAATGGATTAAAAAACAGGATCCTTCTATATGCTGTCTACAGGAAACACATCTTAGACCCAAAGATAAATATAGGTTGAAAGTGAAAGGTTGGGAAAAGATATTTCATGCAAACAACAACCAGAAAAGAGCAGGAGTGGCTATACTAATATCCAACAAATTAGACTTCAAATGTAAAACAGTTAAAAGAGACAAAGAAGGACACTATATACTATTAAAAGGAACAATTAAGCAAGAAGACATAACAATCATAAATATTTACGCACCGAACCAGAATGCCCCAAAATACGTGAGGAATACACTGCAAACACTGAAGAGGGAAATAGACACATATACCATAATAGTTGGAGACTTCAATTCACCACTCTCATCAATGGACAGAACATCTACACAGAGGATCAATAAAGAAATAGAGAACCTGAATATTACTATAAATGAACTTGACTTAACAGACATTTATAGGACATTACATCCCACAACAGCAGGATACACCTTTTTTTCAAGTGCTCATGGATCATTCTCAAAGATAGACCATATGCTGGGTCACAAAGCAAGTCTTAACAAATTTAAAAATATTGAAATCATACACAACACTTTCTCGGATCATAAAGGAATGAAGTTGGAAATCAATAATAGGCGGAGGGCCAGAAAATTCATAAATACATGGAGG